>NW_020448308.1:44802-362998 GCF_003343035.1 Apteryx rowi
GACTCAGCTCAGTCAAAATGTTTCCTTCTGACGGTGAGACTCTCTAATATTTGGAACCGTCTGATTAGATGGAACAAGAGAAATGTCAGGATGAAAATCATTTGAAAGTGAAAAATTGAAGCTTTCCCTTCCAAACATGTGGGAACAAGGATGTTTTCATGTTACCAAACGTGACATATTCTTCCCTTCCCTTCACTCTCCTAAGCAAAATTTGATTGAAAGCAACACTTTCCCATGGGGAGCTTCCATTTTGAGAAAACAGCCATTCTTGTCAATAAAATCATTCCCACTGAGGATTTTCAAGGAGCATGTGAATCTACAGGGATGGTCAAGTGTGGTGAACAATGAAGTCAGCGTGGCAGGGTCGCGTGGGGAAACGAGCCCCTGTTACTGGGCTGGACAGTGGCCCGGAAAGGCATGGACCCATCCAACCCTGCTGGAGCTGGAGACCCTGGTACACCAGGAGACACCCTGGAGACACCAACCAGAGCCGATCCATGGTGCATGGCGAAATGTGATGCTCTAATGGCTACGGGAGACTTTTTCACCTCTAGCTTGGACATGGCAAGTTCTTCCATGAAAGSAGATGATTTTTTTTCCCCATCCTTGCTTTTCTGCTGGATCAGTTCCCTTCTCAGAGCAGGTTCCTGGTCTGCTACATCTTTTGGCAGCCCTATGTATATGGCACACCTGTGCCTGAAGGATGCTGGCTGATGCAAAGTCCTTCCTGGCTTTCTCTTGGCAACCTTCACCTGAAAGCGAAAGGRACACGTTCCCTTTGCCAACAACTGCGGTCTCAGGATGGCATGAAAATCATTGACAGACTTCTCTCGGGCAATGCAAGCCTGGCCAGCAGACTGTGCAGAGCAAATATCACAGTGTTTGGGGATTTCCTGCACTGGTGGCAGGACAGACCTCCTCTTGATGGCTGTCTGAAGTKCCAAAGAGCCCTCTCGATCCCAGGTAGCATGTCGGGGTGGCAGAGCTCAGGGAGCAGGAGTTTCACGGTGGCTCTTGTAGTTGCTTGTAGACAGCGCAGGATCCACTGCAAGGAGGAAAAAGCCCATCATCCCCCTGCTCCAAGGAGCTCCAAGGAGCCAGGCCCAGCTTCTCACTATTGACCTGTCTCCCTTCACCTCTGCCTTGCTGTCTGCGTGTGGCCTGCCCCACTCCATCCACATTGCATTGACTGAAAAAAAGAAAGTAGGTCAGAGCCCCATTTGTCAGTTATTCTGCACTGGGTGGAGTGACTGGAACCGGCAGCTTAATGGATAGATCTCACTTGTGAAATTATCCGGCACAGAAACGTGTACCTGCAGGGCAGAGGCTTGGTCACACAGGGAAGAGAGGAGTTTTGATCCCTTCACCACCAAAGAATGAAAGAAAAGAGCATATTTCTTTCCTCCTTGCTCTTATTTTCCTCTCCTCTGTGTCCAGGGCCATAGGCTGCATGGGGAAAGCTCTCTGGCTGTGTTTCCAGACATGCTTTCTCCTCTCTGATTGTGCCATAAGGAAGCAGGAGACAGCCTGGGCTCACCCAGGGATGGGATTGAGTCTTCCAAGTTTTACTCTGCTGGGCCGGTGGTTGGATTTACAGCCAGCCCAGGGATGCTCTCTCTAGGGGCAGCTGCAGCTATTTGGATTGGGGGGCTGTGCATGTGTGTGATGACAGTTTATTCATTAATTAATTTCTTGCCCCTTTATCAACTGAAAGCGGGTGGAGAGATGGAGTGCATACGGGTGAAGCATCTTTACTGTCTGTGAGCTCAGCCCATGCCGGGGCAGCAAGCTTCTCAGGGCTGCYGGGGATGAATGCAAGAGCTGGCGTTGGTGCCGGCGCCGCAGGATGGTGCGAGTTGCCGTAGCTCGTCTTCAGCTCCGTCCAGTGATCTGGAGTGCCTGCAGGACGCAGTTCCCAGGCTGAGCTTCCCCAGATGAGATGCACAGGGAATTCATGAGGCTACTGAGGACAGTGGTCCTGTTGTAGYCCCATCCTTCTCCAGATCCCTCTCTGTAGCATGGGCGAAGATGTGAGCCAGGGAATCTTCCCCGTCTCAGGTGAGGAACCACAACTACAGATGGGACAATCCTGACCTGGCCTCTCYGAGCTGACCAAAGAGCCTGGTGGGAGGCAACATTGCTGGGCAGGACCTCAGGGGCCTGGAGAARGGAGCATTCAAACACAGGGCTTGTAACAAGCCCTGCTAAGGTGGGCCGGGGAAAGGCCCCCGTGAAGGGAAAGTGAGAACGCAGCAAAATAAATGTAGCATCTTATTAGTAAAGGACATCTGAGCCTCTAATTAAAATTTGCCTAATGACCTGGCTTCTTCATCATTTTCACTATTGGAGACATTAATTTAAAGTGACAGGTACTTAGGCAAAGACAAAATTAATTTCTCCTTTAATAAAAATTAAAGGGGCAGAGCATCCGCTCGGTGGTACCCCCAACCGAGCATCCAGCTGATGGAGGAGGTCGAAGCCGGCGTTGCAGYGGGTGCAGCCCCATTGGGTTGGTGCTTACAAAAGGCCCTTGCAGGCGGCTGAGGAGGAACGGAAGGGCGAGCTGAATGGGCCTGGGGGCCACATAGATGCAGCCCTTGGGGGCACCAAGAGGGATGGAAGCACCTCACCTTGCATTTYGGTGAAGGGAAGACGAGGAGGAAGAGGAGGGAAGAGTCCTTAAAAAGGGCCCCAAAGGGGCCCAGTTGATGGGGCAGTACTTCCACGGAGACAGAGCAGAGGGCCCAGCCCCACCTTGATGGGTCTGCTGAYGTTTGGGTAAGGGTTGTCTTAGTGTTGCCTGTGAAATGACCCCTCCAGCAAAACACACACAGGTAGTAGTGTTTTTTCTTAGTGGGTTTTTCTCAGGGGAAAAAATAATGACTCACAATCTTTCCTCCAAACTTCTCACACCTGCTCTGCTCCTATTCTCTACCTTTCCACTCCAAACAGGACGTTTCAGGTTTTTCAACTACAGCCCAAGGTCTTGACAAACCCCAAGCCAGTTCGCCTTCTCTCCTTCTTGCCACCAATTTCATTTGCAAACAGAACCTCATTTTAAACAACCAAACCCAGCTCAGCAAACTCCRTTTCCATTCCCTTGTGTTGCCCAGCCTGATCTACACTGGCAGGAAGAAATCCAGAAATTAACCTAATGGGCTCCCAGTGGTCCCCTTTTATCATCCTCAGACTGAGGCTGTTCCTCTGTGCTCCTCACAGACACCGACCCACGCACGTATCCCTGCGCACAGCTACGGAGCCCTCTCGGCACCCCCAGGCACTGCAAGCCCTCTGGCTCTGCCCACACTCTTCCAGCTGTGGACCCATCTGCCATAGMGTGGCTGAGCTGCTAAGATCTCTGAAGATCTCCCGTCTCCACGTTGCRGCCCTGCCCACAGGCCGGTGATGTTCACTCGTTCCCAGTCCACCTCCTGCCTCGAGCAGCAGCAAAGCCAAGGCTGGCTCAGCCTTGGAAATCACACATTGCAATATTCCTCTCCATCCCTCTCTCTCTGTTAAATCAGAGGCTCCGGTGGATTTAGTGTTCAGCGTTTGTAGTCCATACCTCATCGTTCATGCCACATTGATTCTCAATTCCAGCCCTGTAGGTTATTTAATTGGGCAGATATCCCTTCAATTTTCTCCTCCAGCGATATTATTGATGGCTGAAGTCTATCCATTTCTTTGCACAGGGCTTCAAAAGGAGCCTGTTAACAATTATAACAATAGTCAAACACTTTGCTTTCAATTGTACTCCACAGGCCCAAATCTCAAACAATCCATTAAACCCATCTTGGAGGTATTAATTGTCCCAGGTTCAGTCCAGAGATAGCTTGTAGTGCCCTTCTGGCTGAAATCATTACTCTTCCCCCTCCATCGCCCTCAACCAACTGCTTTTTGAGTTGTGAGCCAGACTGGAGGACTGTGCCCCCATGTAAATCTTCCGGCAGGAGCTCACAGCACAGGGCCGTTGTGGTCAGCAGTGGGCCCAGACTACTGCTCGCATAAATCAAAACAGCCCTGCTGCACCCAACTCGCCGGATGGACCGTGGGGGCAGGCGTAACACAGTGCTGCTGAAGGCAACGGGACAGATCCACAGCTAAATCAACACCGTGCTGTTCAAGTCCATGTAAATCTGCACAGGATCATTGAAATCAATAGGCCAAACACACAGAATAAATCACTGCTGTAGCACTGAAATCACTGAGCCATGGCCAGAGATGGTGAAGAGAAACAGTGAAATGTCCCAAATTAAATGAGCAGGGATCCAGGAGGGTCAGTTTGTCTACTGTCATGCTTTCTGGCTTCTTTCCCTCGCCAGGCTCTAGCCAAATYGCTGCATGGGAATAATATTTCCTGGGCATCCTGCATCCTGAAGTTATAGCAGTGGAGGGGGACGTGAGAGACCCAAGCTTGAACCCCCCCGATCATGCTGCCCATTCAGCCAGGCAGGACAGACCATAACCSTCCTCTGGGGGCCGAGGGATGAAGACGGATTCAGGCTCATGGAGAACAGGGCCATCAGGAAGAGACTTCTGCTACCAGGGCAACTCTGCTACTCCCCAGCTTCCTGCAGAAGGACCCCAGGGAAGAAGGGTTTTCTCTTCAGCCAGAGGCTGTTCTAGCCTGCGGGGTATGAAAGTGGGGAATCAGTCCTCTAGGCTTGCTTGCAAGGGGTTTTATTTGGAGCACGTCTTGTTTTGTGCGTGAGTAAAAGATACACCCCTGTGCCATGTTGGTCCCAACTTCATCTGTGCACAGGATGGTCATGCTTCCGCAGGAGCAGCTGTCTCTCCCCACCCAGGTCCCAGAGCCAAAGTCCTCTCCTGGCTCCAGGAGCACTGAGGCCCATCCAGAGAGGCCTAGCTCTCCTCCRACACTGCAAGAGGAGCTCTACTGCTTGGGTCCTTCGTCATTGGAGGGCTTCTGTGCAGAGCTGGGATTTGAACCCAGAACGTTTGAGGTCCCTGACCACTGGAGAGAGATCATTTAAAAAAGATTTTTTTTTTCCTAAAAGCAAATTGCAATCAATCATTTTGACTCTCTTCTTCCACTTCTCTGACGCTTGATGTCTTCAAGGGGAAGAAACATTTTATTTCAAGCTTTATCTTTTTTTCTTAATTTTTGATGGATGCAGTTTCAACCTTTATATTATCTGAAAATGAATATTTTACTATAGTATAAAAGCTGAAATTACATGAATTAATTGTATTTAAATATTACACTGAATATTTGATTTGCAGGGTGGAATAGCTGGTGTTGGATGGGAATGTTTAGGCTGTGCCTGTGTGAAGTTAGTCCACGTTTCCAAGCTGAACTCTCAGGTCGGAGCTTCTTGCACTTGACTTTCCCCTTCCCCTCAGCTTCCAGGTTGGGATCTCCTGCCCAGCCAGTTCTCAAACTTCAGCTCAAGTAAGGACAAGACTTTTTTCCCCAGGAAAGACAAAACCCTGGAGACATCAATATCTGCAATGGAGACCCCAGCAAATGTGATCATTAGATGTTATTCCTTGACAGCTTCCATTTCTCTCATCCTTTGCTACCTCTTTCCACATCTTCCTGCAGATGCCTGGAGAGCAGCAGGTCTGTGGCTCCCTCAGGCTCCTACTCCTTCCCTGTGCTGTAATTTCACCCAAGTTAAAATCCCAAACCCCACCAGCTCTCACGCAGCTATCTCACCAGTCCCATGGTACTGTTTYATTCCCAACATGATGTCCCCATGGCCACATGCAGTGGGCAGGGGACACAGCTCTCTGGGGCTGCCACGCGGCTGAAGAGCGCATGCCTTGGCAAGTGACACACCACAGAGAACATTCCTATTTCTGCAACTAATTATTTTCCGGCTGCTGGCCGTGCAACGTCTCGTTAATCACCCAGAGGTCACAGCAGTGATTCTTCTCATATGAAAGCTGCACCAGTAATTTCGTGTTTTAAATCAACTCTGGGAGCACACTGCAAGTCAGTCTTTGCCGGGGAATAGAGTGTAATACATATAATTAAGCACGACGTGGACGGTCTGACAAGAGAATGATGAGGCACTAAGGACAGATCGCTGGTCATTTCAGACACCCGGAGGGATTCCCTTCTCCTCGAGGGTTTTGGAGAGGGAGCGAGGAGATTTGCTGGCACAGCACAGTGAAGGACGCCGTTGTCACCTGCACACCGCGGGGACTAAACGCAGCGCTGCTCCGAACGCTCGCCAGCCTTGGCAGGGTGTCCTGGTTCAAATAAATCCACATATACCGTGTGGGATTATCGAATGTGGGAGGGAAGGGAGAGCTGGAACAGCAAAGGGACACGGGTAGCAAGGAGCCCCCAGCTTCTCACCATGTGCATGCACTGGCTCCATCCATTGCTCCATGCTACCTCTGAATGCGTCTGACCGTTTGCACAAGAACGGGTGCTGGTTAATAAATCGTTGTGGCCTCACACTGCCAGCCACCTCCTGCCAAGACCTGCTGTAAGAGCTGAGAATGGGGGYGGTGAGTGAGTGAAGGTATTAGCTGAAGAGGAGGAGAAAGGGGGGAGCCTAGGACTGCAATAACCTCGAGGTGACTCAAGACGGAGGTGTTTTTACAGGGAACACAGCGTGAGAAGCTTGTTTGCCATCTGCTCCCGATTGCCCTGCATCCAGCGAACCAGTGTGTTGCTCTCTTTCCTACACGCTAAAAATACCCCCTTAAAAAAAAGAACAAAAATGGAAAAAGATGGGAAAATGAGAGGAGTATAAACAAAGAATCCATGGAGACCAGAGGCCTAATCGAGCTCTTCCCACCGCATCAGCCCCCTTCTCCCCCTTCCCCTCATTCGCTCTGGGTCTCTCTAACATTTCAGGGCACAAATATGCTATTAATGGTTTCCTATAATCCTGGGAGCAAACGCACACATGTACACATGCACACAGACTATCCGCGCTGTTCTTTAATGGAGCTYAGAAAACCGAGCCGTCCCTCTGGCTTCTCGGCAGCGAAGCTGCTGGGAGGGACAGGAGGCAGCTCCAAGGGGACTGAATCAATCCACGGCAAGAGGTGTGGGAGGGGATGCAAATCCAGGGCTTTTTTTCTTAAAAGGGAAGGAGGAAAGAGCCCTGGGGAGGGATGTGTTACGCGCTGGAGCTGCGTTGTCATGAGCAGGATGATGGGGACCGACCAGTGCCACCTGCCAGCGCAGCCAGAGGCTCCCCACTTGCAGCGTTGCTACTGCCCCGGCTCCTCTGCCCACACAGCACCTGGCACAGCGATGCCRGAGAGCAAGACTAGGGCCTTTGGCTCTACCACGATGCCAGCAGTGAGCCCCAGAGCACCCATGGCCCCCCAGGCCTACCGAGCGCAGACCTCCTCCCCTCCCAGGGCACTCGGGAGCAGAGATGTGGGTGCCCTAGGAAGGGAGCTGCTCCCCCACAGCAGCAGATCCCCAGATCTGAGGGCTCTTGCCTGAAGTGCAACCAAAGGCCCCTGCAAACCAATTTGGGACCATAACGAAAGCCAACGGGTAGTGCAATAGGCTACGACTAGGGCACTCAACCCTCTTCCCTCTTCTGCCAYGAACTGGGGCAACGGGCTTTTGGCTGTCTGAGTCCCTGCTTCCCTTCCCATCCTGTGCTTGCGCTCTCCAAAGTAATGACCGCCTTTTACAGGGCTGATGGACAGCACAGAGCACCCACWGGCCCCAGCTGCAGCACCTCGACTCTGTGTGCCACCACATCACTCCAAGTGCCCAGCAACCACGTGGGGAGGCTGAGAAAATCCTGCTGGAACGATGTGCACGCTGGCTCTAAGCTATGGAAATTCTTCCTCCTTGGGCAGAGAGAGGTGAGAGAGGCAGAGGAAAGGGAAGGAGGGAAAAAAAAGATGAAAAAAGCTCTTTCTGGGGAAATTAAATTGGACTTCAAATTTACAGGGTCTTCATTTTGTTCTGGTGATAATGAATAAAGCTCTTGCTGGCAGTTATATTGCTGCAGAAATAAGTACTGGTTAAAAGCACTTTTGGAAACTATGACTTTCATTTTAAAGCTGCCACAATTTACATTTAATTCATTCATTAATTCATTTATTTATGCTGCTCAGGTACAAGCCTCCTATCTCTTTCCTTTCCCAGGATTCACTGAACTGTCATTCCGACCCAAGACAAGTTTCCACGAGGACATGGAGGCAGGTGCAGGACACATTTGCCTGTGAATGTCTTGGCTCAGCATCACACATTCCGCTCCAGGAAATCTGGCTTGGAACCACTTTACCAAACCTCCCCTGCTTCCCAGGCCTGAGGACATGTGCAGAGGTACAAGGCCTATGGTGGAGTCAGCAGGGACCACCTCTGACAACCACGGGGGAGATGTTGCATCTGTTAGCCCTCCTAAAAGCACTTCACTTCAGATGATCTAGGAAATGGATGCTTCCCCTGCACGACAGGAGGAAAATCCCAGTGACCCTATTAATCTTCTGGATCTCTCTCTTGCTAAGGATCTCCCTGTTGATGTGGAGCAAGCCCATGCCAGCGGTGTGCATCCATGGCCACTGAGCACACGGGGCTGAAAGAGCTGGATAGGAGTTTCCAGTAACTCTGAAAGCAGGCAACCAAAATCTTACTGCTTTCAAGAATAGACTGACCAGCGAAGTTTGGCCAGTGTCTATGCTGGAAGGCACCTGCTCTTCAGGGTTATGTTTCTCTCCCGACCCTTCCCAGCCCTATTCGTTGATGGCCTTGAAAGGATGAAGGATTGAACAGGAGCCAAGAGCTGGAGGTGAATGGCCCATTACCTTGATTAACCAGAGAGACAGAAAATGCTGTGGCTTGCAACAATTTTACCTCCTCTAGGTGCCCCTCGCCCCCCACCTTGCATGATTGAATATAAACCCCATCGCCCTTCCCCATACACGCAACCCTTGTTTTTCACAGCCCCTCTCACTGCTAAATTGCAAATGTTTCATTTCTCCCTGCATCCAAGCTTCCTTCATAAGAGCCTCTGAAAGGTTACTGCTCTGCAACATGTGTGTACGGAGAGTTTAGCAGGGTCATGCTGGCCAAGTCAGGCTTTCAGGAACCAAACTGGACTCYTGTGTTACCAATAACGCTTATCATCTTCCCTCTCTACTCTTCAGGGAAACCGCTGGCCCAGCATAAAGCCAGCTTTCCCTCTGTTGTTTCTTGCCAAGAGGCTAAATCCATCTCTGTTTTTATCCCTCCCTGTGAGGGAGAGCAAAACAGCTGTTTTTTAACCTTTTTCCTCTCCCCCAGGATACCACTGGCTTAGAATAGCTCCCCAAACCTACTAAAAGTTTCCTAATTTTCTGACTTTGCCTGGATCTCTCCTACATTCAAATCAAGGAATGGCTGCTTGGGACAATTAGAGCTTCACCCAGCACCTTGTGGTCAGCATGAGCATGCAGGCTGCGGGGACGCAGCTGCATGGCAACAYGCAGGCACGTTACGGGAGTGCTGGGCTTGCTTCATCTAGCTCATTTGGGCAGCCAGACTAGGGGCACCCGGGCTGCAGTGCACGCTCACAACTCGAGCGTGTTGCAAGGTTTGCTCCTGCTTCCAAGGCATGGGCAAGCCCCACCGCCCACTGCTGCCACGGTACCTGGTGCCGGTCAGGCTGAGAGCACCTAAACACGCTGCCGTGCATGGCCATCACACCTGCGTCATGAGTACGGCCCTCACAGCAAGTGGCAGCAAGGTCCCATCCCGGCGCCGGATGGGGACACGGCATCCTGCTAGCACCGCGTGTGCACATGGCCCATGGTGACTCCGCAGGCACAGGCAGAGCTCTGCAAAACGGCATCAGGCTGGCAGCCGAACCCGGAGCCTTGGGGAGGTTTTAATCCAGTCTGTGTGCTGCAAGCTGGGAGCAAGATCACTCRTTTCACCGCTCCTGCTGATTCCAGCACACATAAAAGCTCCGTAATTCCTCCTTTGTCTCAGAGTAACTTGACTAGCTCACTCTGTCAGAACAGATTACACCTACATGCCAGGAGGGACCTCGCCAAGCCTAGGGCCCGGGAGCAGCAGGGGACTCCGCCTGGCCATGGCAACAGCAGAGGGGGAAAAAATATCTGGCTCGACGAAAAGGCCTGCCAGCCCCTTTCTCCCGCGGTGCTGCTGATGCTACAGGTCAGTAAAGCCCCACTCCAACAGGCCAGGTCAGCGACGTTTCTGCAGGAGGCACTCGCYCAGCTCTGCAGCASACGAGGCTCCACCTTCGGAGCATGTTAACTGCTCTGGTTTCAGCAGACCCATTCCCATTTCCACCTGCCGCTAGCAYGACTTTGCGACCCGTCTCCTCCTCRCTCCTCGGCGGGCGTCTCCAGATAGACGCCAGCTCCATTAGAGGCCGYGGAGCTGCTGCGCTCATGCCTGCAGTAGGGATCCAAATGCTCCCRTAATTTATATGGCAGTTTTCATTACTTCCCTTCTCCAAAGACTTGTTCAATAAATTACCAGTTTATGAATTCCAAAGTGCTCTGTGCAGCACTGAACAAAAGGGAAGGAAAAAAAAAATACAGTCCAGACCAGCTCTAATGGCAGAGCTTTTCATCCTGAAAAGAAAGCAGTTACTAAAATGATATCCCTTTTCCCCCATGTGGATCACACTGCTTTTATGAGCTGGAGGATAACAACACCCTCAGTGTTACTGTCGTGCCTAGAAGTACCAATAAGATCAGGGTATAGGAGCTCCCCTGTCCCCACAGTGCTGCATGGTCAGAGCACAAAGATGACACCTCACTTGAAGAGCTGACCACCCCAAGAGCCAAGGGCTGTGAAGAGAAAGTCTTAAGAAAAGGTTAAGCACACCCATAGAGCTGTGGGGTTTTGCACCCTCCAGGGGGCTGGATTTGCTTTAGCAGCATTCCTCTTGTCCATAGGAGACTGGGGCCCTGGTATCCCCCCGGCGCGGCTGCGAACCACAAGGGATGGAGAGTGTTCCCTGCGATCAGCACCCACGCAGTGCAAGCTTCTGGCCTCTGCCTACCTGTCCATAGCTGTCCCTCTTCTGGATGAAGCCTAAACTAACTAATTCTTGTAAATCACAGTGCGTGCAAACTGGGAGTGGTGGTGGAGGGAGAGAAGAGAAGAAGAAACAGGGATTGATTCTGTGATTAGAAGACTGTGAAGAGCTTGGGAGGAATAGCAACAGGGTGGGAGAAAGTGGCTGGCTGGAAGAGGGACGGTGGCAGGGTGGAGGTAGCTCTCTGGAGATGCTGAGGAGGAGATGTGACTTCGGCCAGAGCTGCCGTCTGCCCTTTTTTATCCCCAGCCCATCCATAGCTCTGCCTCCAGACCTGATTTCCCCCTCAGGCTCAAAGGCAGCCCCGGGCAACGCACAGCTGGGTTCGGGCGCAGGAGGCCACATGGACGGACTTTGTTGATGCTGCCACCCACGAGCACCGTCCTCCTGCAAAGCAACAACAAGGAGCGGGGAGGAAAGGCAGGCGAGCAGTCTAGCTGAGAGAACGGCCCCCACAACACTGCCTCTGGAGCCTTTCCACTCAGCAGGATGGCAAATGGGGGGAGGGTGAAAAATCAATAACTGCCACCCGTTGTGTCTCCATCTGTCATTGATTTATGGCCCTGCTGAAAGGCCTTGTTGTCCACAATTATTGGGCAGTCAGCTCCTATTTGCCATGATTTCCTTGCCCCTCCTTTCCACTCGGCGTCCCCAGCAGGCCCTGTCCTGCAATGTGCCTGCGCGCGGGGCTGCGAGCGGCTCCTGCGTGCCCGAGGGCTGGCTCCCTACTATGCCCAGGGCCACGGTGGGACTGCGATTGCTTGTCAGGCCCAAATCTGACCCTCCAAAGCATGGGCCAGGGATGGCGAGTACAGTCCGGAGGTGGAGAGTAGGGATGGGGGCATCTCAGCGGACACAGAGCAGCAAGGGGGAAAAGAGCAGTCAGGCGAACTGTAAGTAAAGCCAACCAGAAAATTACATTTTGCCCTGAGCTGCCGAAAAGTCAGTTTATCTCACAAGAAACCATAAGCTGACCATGGGAAGATTTCCTTTCCAGCCTTCTTGARAAACTTTTCAGCTCAATTTTGCTCTTTTGGACATTTCTATCAYAGGTCATACTGATCCAAAAGGTCAAATTGATCCAGTCAGCCAAACCTAGTGAGAGCAAGAGCTTGGATGAGTTCCCCAAGATATGTGTTTCAGTTTCATTATATCAGCATTTCCCCAGTGGAAAAAAGGTTGTGTCAGAAAATAATCAAGTATCCTAAGAGTCTGCAGTCTGGTGCCTCGATCTGCAAAGTCCAACTCGGCCACCTTCTGCCACCCTGCGCTGAACTGTGGGCACCTCCATTGGATTAAAGAGCCCTGCCTAATTAGAGTCACCCACCTGGCATGTGTTTGCTGGTCTCTTGCCCATGTTCTGGTTCCCTAACACTAGATCTCAGATAGTTGGCCCTGAGAATTGAGCAATTTGTGTTGTCTTTCCAAGGAGATGTTTGTGTTTGGCTAAGGGGACCCTGTGCTTGGCAGGCAGGGCTCAGACAAGGAGGCACAGGGCGAAGGGAATTGTCCAAGTACTGGCTCAGCTCAGTGAGGACAGAAAAGGATGGATAACCTGGATCAATTGGGCTTAAGTACAGAGTAGTCTGAAGTCTGTGATAACTATTAAGAGCTGCTTTGCTCCAGTGGGGTTGCACTACAGGAGCTGGGGCCTATGGAAAGCTTAATTGCTCCCAGTGACAACCCTATTTCACCGGAAATATGGAGGGGAGAGCACAGAGCAGCTGAGGAACCCYTGGAGGTCAAGGCAAGTCATAAAGACTCCTTTAACTGTCAGTGTTGCAGGGCCACAGTGGAACTGAGAGTGCTGTGCTCAAATGGAATAATGTCAGGTTGCAGTGCAACACAAGTGGTGCAGGTCTTCTCCTCCAAAGACTCCCTTCACAAAAATGCTCTGGAGGGGATGCACGTAGGGGGTAAGTAAACAACCCAAAGGGGTGCGAGGAGGAAAGAAGTGGTTTCAACAGCCAGGATAAGGTAATTCTCCTTGTAAGAAATGCTAGGAAGAGGGGGACCAAGTCATGACATCTTCATAGAGCAAACCTCCCCTTCTGGAGAGGAAGCAGCAATAATTTCTGGGTGACCTCAGCAGTTTCTAGGCTGATTTAAAAGGAGAGCTCCTGGCAGACAGCCACCAAGGGTTCTCCGCAGCCTGCCCAAAGCAGTCCTGTAGCATCCTCTCCTGCCAGCAGGGAGGCCGTTTCACAGCTGCCGAGGGCTGCCRGACATCATCTGTTCTGCCTCAGTGATGCCAGAAAAAGCTGCTGAGAACTGAAGTGAGAACAGCTGCCAGTCCTCAGGATGAAGGCACTGGGCAGCTGACAGAGAGCCTCCTGTCCCCTTCCCCTCCATGCCTGCCTGGCTGATCCAAGAACACCCTTCGGAGGACAAAGAGGTCTTCACACCAGCTGTTCAGCCCTTACAGCACAGTCAGGTTGACCCTAGGGACTCACTCCACCAGCTGGAGACCCTAAAGCCATCACTTCCATGTGCCAAGCTGAATATCTAAATATTTAATATCTAATATAGCTAAACTCAGGGGTGGATTCTCCAAGTTGGCACATATGATCCTGGAAGGATATCCAATAACCCTTTCACTCGGGATGTAAGAATGGATGTTTCATAGGGGACCTGCCCCCTGTAGCAGGCAACAGCTGATGCTCCAGGAAGTGCTTTCAAACAAGTTAGGCATATGGTAATGTTTCCCCAAGACACTTTCCCATGACTAAAAGCTCAGGGATTTTCTGAGCCGGATATGCTTTCTTTGTGTTTAATAGCCTTCAAYGAGTATTTCTTCCATTATTTTTTCTAATCACATAGAATCTGTGTGACCATTTCACAACCACAGCGTCCTGCAGCAAGGAGCTCCTACAGCTTCCTACAAGCTGTGTGAAGAACCACTTCCTTCTGCTTGTTTTGAACCTGCCAACTTCCAGCTTTGTTTGATGCCTCCTAGTAATAAAAGAGATTGCTTCTGATTCACATTCTTCAGGATTTTATACAATTCTTCCCTATTCCTCCTTCTCCCCAGCTTTTTTCCAGACTGAAGAGTCCTGGTCTATTTAATGATTTCCCCCTGTGGAAACCATCTCACAGCTCTGGTCATTCTGCTTGCCTTTCTTTGTACCCCAGTGGCTAAGGCTTTGTCCTGTAAAGATGATCTTTTGGAACAACCAGATCTACATGGTCCCATGGCCCATCCATTAGCCAGGGGTGATTTGCAGGTCTTCTCCTCCTATCTGTGTTCCTGGTACAACAGAGGTAAACGCAATCTGTTTCCTCACTTCCATGGTATCCAGACATCAATCATTCCTCTGTATGAGGCTCCAAAAATGCAGGAGATGGATATACTCCATGCAGACATGACAATTCCCAGGTCAGGGAGTCTGGAGAACAAATGCTGCTTGCAGCAGTGGAGCAGACGAACCTGGATGTGAGAGCTGGCAAGTTTTATCTTGAACCAGTGAGTCTATGCTTAGTTTTGGTAAAAAAGAAGGATATTATGGAGAACTGATTGCAGAAAACAGCCTTGAATTAAGTATTTTAACCTCAATCAATTTGTGATTAAGTGAATGAACAAATGAACGTAAGTCTGCAACTGAGGATCTTGATTCCAAGAGCAGATACTGAAAAACAAAAGGAATTGTTTAGTGAAGTCAGCTTGATACGGGTCATGGACATGAATATTCAGGATGCCTGGAATTACATCAAGCAAAAAGGTGGAAGAACTGCAAGAAATCCCAAGCAAAAAGAACAGAAAAATAAAAATAAAAGCTTGCAGAGGAGAGCTTCCAAGGCAATGGGGTGAGCAGTCACTATAAAAAAGGTGGYAGGAAGAAGCAGAGACCCCGCACAGGCTGGAAGAGAGGAGTCCTGCAATCAAGGTTATGGAGGCCACAAAGTTTTCAACAAAGTGGAAATTGCACAAAGTTAAGCTGAGTTAGACTTTACAAAAAGGTATTGAAACAAATAGCCAGTTATATAGCTCCAGAACCTTTCTGGCTTAAAGCAAGAAATAACAAAGGCTGCTATGTGAGGAGAATGGGGAATGATTAAAGGATAACTCAGGGCACATCCCGGCACTACTTGGCCTCCATTTTCTCCCAGGATGAGGTTGCCCATGGAGCCAGAAGTAGGATGGTTATGAGGAGAGCAAGGTCTGAAACTTGAAATTACATCCAAAGGTAAAAGAGACATATGAGGAGGTGGAGTAGGGAAGTGAGAGAGACAGGAGTGAGCAATTCCCTGGAGTGCTGAAGAACAAGCACAAGGGAAAGCATTTCTGCTAGCAATTCATTTTATTGCCTCGAGACATTATTGGTTTGGAGTACAGCATATGTGGGGGCTGTATTTAAACAGAAGATACAAGCCCATTAATCTGATCTGATAGAGGATGAGATTTCACAGCAGATTCAGACGGCAAGACTAATCGTGGGCAAGAGTATATAGGGTATAACGTTACAAGGGCTTACCAACGGGAGATCACGCCACGAAGTGGATTACCACATCCCTTTGCCTGCGGGATGAACTGTTCTCATCCATCTGGGCAGAATTAAAGCACCTGAAGATGAAGACTACAGGAATACATAGAAGAAATGTTAGGTGGGCTAGGATAGAGAAAAGACAGGGAGACAGAAATAGCAGAAAAGATCAGCCACGAACTGGCCTCCAGAAGGGATCTGAGAGGCAAGGCAGTTCAAAACTCCCCCAAAAGTGGCTCTCCCAGAAACAGGTAAAATGTCATTCAAAACCTTAACTACCCAACAGGTGGAGTAAATAAACAGAGCAATACTGATAAGACATCTGTATTTCACATGTGGCAGTAATATGGAACATCTGAAATTAATGTTTACATGGATAGTAAACAAGGAAAGAATATATCTATAAAAGGGAAGGAGTGAACGTCTAGTTTCCAAACTGAGTTTTGCTTTAAGAAAGTAATATCCAAACATTTAGGGAAGACACTTCATGGACTTGACATCAGATACCGCTTCTCAAAGAAGGTTTCAAAACAGCTGCAGATGGGAGCCTCCCCATRACCATGGCACTACCAGAGGACCATTGCCTCCATGTAGAAAGCCTTCTTTTATTTGATCATTAAAATAAAATCCTCTTAATGTGCCTAAGACATACAGTGAGACCAAATCTGCTCAGCACTTTTAATACAGCCCTTGTCCCCCGGGGGAAAATTCAGATGAGATTGGTTACAAAGTAGGAAAATGGGATATTGCACTGCAATACTTGAGTACCCTATAAGTGGAATGAAATTCTAGTATAACAGTACAAGGTGTAAGGCTGGGTACTTGGATTAATAATATTCCTCTCTGCATTTTTGCCACTCCCTCAGAAAAAGGGCCTGGCTGATCAAAGGAGGATTATGAGACAGCTGTGCCATATGGCCGTGAATGAGACCAGTGCAGTCTGGATGCACGGAGGTGAGCAGCAAGTCCAGCATGGAGGGTGAGGATTAATGCCACTGTATGGAGGAGGCATAACCTGGGATCTGGCCACCTATGTTCAGGRAAGAGGGAGACCATGACGAAGGGAGCCTTCATTAGCAAAACARAATCCAAGAGGGACTATCACTGTCAGCTATAAATACATCAGGGTCTAAATACACAGAAGGGAGAAAAGCTGTTTAAGCCAGAAGACAATGTTGGCATGAGAACAAATGGGCAGAAACTGGCTGTGAATAACTGTAGAAGGAAGCATCTAATTGTTCCAGCAATCTGGCTTTGTGGTATTGCTTGCAGAGACTCTGCCCGGAAGAGCCAGCTCGTGTCTGCACACTGCTGTTGAGGGCAGGGAGGGTGCGAGGATGGAGCAGGCAGGGCACAGGGTGAGCAGCCACTCTGGGTTAGGGCAGCAGATGCTCTCCTCCCCAGAGCAGAGGGGCAGGGCGGCAGCAGGTCCTCAGCGCCGCYGAGTGCACCGGGTGTCACCCAAGGTGCCCCCGTTCTCCCTCTGGCACACGTGCCCCAGGCTCCCAGTCCCAATCCAGCAGGCAGGCTGCTGTGCGCAGTGGTCCCTCCATTCTCTCTCTGATGYTCCTAATAGGATTAGAAGGGTAAAACCAGCATTTTCTGGAGCAGGCAGAGCTGAGACTGTGCTCTTTAACAAGGCTGAATACTCCTGGCAGAGGGCATGAACACGAGGCTCTCTTTTCTCTCCTGCTCTAATCCTTGCAAGCCAGCCTGAGACCTCATATTTCCTTGTGCCTACTCCAATTGGATTCCCACAGAATTGCTAATAGYCTTTCACTAAAATGCATTTCATGGTGTGAAAAAGCTCTCTTTGGAGTGGCCAAGAAGTGGCCTAGCACCTAGAAATCCTGAGTGACTTTGGGTGCTACTCTGAGCACAGGGTTACCCAGCGGTGAAGACTGCCAAGGAGCAGGTCTGTGGCTCTGACGTGGTACTCTACAGACAGGGTACTGCCTCCAAAACTTCTGGCTGGCTGGAAGGAAGGAAAACAAGTCAAGGCAGGGGGGTTGTTTCTCCCTATGTTAAATCTTCACAGGAAATCTGCTCGGCAAAGGCCAGCGCTCGCTGTGCATTGGTCAGAGCAGGGGGGACACTGYGTGCCGAGCAGGCCAGGAGTTACGAATGAGACATGGGAAGGACATCAAGGAATGGAGGGGAAGCCTGAGCCATCTTTTTAAAGGTTCTCAACAATGTTCGGTCAAGCAGCACCGAAGCTTTCAGAGCCAGGTTTCCTGAGTCCCTCTACTACAGGTCTAAAGGTCCGCCAAGGTCACTTGACTGCTTCTTGCTTGTCCTCCTGCATTCACGCTCACCGCTGCACCCTCCCCATGCCCATGGAAGAAGAAGCTCTTGTATCATTTACACACCCAGCCGCAACGACGCACCCGTGCCCGCACGCACCGGGCATGCACACCCACAGGAAGCTTTCGTGCACGTGCCTTTCACCACGGCTGCAGCTCCATTAAAAGCAACATCTGCTTGGCTTCAATCTCCCCTCCGTGCTCCTGCTCAGGCAGACGTAGCTATGGAAACGCAGCGGCCGGAGGGAGGTGGGAGACAGGTTGCTTGGCAACGTGAACACCGGGCTGGACCGCGCTGCTGACCCCAGGCCCAGCAACCGGAGAGGGCGACCGGTGCTCACGGCAATGCTCCACCACCCAGGGTCCGAAGAGGATCACGGGAGAGTGAACCTACCCCACCGGGAGGCAACGGGGTGACCGGCTTCCACGGGTGCCCCAGCGGCGACACRCTGGAGGTGTCTCTCCAGGGATGCTTCATTTGCCCGAAAGCAGCTTGATCCCTCTGCTCCCGTTCCTGGGCCTTGCCCTTCCCGGGCAAGAGACCCAGGGAAGCGACCCTGCTGATGCCTCGGGCTCTGCTCGTACACCGAGGGGCTAGAAACGGGGTGTGTAGAAACGGGGTGTGTTCGAAAGGCCTCGCAGAGTAAAAAGCCCGTCACATTCACCCCGTTGTCTCCTGTGTGCCCCACCATTCCTGGGGGCAAGTGGGGAGAAATGAACCCAAACCAAAGCCACGTGCCCCATGGGGCCAGAAGCACAGGCGAAGTGTGGCTTTCACCCAGAAGTAAGGGGGAAATACCAGAAGAGAGGAAGACCCAAAGACTTTGACCTGGAAGGGCTGTTTGGAATGGGATGAAGTGGGAAGTGGAAACAGGAATTCTGTACGTGGGACCCAGAGCACCTCAGCACCCAGAAATTCACTCCTGCAAATACCTTGGCTTTTTTCCTCATGCGTTTAGGCAGTGTGTGGTGTGGACTGAGACATTATGAGAAATCTGCAGACACTGTCTGAGCTACCGCAACCTCCCCCTGCCTCTGCCCGCCTGCCCTGATCTCACCAGCACAACCCTCTCCCCACACACAATCCCCTCTCCCCATCCCCGGCGCACAGAAAAGTTTTCCGTGAGAAAACGCGGGGCCCTGCTGAACCGAGCAGCGAGCAAACCAGTTACAGCTGATAATGCAGGTAACTGTCAGATGCGTATCCTTCAGCGCACAGTCTAATCTCAACCAGATGAAACGCAAAAAGGATAATCACTATGGTAAGAGAAGTTAGCATTTGCAAAAGCCATCTGAAGAACGAGACTATCCAAGAGTGCCAAGGGAACTGATAAAAGCAGTAATTACAACCCGCCAATATGTGCATGTGATGGAAACAAAGATACGGCCAGCAGATAGATACACACACACACACAGAGAAAACCACCTGCAGAATCCAGCAAAGGCTTTGTGATAGGTGTGGAATACATCATACAAAGTTAGATGAGGCCTGGGGATATCACACAAACTAGGATGGAGAAAATAATTTTGCATGAGCATGCACAAAAGAACAGGGTGCACACTGCATGCAGCCGGAGAACTTAGCAACATTGACTCTGAGGCCTTTTTGGCTCTGGTACAAGGCAAGAAAAATACAAATAAAAAAGGATGTGATAAAGCATGCATAACTCTTATTAGGGTCAGCAGAAACACAGAGAAATGCAGAGCTGACAAAGCAGGCTCAGGTGAAACTACATTTCAGGAACAGAATATGGAGGGAGAAGAGGCGCTGTCATCACAGGCAGCAGGATATGAAAGGCAGGTTTACATGCTGGTGAGATCAGGGAATGGTAGGTTTTGCTATGGCTATAAACACGCCAGCCCAACCAAAACACTGCATCTGCAAGTTTTAGAATCACTCGAGTAGACAGAAATCCTGATGGCAGGGAATCCATAACGACATTTCTCAGAGCGGAAGAAAATAAGAGATTTCCTAATGTTTTTGGAGACAGAGGATGTCTAAAGAAATCATCCAAACAAAAGCAAGTCAGCTGAAACCATCTCATTTTCTGGCCCAGCAGCACGAGYGCCAAGTAGCAGCAAAGCCCAACTTGAGGGGAGAACTGCAGCATGCGGGGACTGAGTGACCAGGGGGAAGCTGGTTTGGACTTCAGGTGCTGCCCTACAGTCAAGGGTGTCCCATGGCACCTTGTGCTGCTGGGCTAGAGCTGCGCGCTTGCTTGGCACGGCCACAGAGCCCAGGAGTTGCTGGATCTGGGGTGTCTCCTCTGAGTGCCATGAGACTGACTCCTCGGGGTTAGCTGGGGGCTGCTGCAGAGACAAGCTGCTGTTGCAACCCATGGACCACAGGGCATTTCCAAACCCACTGGGAAGAGGAGGAATTACCTGCCTGGCAACCAGCAAGCTTGTTTCTTCTGCAGTTCTGCATCCTAGCTCTGGCCCTTCCCCAACGCTCCTTCTCTTCCACAGGGAGGGAAAGGGCACATCCCACTCTCTCCTCTTCCACCGACACCTCAGAGCAGCCCGGGGCTGCCTGCTGTTGCTCGATGGCAGACCTCACTCTCGATGCACGCACAGATGCAGAATCAGAGATTGCCACCCCCAGGAAAGCATGCCTGACAAATTTCCAGCTTCCTCCCCATCAAGTATGCTGCAGCTGATTTTAAAAGCTGCGAGATGGAAGTGGAACATAGGCCTGGTGAAGAAACTCTCGGAGCAGACTCCTCTGAAGCAATTTTAAGAGGGGACAAAGCAAAACAGGCTCAGAAGATGCTCTAACTCTGCAGTGAATTACACAGAGACCTTTTCAGAGAAAGCAATCACGATGAATTGCACAACCCAAGTAACAGGCTCCTCTGGCTATGAGAAACTTTGGAACAAGCGGTAAAAAAGAGCTGACCCCAGAAACTGGATTGATATTGAATGGAGGAAAGAAAGAGTGAGGCCAAAGACAATGCATCTGAAAGTGCTGGGAATTATATGAAACTCTAGCAGGGACTTTCAGTRTGGTATTGTATGGCAGAGAGGTTATTGCCCCTTAAAATGAGAGCATAAACAGACAGGATCAAGACAGCTGTATAAATGTGAAGCACCAGAGGCAGAACTGTGAAGGACCTCTGCTCATCTGTAATCCATCCAGGAGGGCCAGCCCACAGCAGACAGACGAACTGCTCAGACACCGAGGAAACCGTGGCCTGTGAACAGCTGATTATTACTGTCCTTTTTTTCACAGATGACTTTGGAGTGCACGTTAGCCAGCACTGCGATGAGTCACGTCGTGACACTGTTCTCCAGGTACAACATTACTGACGAACTAATCCCAGAGAGTGGACAACAATACAGAAGACACATAGCGCGGGGCAGCTATATTACTTACAGGCCACTGGACTCGCTTAAATAGACTAATAGCTGGGCAGCGACTAACCAAGGCGGGTAAAGACGCCAGTTGTGCAAATTCAGTGAAACTCCACAAGCCCCTGGTAGGGCCCTGCCAGTTACAAGCCACAAGCAAAACCAAGTGACTGCACGGGAAAAGACAGGGATGCTGCGAGGGCAGAAATGCCAGCGTTGCTGCTTCTCACAGGAGACGTCCCTTTAACGATACCTGGGCAGCTACAGGCGTGCGAAGTGAACCAGCAGAACGGGCTGGATCGGGCATAACACAGGCAAGGAAAAGAGACAGTTCAGGTCAAAATCAGATGGCGAGAATCATTTATTCACGCAGCCTGGGACCGGCAAGCCTGAACACCCTGAAATGCAATCAGTTATTTAGCCTGGGGACCCAGCTTCACTGCGGCATATCCAAAAACCCAGGTGAGACCTCTGCTTGCCTTTGCAGAGGGTGCCGTGCATGTGTACAGACAGACAGCCCAGACCCCCGCTCTCCTCGAGGAGCACAGGAATGGGCTCCGCGATCCGGCTCCCAGAGGCTGAGAGCGGCACCTTAACCTCAACAGCCTTGTTAGCAAAAGCCCAGGTGAATTTGCTCTCTCCTGGTTTCTGTTCCACATAGCAGTCCATAAAAATATAACAGAAGTATGGGACATGGCAGGGTCGGCAGGAGCGATCAATAATACATTTGGAGAGCAAGGGTGACTCGGGGAAGAAGCATGCCAACGACCAGCAGAATGCTGCTCTCCAAGGAAAGTCACTCATTTCCAAATCCCCCCCCGCCGCATACTTGGGCTTTCAAAAGTCACTCAGATGTTTCAAGAGGGGAGTTTTCCCCTGCTAAAACCATTTAGGTTTAGAGTATAGCTTTCTGATTCTTTTCCTTTAGAAAACCTGAACACTTAGTGAAATGCTTTTTTTTGGAAAAAAGATTGCTAAAGAGTTGATTAGCGACATTCTCCCCGCAACACATGAAGATGGGGAAGTGCTTCTTGCAACACTTCTCTTTGAAAAAAAAAATAAATAAAAGGAAAGAGCAACAACAGCTGCTCAGAGTGTTGGGTTTTTTCCCTCTCAGAAAAGCCTTCCGATGAAGTACTGGTGGGATGAGGATACACAGGCATGGTACGAGGAGATCTTAAAGACAGACAAAAAGGCAGCCACCCCCCCTCAAGAAAGTAGTTTAAATAAGCAGCTCTGGATGCCTGGCTGGGAGAAGTTAGCCAGCTTCCCCCGTGGCTTGTGGACCCTGACCCAGTTGGCTGAAATCAGCTTTTTGGAGACCATCTTTGCGTGCGCAATTGCCCAGTGCAGAAGGGCCTTGATCTAATTTAACCACCTCAAGTGAGTGGTAGTGCAGGAATACTGCGCTCAGAAAAGTCTTTGGGGAATCCAGTCCAAAGGGTCACCAGTGGATTTCTGGGGAAAAGCTGCATATGTTTTATTTATTTGCGTCGCAAAAAGAGTTCTTTTGTGGAGGTAAGCAGCTAACTGAGTTCAGGTTCTTCAGCTAATGAAGAAACGAGCTGAATAATTAATTATTTGCAAGTAAATTATTCATGGCTGGTTGTGATTTCAGTGTGGGAACAGGGGGCTTGGAGGGTTATTTATTTGTTTTCATCTTAAAAAAGAATAATGCATGTAATTCTGCGCTGCCCAGCCCCTCTGAATTACGGCTGTGATGAGAGACAGGCGACTCCGATATAGATCAGCCCATTTGCTACCGGGACYGCTTCCCGGGGGCACGGGAACAGCTGCTGTCAGATCCAAATTTCTGGGGCCCAGGCCTGTCCTCTGGGCTAGCCTTTCTCCAGAAGCCACGCAGACCTTAAAGCTCCCTGTCCCCCCCCACACACATTGCATGACGGAGACACAGACAATTTGCTCTGTCCCTGTTGTTCTGATCTCTTGCTTCTCACATGTTGCTCCCAGGCCTGACCTTGCAGCTTGTTGGAACAATTCACTTGACCTGCTACCGCACTGGATAATGAGCCATTAACCATGACGATCATTACACATAATGCTTATTGCAGTTAACAGACATGCCTATTGTGGAAACCTCCCCGTAGCCCATGTAGAGGCTCAAATCCAGGGCATTGAACTTTCCTGTTGCCCTGCCACTGAGGCCACCACCTGCTGGTGTCTCCCTGAGGCAGGAGCATGGAGAGAGTCCGTTCCCAGGACAGTAATCCACAGCCAGCTTTCTAATGAGTGTCAGCAGTGTGGAGACTCTATTTTCTTTCCTTTCCTGGAAAAACTGACATGTTCCAAGTTCCCAAGGCCTCTTCTGCACTGGGGAACTGACTGGGGAGAGCACCTCAATGAGCCCTGCCTATCCCCTAGCCCCCACGAGGCCGAAGAGCATGAGGTCCTCACCAGCGTGACTTGGTCAGTCAGTCTTTCCGACTGTCAAATTAAGTAGGCAGTACAGAAAGGGATATTCGAGAAGAGCCTGGTAGACAACTGGGAAGGGGGACATCTGGCTCATTTCAGACCCCTAAGCCACTCCATGTGGCGGCCCATTCCCAGTCATGGTCTAATTCTGATAATTCAGAGAAAAAGGCTATGTCCTCCCTTTTCCTGCTTTTTCCAGAATAATTAATTCTTTAAACCAGTTATTTGGGAAAGGGGACACATGCAGGCAACTGGGTGGTTAATTAAAATCTCTATTTCCATTACAATCATCTTAATGTCACCTTGGGTTTCTGCCTTGGTCTCTTCACAAGCTGTGAAGGAACAGGTCAAGGAGAAGTCAAGGTTCACAGCCCCCAAGACACCCGGCTGTGTTATACCTTGATCCACTCATTCTCATGAGAGAACTTTCTCTACGAACAGGATTTGAATCATCTCTTTGGAAAGCACGTGTAACCTCACTGAAAGCCTTGAAGCAATAGCAAATCCACCCCTTCCCCAGGAACGGTATCTGAGGATTCAAATCACCCATTCCTCCATGGGAATGCCCCTTCCATCCCATTCTGTGCACCACCTGCAGTGTACCAGCAGAGATTTTATTTTTGATTGATCAAGATATTAAATGACATTGAACCAAGAAGAGATCCATGGGAGATCCTGACAGAAACAGAAACATTCATCAATTCCCCATTAATAGTTTCATTTTGAAAGCCACCAATGAACCACCCAGCAAACAAGGACCCTTTAACGTTCCACAATATGTTTAAAGGAAACAGAGCCCAAAGCCAAAGGTCTTGAAGAAATCCTAATACTTCCCAGCCATGAGGATGCCTCAAGACCAGAGACAAGAAAGACCCCACTCTTGTTTGATCTGTCCTTCACCAAACCAAGCTAACTTGCACCAAAGGTATTCCCAGCTTCTGCTCCTTCACAGATAGCTTTCCTAATTAACTGCCATATAACATTGCCTCAGGATGACCCAATTTCTTTCTGAAGTAGTGTGATGACACTTCAGCCCCTGGAAATTTCCCACTTTTCAAAGATCTGGGAGGAGAAGGAAGCAGCAATCTGGTGAACCGCTTGGCTGGTTCTTTTAGGACTCTACACTTTAAGTTGACAAATGTTAGATATTCTCCAGGCTGCCGCACAGCCTACTTTGTTACAAATGGCAGGTTTTATATTCCAGCCACAGCATTGTCGCTGGTAAATACATCCTCCTGCCTCATTTCTTCTGTATTTGGAATATCTATGGAGCGTTTCTACCTTTTCCACTCTGCTATTTACAGTTTTACCATCTGTCTCTAGCAACAGAGCCATTTTTGACACAGAAATAAATTCCTCGGTATATTTAAGTGCTTCCTTATTGTCTATGACCCTTGTGGTCATTCACAGTCCATTACTTTCTTTGACTTCCACCAACTACCTGCATTTTTAGGCAACATGTCCCTTTTTTAGCATTCACTAACATTTATTTGTCTTCTTCCTCCTCCCTACACCTGTGCACTATTGAGGATTCAATAAAAAAGCCCAGTTTCACAACACTTTGAGTACATAACATTGGTTAGTGCCTTGTCCTGTCATCCTGGCAGATCCCACAAGGTAGGCAGGGGTTGTAATCAAATTATGCTCACTCTTACTTCAGGCAGCCACTTTTTTTTCCAGCCAGCAATTAATGTTTCTCTGTCTGTCAGGAAGAGGTTTATTAGTGAGATCTGCTGTGGTGGGTGCAGGCCCTACGCATTATGAAATCATCCATTATTTCAATTCAGTTCCAAGTTGTTTTGTTCTTGATGACATGAAGCGTTCCTGAAGTCACTCCTCTTTCTCCCCCAACTCTTGAATCATCTTCCTAAAGCTCACAAACAGATGGTTCAGCAATATATCCTGTTCTCCAGCAAAATCTGATAGCATTTAAAGATTAATTCTTACCCATTCCTCAACTTTTTAGACCCTAAGCCTCCAGACCTTTGGGCTCCTGCAGGTCTGCACACCTCCAAGGTCTCACCCTCTACCACTTTCCCCTCCTGTTCTGCTGCCACAGGGTAAGTTGCAGTCATTCCTTTTAACACACTAATAAACACAGGAGACATTCAGTCAATTTTCACTGCTAGTACTTCTCATGACCAAACATGAAGAGCTACGATGGTCCTCATATTTAAGCAAATTGAAGTTCTCCTTCTGTGCCCCATTTCTGTTTGAATCCAGACCTTGAGAAGGGCTTGTGCTTCTGTGTATTGATAGTCCTGGTTAATATAAAATCCTCCTACAGTTAACTCAGGAGATTAATACTTCTTCTAGAAGATGGAGGCCACCAGAACAGCATGCTCCAATCACCTCTGTGTAGAGAAGAGGCAGGATGGAGCTAGGATGCATAGCTGGAAAGATTTATAAGCTGCAGGACACAGAAAGAAAACTATACCTCTATTTACTCTCCATCACTACTCTGAAGAGGTAAATGAGCACAGCAATTGTTCAAGCTCCATGTATTTCCCACATCCCTTCCCTAGCATCAAGGCAAAAGCCCTCTYGCAGAAAAGTCAGGCAATTCTTTTTCCCTGTTGTGTCAACAGTCTTTTGCAGGGAGCAGGAGAGAGAGGACTATTGTAAATTATACTTGATGGAAGAGTCTGGGAGTGGAGRGGCTGATTTAGGATTTGCCACTGACAAGCAAACCAGAGGCAAAGTTCATAGTTCTCTCTGGGGACATTCAGTGACATCCCTTAACCATGCAGTAGGTAAGAGCAGCTGTCTAGTTAGAAACCCCYCAAAGACTCCCAGGGTCTGAAGAGGCAGAAGAGCTCAGGTTTTGCAATGCGACTTGCCAGGCATCTGCATCAAGACAGATTTATCACCAAGAAGCAATCCAAGCTCCTAACCCAGCCCAGCATGAACCTAAAGCAGACAGGGCAGGCAAATCTAGTCTAAAAGGACCATGATGGAGGGCTTCCTTGCAAAGAACAAAATTAGAAGCATCTAATGGTTAATGCTCTCATCTCTTGTTAGAAAGGCTGTGAGATCCAGAAAGTGGCCACACAGCCAGAGGCCATCTCAGGCATAGATCTGAGAAGTGCAAGCAGAAAGAGGAAAATCAAGAGTAGCAGGAGAGCTCCGGAGACAGAGCAAAACCACAGAGAAAGGAGATGGTGATGAGAGAAAAGAGGGAAAGTAGCAGAGGAGCACAGACGGGAGGGGAAGCAGAAGCCTAAGTAGCAGTGTACTGTAATGGATCCAGGCTCACATCGTGTCAGTGCTCCAGCGGCAAGGACTGGCACTGAATTAACATTGCCAAGCTCCCCAGGAAGGGTCTGTCAGCACCAGCTGCTGAACCGTTACTGTGTTGAAATCATTTGACAGAAGGAGGGGGAAAAAAAATGCTGAGGGAGATCAAAACATGCAAAGTCTGCGTGCTCCTGCCAGCTCTCCCAGGGRGGAAAGAAAATATCCTGGTCCTGTTTCCTCATCTCCCACAGCAAGGTGGCACGAGGGACTGTATGCTCTGGGACTGGCCACTCTGTATTGGGAATGGAGGGACAGCGTGCGCCTGGGYGCCCGTGGCACCCCATGTGAAGCTGGTGCCAGAGCAAGGGCTGGACCTCCCTCACAGCACCAGAGAGCCACAGTGGCCCTCTCCGAGGAGACACCAGTACTGGGAAGGCCTCGGGGTGAGGAGCCTAATGCAGGTACTGAACAATTCTTTCTTGGCCTCCACAGGGGAAAGCAACAGGACTCACTCGTAAGCGAGAAGAGCCCAGGGAAGGTGCAAGGCTATTACATTCACTTCTGAGTTGTGCAGTGCCTTTGCTGGGTGACYCCAGGCAAATCCTTCTTCATGTAGTGCACCACTTGCAAGCTGAGATACCTATCTCCCTTTCCTCCATACAGTAGTGTTTATTTAATACATTAGACACATACCTTAAATATCTTTTCTAGTAGGAGACAGTTAGGCTTGTTAATCCTCAGATGCAATAGGAGCAGCTTAGCTACCAACAGAGTACCCGAACATCTCATCATTTCCTATGCATCTGTCCTCACAATCCCACAAAATGCTTTCAGATGAGGAAGGAAGGAGCAAAGACTTTCCAAAGGTCTCAAGAAACCTGGGATTGAGCACAGATATGCATTTGGTTCCTCCAGTTTCAAGCAGAGGGATTTGAGCACCGGACAGCCCTTCTCATTTGGCTCCCACCAGCCTCTGGTAGCCTATCCTTTGAAGCACTCCAGCAGTCCTTGCCAATGGAAGAGGTCTGCAAATTCCTTCCAGAACAGCAAGGAAGGAGGCTCTCGTGATCTACGGCATGGCCTCACACGGATGTGTAAGCCACCAGTGACCCCACCAGGCCACTTGGGTATTGCAGTGCCTGCACAGTCAGCCAGCCAGTCCATTCTCTCCTACTGCCGCCAGTGAAGCGCTTAACCAAGAGGAAGAAGAAAGTTAGCAGTTCGGTGGGTTTTTTTTCCCCTCTGTTCTTTAAGTGATTGAAGTGCATGAACAGGCTGGCTAGAAAGAGACACTTGAAAGCAACTTGAGTCTGGTTAAAGCTGGTTATCCATCTCTATTTGCATAATGGTTATGCAAATGGCAGTTTGCATAATGTTCCTATGATCTACAATCACTTTAGGCTTTTATTGCATGAAAAGACCACAGAGAAGAAATTGAACAGCTGTCTGTTCTTCTGATGGCCACTCGGACACCACCGGGCATATGTGCCCGAGATGGAGATATTTCCATATCTCACTTACAGTTCTTGATCCCCTGCAGGGGCTAAGTCTGACTTTGCAATTGCCCTTGGGTGATTTCAGCCTTCACACTTCAGCAGGAGACACTGGACTCCAGCTCACTTCTTGACACTAGTTTCTCAACTGAAAGCATAGGTGACTTTGTGGCTGCCTTGTTGGGTCCAGTCTGGACTATAGCTGCGAGTTTTCTCTCTCACTTTTATGAGTCCTCCACTGAAAGTCATGCTTTACAAGGCAAAACCAGCTAAATCCTGGGACAGGAAACCTCTGACTCAAACAGCAGGTCTCACTCCCTGCCCCCCCTCTGTGATTCATTGCAGCACATTTGAGCCAGGTGCCCTGAGCAATCAAGCCAAACCCTGCAGAACTGCAGGGAGAGTCACCCAGAAGAGGCACCCTCCACCCCAGCCCAGCCCCAGCATTCACCCAGGCCACCACTGGGGCAGACACGCTACCAAACTTGCAAGGCCCAGCTGGCTCTCTGGGCCACCAGCCTGCAGCAAGGCCCTGGCACATCGCACCCAGCTTTGGGCTCCCCGCGAGGACCATCACGTGGTTATTGCAATGAGGCGGCTCTGGCACGAGCAAGCGCAGCAACCTGCCGCTCCCCGCAGGGCAGAGCCCCCGCAGCAGCACCTGCAGCTTTCCGGAGCAGCGGATAACCCTGCAGCAGCCACCCCAGAGAAATCCAATTAAACAAAATTACCCCCATCCTAGCCTAAAGCAGAGAAGGAAAGTGAAGAAAAAAAAGGTCTTTTTAAATTGATTTGGCAGAGGAGCAGAAGCAGAGACAGCCCCAGAAAGCCCCAAGACCTGCCCTCAGCCCCGGGCAGGCTTTTATAGAGGCYGAGCCTAGGCAGAATCCTTTGCAAGGCAGGTGAGCCCAAGGGCTGCCTGGCTGATTGACAGCTTGCGCAGCACCGAGCTCTGTGCTGGTGCCACGGCTGTGTCTATGCCGGGGCCTTCCCACAGCCTCTGGTTGAGGTGCTGGAGGCTGAACGGGTCTTGGAGCACATCCCCAAGGGCTATTTGCCACCTATTTACACCCTCGCCTGGTGTAAAAGCAGTCATAGGAGGAGATGGAAAAGACCTTCGGTCCGACACAAGAGTGGGAAGAGAGGGGAACCATCCATCCCCTTGCAAAACGTTCCCTGCTCCAGCCATCATAGCTCCCACCTCTCCAAGGAGCATTCGTTCTGTGGAAAGGAAGTCTTTGCTGAAGAAAGAGCCCTGAAAATCTCGGAAAGACAGAACAAAAGCAGGGAGGATTTATTTAACTGTTCAATTTATGTTAAAACAGAGTGTGGCCTTCTCTGATTAGTTAAGCAGCGTATTAAATGCATGTTATAAATGGATAATTGCAAAAAAACCAAGCTGGCAGAGCAATAAATAAAAACAGAGAAGAAAGGAATAATGTGTCGTCTCTAATGCTTTCTGCAAGCAGAAAAGTCCGGGAGGAGGGATAGCTGGCAGGCAACCCATCCCCAGTACAGTGTCTTTCTTTTGTTTCTTTGGGTTATCCTGTAACCCAAATGTGTTCTCCAGTTGCAGCTGTCTGTCATACACCAGTCCAGACACATCCGTCACAGCACTGTTTCTACACCACAACCGTGATGTCTGAACACGGGTCCCAAGTGCGCGATGCACATATTATCCTACAYGCCCCACTCACGAGAGATGATGAGACCCACCAAAACAGAGCCCCCATGTCTGCCGCGCCAACACCACCCCCTGTGCCCTGCTCACCAACCTCCACATCTGTGACTTAGGCCTTATCTACTCCGTTCGTGCTAATAACATTGCTCTCAGGTCCTGTTTCTGCCAAAATGTGCAGTTTTACAAAAAAAGAATTTTAGTGCCCCCATGGAAGGAAAAGTTTAAAAATCATGAGCAGTTTGAAAATGTTGAGATATTTCATATGAACATTGTTTAGAAATCTGAAAATGAAGTAAAATCCTTTCCATTTGGAAATGGTTTGGGGGGAAGGGGAATGGTTTTGTTTGCAGCAGAATACAAGGGTTGGGGTTTTTTTTGCTTTACCGAGAACAGACAAACCCACCCCCAAATAAACAGAAAACACCAACACTTTTCTTGCAGTGTGGACCTAGGAACTTCTCCCCACTTGATGCTTTGCTTCTGCCAGCAAGACCAGAAAGGGTCCATTCTTCATCTGGGTCCACCGCACGGTCACTGTGCTGATACTATTTTGAGGATAGTGGCCTCTCCCACCCAGGTCCCTGCCTACTGTTTTGCTAAAACAACAGCTCTCTTTTACCACCATCATGAGTAGTGCTGCATACAAGCTTATTTTGAACCTGCTTCTGAAACGCACCCAAATCTTTCAGAACTTCATCGGATTTTGTTGAACGACAAAGAAACTGTTTGAGGGTGTGTGTGTGTGTGTGGGGGGGAATCCCTCAAAGTCTAAGCATTTTATTGCAAAACAAAATACTTCCAAATGACCTATGGTTTTTGAAATGTTCTTCCAGTCTATTCYAGTAGAGGACAAACCCCACCCACTCAAGACCGAGACAAAACTTATAATGTTGCTTCAAGCAAAAGGTTTAATTTGACTGTGCAGCTGTTCGTGTAGATTCACACCCATGCAAATGCCTCTTGCCCTGTCGCCATTTTTGGAAAGGAGCATCCAGCCCTCCGGCCCTGCTGCTCTCCAGCTGCACCTTTCCCACCACGCTGGATGTGCAGGGTCCTCGCTCCAGTGAGAGAGCTAGGAGCGGTTTTTATCTCCTCTAACGTCAAGGTTACTACAACTACACCAAATGTAGCAGGACGGTAGCAAGCATTCTGGAACCAAACCAAAAAAATGGCAAAAAAAAAAAAAAAAGCACTTTTGTGATCAATCCAAAACCTCTGGGATGAAAACAAAGGCGCAACACGAATTGGCTCTGCTTTGCTTCAGAGTGAGCGAGACCTTCCCGGAAATGCTGAAAGCTGAGTACATTYAGTAATAAAGGACGAGCTTCTCGAGAGAAGTTATGGAGCTGAGGAAGAGGGGAGGCTAATGGGCTCTCATGGTCTCTCCCTCAGAYGTTCCTGCGGGAGATATATATAGATAGAAACAACACTGATCAAAAAGAGGAGAAGAGAGAAAAAGCTCCCCAGCTCAGGATTATATTTGGGTTCAAATCCCAACTCTAGTGAGAACTTAGTTGTTCAAACAAAGTGGAGCGGCTTCAAAGGARACTCTGGGAATCTACCTATTGCTGTGGGCTGCGAGACCCTTCCCCAAACTCTCCCAAGCCCCACGCTTACTCTGCCTCCCCTCTCCGGAGACAGGCAGACAGCATCCAGAGCYGAACCTGCATCTCCTGCTTCCTGGCAAGTAGCCGAACTGACAGCAGGATGGAGAGACGGAGAGGGAATACCGCTACCACTGTGAGGATTAATATGCACTTCCCCTTGTGGCTACTACCCAGCAGAAGCTAATAATATAACTGTTCAACCCACATTTACAAGGCAGCTGAAGCTGTGTTTTTCAGCAAGTACACGATTCAGAAACCAAAACAACAGAAAAGTAAGAAAGGCTTGGTTCTAGATTGTAGCTCCCTCCCYGAAACGGCTCCTCATCAGCAGTTTACATACCAGCGCGATACGGGTGTCAAATGCTGAGTGACAYGGAAGCTGGAAAACATGATAAAGAGGTGCTGCCACGTTTAATAACGTGAAGCTGAGCCAAACGGCTGGTGCRGGCACCTCCTTTACGCTTCGTTTGCTCCCGCGGCGTGGCTGATTACCAGCGTACCTGTGTGCAAAGGCTGTTCTCATCCCTCCCTAATTATTTTTGGCTGGGGCTTTCCCAGGGATGAAGGTATCCGTGCATTCCCAGGCAGTCTGATCTCAGCAGCGGCTCATTGTCTTTCGGGGGGTGAYGATGTTTTGGAGGTGTGAGGATCCYTTTAGTTCAAGGACAGCCTTCTTGGAAAGGAGCGAGAATGAGGACCCCTTCCCCCAGGCAGGACAAGCCCAGGCTCTCTGCCATGTCTCTGATATGCAAGCAGCTTGTCCTCCCTGCTCCCCCGAGCTCTGGGTGTCAGGGGGACAAGGCGCAGCACTGCAACCCTTTTCCATCCCAACGGCTCCCAACCTGGCCAGCTCCCATTTGAGCACYGAGCTTGGCTCCTCTCTCCTCCTACCAGCAGCATCTTCTGCCTGCCCACCTCAACAAAAGCCTTGCCTCACTTCAAAGCTGTGCAAACAGGGCTGCTGAGCTCCCCAACTTTCACTGACATCAAAAGTTTTATTTATTTATGTTTTACACAGCACTGAGGAGCCACTGAGATACAGCAGGTTTATTTTTCCTAGGARGAAGACAGATCATGTATAAATTCCTCAGCAAGAATATCAAACAAAAAAAGAGGAGGAGGAGAAATATGGTGTTGGAGACATGAGCTTTCTCTCTCGCTTTCTCTCTCTCTCTTCTTGTTTTGCTTCCTTTTCTTAATGATGTCTTCGGCGTTGACCTGTTTAATGTTTCCTATGCTGTTCTGGTGGAATTCGTAGACAGTAGTTAYTCATACAGCTGAGCCCGACACATGTGAAGCTGCTGAGAGGTGGATGGACCCCACCRTGAGCTCTTGCTGGGAACACACTGGAAGGACATGTTTTCTTCTACATGACTGAAAGGCACATCTTGCTTGGTTGATCATAGCAAGGCACCCCTTGACGAGAGGTCATGCTGGAGAGCCGGAAAAGCAGCCAGAGAGCTGTTGCTAAAGCACCATGCAACAAAACTCATTTGGAAGCTAGCTAGATCCCCCTGTGAGACTGCCACCAGGGTGGCATGGAGACCATAGAGGGGACCACCTACATCCACCTCTTGGAAGGATGTCCTGAGTCAAGKAATCTAGCTGCCTGCTATTGAAAGCAACAAGGTCACACAATCATCTCTTTCATTAATGTATCAGCTTCCATCTTAAAACYGCATAGGTTGCTTTCTTCCTCGTTTCTTCATACAAAACATTCCTTACTCCTCCCAATTTTGAGCTTAAATGTATTATTGCCTAGTTTTTATCGAGTTGTTCTTCTGCAAAGATGGTCATGGTCCTTTAAACTAAAGAGCTCTTCTCCTTCCTTGATGTATTCTTAATATCCTTTTTGACAGGCCAAGGAAGTCATTCTTTGTGACTTCTCTCATCAAATGGGTGCTCTGCTCCCTTCAGCATTGTCATAGTCCTTCCCTGCCCTTTTTCTATTTGAATTCTCCTTCAGCAGGAGAYCAGAAGAGTAGAGAGTATTGAAGATAAGATCCCACCACTGATTCAATCAGAGGCACTTGTCCTCCCTTCTCTACACTGATGGTGCTCCCCTGCACTGTCACTGATGAATTTCTAATTTTTCTGCTGAGGTCGGGAACCAAATTACTAAATTGTCCTCAGGACAGATCGTCTTTAAACCAGACACCATTGCACTCAGCACAGGAAGCTGTCAGCTCCTCTTTAGCAAGTTCTTTATGCACTGTACCACTCTTCCATTAATCCCCGTCCTCATTAATAATTTCCCACAAGGCACTGTATCAGACATCTTAATGAAGCATAGACAGAAGAGATCTACAGCATTTCCTATGTCCAGCACCTAACCTGAGATGAGCCTGACATCTCCTGCGCTGCATTTCATGTCATTTTCTATTTAGCACTGTGTTTTTAATGACTCTTTCCCTCCAAATTTGTTCTAAAGCCTTGTATACTCTGGGGCTGGACTAATGTGCCTGAAGTTGCTCAGATCATTTATGTTACCCTTCCTTAAACAGAGAGTGAAATCTGTATAAGAGCTTGGGTCAGTAAGCATAAAATCTAGAACCATGTATTCTCTGCTGTGCTGTTTATGTGGTTCATGGGGAAAGTTATGAGTYTCCAAATGGGGGGGCTGTCCATGGCGAGAAGAGTCTATGGATGGGGCTGTATTTGGGTCAGACCAGTCCATTGGACTTAGCATCCCGGTTGTGACAGTGGCCAAGAGCAGATGCCTGGAGAATGATTACAAGGACAGGGCAGGCATCAGTAATGCTTCTCTTGCTTTYGGGGGAAACAACATCTTAAATCAGAAGTTCTCTCTTCATTCTGGGACTTAACAGCTCATGATACCCCTCATCACCCTTTGAACCCACTTAACATTATACAGTATAGTGTACAGATCACATCTGTGCTGCGAGGGCGAATCTGGTGGAAGTTACAAGATGTTTGGATATAGCAGGTAGCTTAGCTAAGAAAGGAGTGTTTTTCCCCTGGACACAGAACCTAATCTATAGTTTTACTTGATTAGGCAGCATCGCTCTGAGCTAATCATTAGTTGAGGATAACAAACTCACTGACAAGAGTGGGTTGGGATACAGAAATGCTCCAGGCAGATTTCCTGGAAAACAGAGGAGGGCTGTGGTACAAATTTTGAAAGGATCTTTTGCAAGGTGCTGTTGATGATTATGAGCAGGAGTTGTTTTCTGATACCACCTACAGAGCTCAGTATAACTTTTGATGCTGCTGAGGTAGGTGCTGTACCAAATTTGCAAAGAGACTATTGTTGGTTGAGGAATGTGCAATATAAATGCCATCTGTCTTCAGAAATACTGCACGGACCTGCAAGCCCAAGTCAGTCAATGTTTTGTGGCAGGGTCCTCCTGGATTTCAGGGAAATRGCTAAAAAAGGCTGGGACTGTTTAGGGTCAAAGAAATTCCTGCAGTTCTTTTCTTGTCCCTCATCTTTGCTTCCTCTTTCCTTCTRAATGTTAGTGAAAACATCTTCCCTTGAACTGCCTTGTTTGCAGCACAGTGAGACGAGCTCCTCGGTGTTTTGAGAAGCTCCCTGATGGCCAATATTGATGGAGCTTGGAAAAGAAAAGGGTTCCCAAAGACGTGGCATTTGGCAGGTCTTGACATTGGACACTGCCTCTCATCTGCCTAATCCCTCCCAGGGGGCCTGGCTCAGACAAGAGCGGAGACGGGACTTCGGAGGCTGTGGCAGAAATGGACTTTGGGCCAAGCAATTCAGGGGCTGCCAGTAATGGAGAAGGGCACAGATGGACAGAGAGAGAGCAGAAATGAGGAGGCTGTGCTGACAAATCTGCTCAAACAGTGGAGCTTCAAAACAAATGACAGATCTGACGAGCAGATGCCAGAAAAACCTTCATCTTTGAGGGAGGGGGGTGGGATTGCTTTGGAAGAGGACACTAAACAATGGCAAGACCAAACCCACCTTCTCCAGCCTCCTGCCTTGCTCCACGTTGTATTTTCCCAGCTCCATGCCCTCAGSAGGTGGGAGCGCCTGGGTGCCCTATCACATGGGTGGGCATCTCAAAGGCACCCTGGGCAGCTTTGTGGGGAGGAGACAGGAATACTCCTCTTTCCTTGAAAAGGGTGAATTTCCTCCCCTCAACATTTTTTAGTGTCTTGAAATATMATTCAATGTTTCTCCAGAAACCTCCTCCTTCCCACGGGGGAAAAACAATATATACTGCAAAACCCACCAGTCTGTTGGGAATTGCTTTTGATAGGTGAGTTTTAACCAACAGTTGTTTAAATTTCATCCGTCATTTCTGTCTCATCTCCATCAGTTTAATAGCCTACCCCAAGAAGGGCCAAACTGGCTGTTTTTGAGCTGAGCCTGCCCGGCTCCTGCAGCCTGTGGGAGCTGCTCCAGCAGCGCTGGCCGGGCTCCCGGCCCCTCGGTGCTGCCCACCCTGCGGAGGCAAAAGGCCACGGTTCACACTCAAGTGCCACAGCCCAGATAGATTGAGGGTGGCAGCGCTGTCACCCCCATGCCATCACCTCGTCCTTCCTGGCCCTGGCAGCAGCCCGGCCACGGCAGCAAGCCCAAATACCAACGCTTGGGACATGGGGCGAGCTCAGAGGAGCTGGCAGCTGAGGGGAGCGATGGCGATCGGCTTTGACGACGCTTGGAGAGCCATGAGAGACGAGGAAGGCCRGAGGGAAGGGGAATGGGGGACGGGACGGCGCTGGCACGCGAGGGCAGACCCAGGGAGTCTTTGGGAGAGGAGACCTACAACCATGCGATGAAGTCAGGGCCCTGCCTAGTGAATCCCTAGCAGGAGGCCATGGGGATTTCAGGAGAAGACAGTAGCATCCTCCCTGCTAATRTCCTCCTCTTCCTGGCCTCATGGGATGTTACCCACCCCAGAAAATGTGGCTGGGGCATTTGTTCTTCCTCTTTATTTTTCTCTCTGTCTGCTAAGTCTGACTGGAAAATAAAAAAATAAAATTTTCTTAGTCAAAATGCTCCCCAAAATGAACATTTTCTACCTCCTTCCAATTCTGGTAATATCCTCCTTTATTTTTTCTTTCCCTCCATAGGAGACTTTCCCCTGGCTTCTCTGTTTTGTTTTACTGTATTTTAAAAGGGACTCCCTTTTAATTAAACAAAAAGGAAAAAGAAACCCTTCAGTCCCATTCAATTCAAACCAAAATGGTCTTTCTCTCTTTCAAAGAGACTCAAGGTACAGTTTAGGGTTGGACTCATTTCATCAAGCGATGAGAACATTCGAAGCAACAGAAACAGCTTCATGACAGATTTTATTTCCCCTTGACTCCTATTTCACAAAGTTTGAAATCTCCAATTCACAAAAAAAAAGTTCCCATCACTCGAAAGAGCAGGCTTTTGCCCAAAAAAAGAGCAAAAGAAAACATACCATTGAAAACCTTTCAGCCTTGCACATAAAACATCTCTTCCACTCCCTGAATGCGTGCTGCTCCCGCCGGGTGTCGAGAAACAATGCAAACTGATTTTGAAGTGTGCAATAATAATAATGTGCTATGCACAAACAGCAAAGTTTGCTCAAAAGAGCAGATTTCTGCTCAGAAAGAGCAGATTTCCTTCCTCCTCTGCTAACCCCACCCCTGCATGGCGGCAGGCGCGGGCAGCGCGGCGCGGCGGTGCGGTGCCGGGGCGCAGCGGGGCCGGGCTGGTACGATTGCGCGGCGGGTGCCGACGTGGCCGTGCGGGTGCTCTGCGTGCGCGTACCGCGGGGTGCGCGTTTGTGCCATATGCAGAGTCTCTAGCTCCCAGGAAAAGGGGAGAAGATGTTTCGGACCGGGCTGCGGAAAGAGGCAGCACAAAGCGGCTGTCGGGGCAGCGCGGCGGCCGGCACGCGGGCGCAGGTCCTGCTCCCGAAACGGCTCCGGTCAAAGCAAGTTGCCCCGCACCCCCGGCACGTCGCCGGCCCGACCAGCTCCCCCCTCGCCCGATGAAAGCTGCTGCCCRCGCACGGTCGGAATTAGATATGCCGACTCCAGCCCTCGTTAAAAGGCCTTTTCCATTCCTGATTTCTCCAATGTAACGGAGCGAAAGTACGACATGTCAGAATGGTCTTTTGTTATGATTCATGTATGCCATTAATGTAATATCCTCCTCTTAGATTGCTTAGTTATGTATTAATATTTTAAGGAACTCGGCATTTCTTTCAGTTCTTCATTGTCTAAAATGAGTCCCAAACTCTTTGTGTGACAGGATTTTGATAGATGATGATATTTTTAGCTGTGATTGCATCTTGATACTCTTGTATTAGGGACATGTTTTTAAAATATCTTATCACATGCATTTATCTTATTTTTATTAATCTCTGTCTTCCTAGTTATCATTTTGTTTTTATTGTAGGCTCATTAGTGCTTGCTGTAAGTCTGATGTACGTATAAGGCATTCATTTATTTCTTGTTCTTCGTGTAGCCACAAATGGGAAAATAAAACATGAATATAGGAAACCCAAATGATCAGTGGATGTTTTGTTTTTTAATAAAAAACACTTCTAATGAATTGCCTTGCTGAGACCGGCGGCGCATTATCACATCTAGGCTATTTTAGAGGTTTGAAGAAAGATACTRAGGATTCAGAAAAGAGAAGCTGGAGAAAATGCTATGACGCGACAGACCAAAGGGCCTCGACTGGTTTGATTTATTAAAGCAATCGAGAACTATGTAAGTTAAAGTGCCAAATAACCTCCATGGGGGGAAGACATTAAAGGGCTTTTTAAACCTCCCAGGAATGGGGCTAAACAAAACCACCACCTGGAAATTTCGCCTGGACACTGCGAATCAGAAACAGGCGGCGCGTGGTTTCAGCCGAGCGGCCCGGCCCGGCGGCGGTGCGCCAGGACCCCTGCGAGCCCGTCCCCTCCCCGCAGCATTTTCACGCCGCGACCAGGAGCCCCGGGCAAGGGCGGGCAGCTGAGGAGAGCTGCCGGGAAGGAGAGTTTACTCATTTCCAACTGAGCAACGCTGAGTTTATCCACATCGCCGTGCTTGGCTGGAAGCGCACGGATGAGTTATCCCCTGCTTTATATAACACGATACTACTGCAAAGGTGCATTAGTCCAAYGCAAATTGCTGGAAAACCTCCTGTTTGCGTGGCGTGAGTCAAYTCCTTCATTTCATGGTTTCGGCTGCCCTGAAAAGTGGATGAAATTATGACTATTCTGCTCCCTATTACAGTGGGGATTATTGTGGGAATAAAAGGTGTTTCCTTCTGGCTCTGCCGGCAGAAAGCGACTGCGCAGCCTTCCCCGCGGCGCCGAGCCAGGAGGAGCCGCGGCGGGAGCTCCCGTAACGCCAGCGGTGACGCAGCCGGCGAGTCCCCCAGGCCCGAATCCCAAATCCCTGCGGTCTCCAGYGTGGCCGCAGGGCGCCACGAGCCCCTGCCAAACAGCGGGGCGATGATGGGGACGGACGGGCCAGGAYGTGCTGCCTGGGAAAAGCCCCGCGCGCGAGGCCGCCCTGTCTCATCGCCGGGGGTAGCGGCGACGGCCCCGCTCGGCTGACAAACGGGAGTCCTCTTCCTCTAGAAAGGTGATGGATGATCCCAATTATATTCTTCCAGCACTGATTTAATGCAATGTTTTATTAATAGCAACAATCAGAGGAAAGCAAACAGCTTATTCCGAACACGCCATTCCCCTTCTGCATTCGCTTCCCCACATTCGACTACCCTCCGCGTGCTGCATGCCAAGGCGTACGGGCGTCAGGACGAGGGGGAGAAAACCACCCACCGAACAGGGAAATGGCTCATTAGAACACTCTTGACAAAATTAACACCATTGCGACAATATTGTCTTCGCTCTCATTCTCTACGGTTTATTTGGAGGAAGCTGCAAATTGCCGGTTCGTTTCCTTGGACGTTAAAAGACCGGCCAGAGCTTCTCGCTGCGATAGGCAAAAATAACCTGCGGTTTTGTATTGCTGTTTTTTTGATACTCTTTCTTTACGAAAGGAGCAAGAGGAGAAACACAGCAAGTCCATCAGAACCGGGAGCCGCTGCATGGAAAGCCTGGGGCCGGCTCCTGCCTCCAGGCCCCCGATCGGGTGCCGCCGAGCTGACCCGGCTCGTCCCAGCGTTTGGCACTTTGCTGGGGCCGAGCCCTTTCCTAGCCTGCAGGGGCGAGAGGCCGGGAGGGGGCTTCAACACCCAGACCAAGAACTTCTCCCGCTCAGGCCTCCCAGCACGGGGATTTTTTTCCTGCCTGTCGGAGAAGCGGGCCCTGCTTTGCATTACATTCCCCCYGCTGAAAAAAGATGGGGGAAACTGGATTTTCTGAGTGCCGGGTGCTGGCGGGGCTGGCGGTTATCACTCCAAGGTGGGCAGGAGGCATCTGGCACTGCTGGCGGAGAAGGTGGATACGGGCGAAACGGGGGCAAGCCCGAGCCCGCCGGCCCCACCAGGGCAGGGGACAGTGCCCTCATCCCTAAGTACCCTCATCTCAGCTGTAGCTGGTTATTGCTAACACCTCTCCCTGCTGCATGCTTAAGAAAAACCATAACACAAATAGTGGCCAGTCAGACGTTGTCAGATGTTGTCACATGCCAAAACTAAATCCATCCTCTGGGTTCTTTCACCCCTYAAATCCTCCTTTTTTTAGCAGCTTTCCATCATCTCCCTGTCTGCTCTCGAATTTGGAAGCCTCGTTTGCTTATTTATTTATTTGATTGCTTGTTTTAATAGTAATACAAATCCCTCTAGGCGAGTGGTGATAAACTCAGCGGACACGAGCTTTATTTAGTTTACAATTCCACTTTTTGCTCCTGGCTCAAACATGGAATTTAAAGTTCTTTTCCATCAAGAGCGCTCTATATTGTGGCTAAATGATTTCTTTTCCCCCCAGAGAACCGTTAATCAGGCACATGATCTAACATCTCTCTCTCTTTCTCAAACTCTTCTGGTGAATTCTTAAAAGAAAGGGGTGAAAAAAAGGAAAAGGGAGAGAAAGATTAAATGGAGCAGGTGTCACATTTATCTTATTTCCAGCGCAAACACAATCAACAAGTGCCAGGCTAAAACCAGACCCTAAACAAAACCCGCAAAATGTTCTCTAAATAAATGATTCTTGGCCCTCCTCTGTTTGTTTTTAATTTGCAGGCATCCTCCGAATGCTTCTGCCAAGCAAGAGCGGCTTCGGGAATGAGCTCAGCCGAGCCAAGTCCCCGGGGGAGGTTTCTGCCGGCCGGGTCCCCACGTCCCCGCGTCCCCGCGTCCTTCTCCTTTCCCCCTTCGCCCAGGTCACTGACTGCCACCCCAAAGCCGCCCGGCACCATTTCCACCGCTCCCCGGCAACGCAGGAAATTCTCCGGACCTAAGAGCCAGCGCAAGGTCTACGCACGCATCCCGTCTAACCTCCTGCTGCAGGGAGACGGGGCTCACGCGGCTCGCGGGCCTGGAACGGAGCACGCACGGCTCTGAGCAGAGAGGCAGCCCCGGGAGGTTTTCTGAGCACAAGGAGCTCTCACAGCACCAGTGTGAATTCCTCAGCCCTAATTAGAAACTCCAGATGTACCAAAAAAAAAAAAAAAAAGTTGTTTTTCAATTGAAAAATTAGAGAKTTCAACAAAGCAAGCCTTTGACAAAGATGTCCAACTTTCTACGGAAGGGATAAAGAAAAAATTCAAACCACACTAACAGGAAAAGAAAACCATAAAAACCTCTTCCCTGAGTCAAAATATTTGACTCAGTGCTACAAATTGAAAAGGAAATTGTTTGTGAAGCTTTTGTGAAGCTTGGCATCATCTTGAATCACTGCAGTGCCCCACAGGAGCTGCTGTTTGCACCTGGTGACCACATTTTCTTGTGTGTCGCATTCCCAGGCCAGACCACCTCTACTATAACACACTGGCCTTATATATATATATATATATATATATATATGTATAGATACGTATGTACATATACACACAGGTCCTGTAGGTGACTGGTCTCTATGGTATGGAAACTGCGAGGTGTTTCAATCCCGAGCCCAGTCTGAGGGTGCTTTAAAGAGGTGGCCGACCCTGGCAAGCCAAAGTTACAAGGCTGCAGTAAAAGCCATGGGGAAACGTGTTCATTTTGTCTCCGTTTTCTTTGAGGAATTACTAGGGCAGTGTGCGACCCCACGCAGCAGGGGCAGGGTGCAGACCCTCCCACGCATGTGACAGGCGGGTCACGTCACGCAAAGCGCAGGACACCTTCYCCCCCTCTCTTCCATTTATTTTTAATAACTCAACTACACGCAATGCAGAGGAGCAAGGAGTTCCTCCTGGATCCCCAAACGCCGTCTCCCACTTCTGCAGGCAAACGATCCCTAACCACGAGCACCGTGTAGGTGCTTCGGCTCAGATGAGCCGGGGACACGCGTACCCGCAGGGGAGCCGAGGCCGGACTAGCGCTCCCTGCCTCGCTCGCAGCAGGCAGAGGACGGGGAAGCCCCYGGGTTGCCCTCGCGCGCCCTCCCAATCCCCCGGAGCGGCTGGCCAAGAGGAGGGTGAGCTACGGTGGCACTAAAATGATTTCATTTTAGCTGCAGGATGTGAAGCGGATTTCCAGGAAACCTCTCAGGAGAAAACAGTGCCCCGAACAATACATAACTTCAAAGCAATACGCTCCTTAACGCAGGCAGGCGAAGGGAGTGCGGCATCAGGGGAGGCACGTAACCGGTGATCCGCGGGAATTACCCACACCCAGCGCCAGGACGAAGGATTCGGGTGGCAGCCCTGGCATGGGGGGAGCTCTTGATTCAGCTGGGGAAAAAAGAGGCTATTCCCACGGCTCTTCCATCAGCAGCTCATTGAGCCCTTTGCAGATCCAGGGTCTGATGGGCAACTTCAGGGGGACATTTCGGGGTCGGGCCAGGCTTTCTTGCAGCCACCTGAGCGCAGGGGGCTTAGGAGATGGCCTCTGCGCGCGAAGACAGGCTGCGGATACAGTCGCTGTCCAGGCTGAAGAGTCCTTTTATTTTCAAACCTTTAACAACGTGAGGCTTAAATCCTGGGTCAGACTGCTAAGGGACCAGATTCATTACTGTCCCCTGGCAGCTCCGTGCCACTCCGATGGGGCAAAACGACCATAAATCTATCTGAAAGGATTGCTCTTGGCCATTTCATTTCGCATCAGATGCAGCAGAGCAGGAGCCTGGTCCCAGAGTTTCCTTCCTTCCTCATGATACGCCAAAACAAGAGAAATTGGGCCCCAAAGGAAAAAACGAGGGGAGCACGGCAGCTTTGGTAGAAAGGCAAGGCTGGCTGTTCTGTTTGATAGAGCCACCTTATAATATAGTTACAATAATTACAATCTGGCAAAGAGCGGGGCCTGGCAGCAGTCCCTGCTGTCCCTTCTCTGCTAGGCAGCTGCAATTTACTGTTCGTGCCAAGACGCTCGATTCCTCCCTGCACCAGCCACTTCCCCGGGCGTTCAAGGGAGTGCAAAGTCCCCCAAAGCTGAACACGGCTGCAGCGACGCAGGCTGAATTTCAGGCTTTAGAGAGAAGTCCTTCCCCCCGACGTGTTGCAAAGCTGAAGCTGAAACGCAGCGTTTCCATTTATAATTGAAATGTACTGTGCAAATCGATGCAAATAGCCAGCCTGCTCGCGATCGCAAGGGAACGCTTTTGTTCTGCCCCAAGACTGGAAATTTCTGTTAAGCTTTTTTTAAACGTCGGAAACAGCTGGATGTTGCAGGAGACGGAAAACCCAGCCTGTGCGCACGCTCCGGCCCCCAGTCCAGCGCCGCGCGTGCCGTGTGCGGCCGTCGCAGCCGCGCTGGGGCAGCTCGCGCTCCCCGGGCTCAACGGCAGCAGCTTGTTCTGTTCAGCGCCCGAGGTCGCCGCTTCGATCCCCGCCGTGTCTCCAAGAGGGCAGCTGCCACGCGTCACCCGTTTACACAGGCGGCGGAAGGGCTTGTGCGCTCTGTGTCACAAAACCCAGGCGGAATTCAGCCCGGGCATCTGCCCTTGCTGCCCGCAGCCTCCCCCGTCCTCTGGCGCACGGGACTGCAGTGTTTTGTGGCAGGGACGATCTAGCAGCGCTAAGCAGCCGGCCGGGGCCGCTGTCGCGGGTGCTGGACCCCCAGGCGCTGTGCTTAAGGGTTCGACGGCAGCCAGAGCAGCTGCTGCCGTGTTTTATTCATGCACCTTGTCTGGGGATGCAGACTAGTTCCGGGCCAAGAGCGGAGGAAAACGAGAAGGAAAAAGCTGTCATTTCACAGGCACAGCATACTCCGCTTGGGGCTTTATCAGGCTTCTGGGGAGCAGCCAGGGGGTTTCTGGCTGCCCTTCCCTGGGCTATAGGGTGGCAACAGCATGATTCCCACACCTCTCCCTACCGTGCCATACGCTGTCCCTGTACCACATGCCCCAATTTTAAAGCCATCGCTCCCAGCTCCCTGACGAGCCAGAGCATGTAAATCCAGGTTYTTTATGCCAAACAGGCAAAACACTGGGCGTGAGGGTTTCCCAGACCAGCAGGAATTATCCTCTTCCCCAGTCCTGCCCACTGCCAGCCCATTTCCATCCCCGTTGCTCTCCCGTGCATTCTTGCCCCAGCTCCTAACAAGCCCTGCTGACAAACCTCCCCCTTGAGCATCATCCCCCACCAGCTATTTCAACGCCAGGCCCCCTACGTGCTGCTGCCAAACTTGCCTTTGCCCCAATCTGTGGCAAAGTCCCGCTTGTCCCTCTAGCCAGCAGGGTCYGGGGGATGTGCTGCCTGCAAACTCCTTGTTTTGTGCTCAAAAGCACATGGCCATGGGCTTGTGGGTGGGAAATGATCCCACACTGCGGCATCTTGCTCTGCCATGACTGATGGCAGCTGAGAACGTGCAACTCATTTCATGGATGCATGATGCAAGGGGACCAGGAGGGGAAAGAGGGCCACTGATGCTCTAAGTGCCTTATTGATTTCGCTGATGCTGGCAGATCCACACAGCCCATAAACTATATGATTACATTTATAGTTATGTTCTTACTAAGCGAGAGGCAAGGTGGAGATTAACCATGTGAAGGAGGAGGAGGAGGAGGAGGAGGAGGGGAGCACGGCAGCAGGACCCTAAATCCTGGGGAGCTAATAAAGTCGAGGGCAACGGGGAAGAAACCTTGCTCCACCAGTGGTGGTGAGCTCCACCACTGCTGCCAGCTCCAAGATGCTGCCTGGGTTTGAGCCCCTCGGACACCTCCATTGCCCGCTCCAACTGYGCTCCAAGATGGACAAGGCTTCCCAGCTTGGCCTCCGGCTAGCGGGGCACGTGGTCGGCGAAGGCTCCGCTCTGCAGCAGCCTCCAGCCCTCATTAAACCTCTGCAGAAGAGCCCATGTTTCAAAAGTCTAAATGTTCCTTGCAGGGGGAGGCAGAGGGCTTGACAGGAGAGGAGGCAGGAGGAACTAAAGTGCTTTTATAGCAAAAGATGTTAATTGCTTGATGAACTCTTGTTGTACAGAGTTGCTGGAAAGCAGCCACATCCCGGAGGAAAGATGTTTGTCCCCGCACAGCAGCCTGCGCCCTGGAGGAGAAGTGAGCTGCAGAGAAGCGCCAGGAGCCCCCTCGCCTGCATTTGGAAATTCCCCCGTACTGCTGGTATTCGGGTAGCCCCTGCACGCAAGAGCCGAGCGCCTCGGGGCTGCTCGCTGCGGCGAACCTGGACCCTGCCTCAGCAGCGGCTGTGCCAAAGCCGCTCAGGTGCTAGGGACACAAAATAACCCAGGGGAGGGTAACGCAAGYGAGCTATTAGGTTGTGGGCAAGGTGATGTCCTGTCAGATTCAGGGGAGAAAAGAAAGCTTAATGCAAACTGGTAGCAGGAAATAAATACAATAGTCCTGGTGCCTTGATGGAGGTTGCTTGATGGAGAACCAAGCCGGCCCGGCTGGAGACGGGATCAGACCCTCCTAAAGCCGATTCCACCCTCGCAGCCCTCACCAGCCCAATGAACAGACGCAGAAACGCCCCGAGCCGAGCCGGCAGGAAGGTCGGCACGGAGAGGAGCGCGCAAGAGCGCTTCCCAGCGCTGCAGCCCCCCGGCAGCTCTCCGCAGGCAGCTCCTTCCCCGAGAGCTCCCGCAGTAATTAACAGGCTCTGGGAGCTYGCAGGGGAGCACAGTGCAGCGGTTCCCCGCGCGGCGATGAGCAACACGTCTCCAATCGCTGATAGCGCAACGACAGAATTATAGAGGGCCGYGTGCGGAAACTGTGAAGGGTGTGAAAGCAACGGAACAAAAGAATTATGCAGAAAATAAAGGTAGTTACAGTTGCTTCAAAATATTTTCTCAGCCAGGGCTCAGGGTTTTTAATCAACATTCTTTCTTTTTTTTTACTGCAAGTTCTCCGTTCTGCCAAATGTTTGCAGAAGGAAAAAGAAACTAAAGAAAAGAGAGAAAAACAGTTTTAGCAGCCAATCTGTTGCTTGCAGAGCCCTGAAAAACACCCTGAGAGAGAGAGACGGGCACATATTATAAAAAAGGAAAAGGATTTAGTGCATCCTCTATGCTGAAAAACCTTTTTAGGGGCCTTTTTAAGCCCCTTCCCTCCTGAGCCCTCCCATGTCCCTAGCAAGCTTTGAGTCATTAAAGAAGGAGGTTCCAGCCTGCACTAAACTCATCCTAAACTCCCTGCGTGCTCCTGAAAGCCTGGCTCACCCCTTCTCTCCCCGGGAAAGAGTTTATTCTGGTTTATGGAGGCCACAGTCCCTCACTCCCCGCCAGCTCTGGCAGAGGCTGCTTTCACTAGAAGCAGCTAATGGGGCTCTGCCCCTTGGGATGCTCTGAAAACTCTATCCCCAGTTCAGCGTTGTTTTTTCAAAAACTAGTTTTCTTCTTAAATGCTTCCTCCTTGCTCCGTGCCAGGAGTCTAGAAGTGGTACGACTGCCTCCAAAGTCACGAGATTTCACAACCATTGCAAAAGAAGATGTTCCTTCCTCCCCCCGGTTGGCAAAATCTGCATTCCCTTCCGCTTGCTTTCTTGTTGCGGAAGACTGTGATTTCTCCCTTTTCCCCAGAACCACAGGGCTAGAAACACATATTTCTCCCCCCGCTCAGCGCAGGGACTCTCACAGAGCCCCCCAATGCCCAGAGCTGGCCGTTCAGGCCAACCAGTAAGTAGGAAGAGACTTGCCACAAAGCTGCCAGAGGTGACAACGTTGGGTTGTCTTCAGTGGAGGGCAGCTGAGAAGTCTAAGCGCACCCTTGCCTCAGTTTTACTAGGCCAGAAGACCRAGCATGAGCCTAAGCACAGGAAAGTCCCCTCCTTAAGGCCACATGGGAAGAAGAGCTAAGATAAAGATAGACAGATAGATAGATAGATATAGATATAGATACACATGCATATATATATATATGCACTTGTCAGGCAAGCTGAGGCTCAGAGAAAGGAGAAAGCTGCCAGGCTTCCACTGCTTCACCATGCAGGGAAAGAGAATTAGAGGGGCAATGAGGAGAGAAACAGAGAGAAACATCCTCTAAAGCTTGTTTTTAAGACATTCCTTCCACCCAGGGGCTTGTTTTAACAGCCCGTGCTGCACACTAGATACGTCCCCTTTTATTTACGATGATTATTATGGGCTGCTGCGGGGTCCCCCGGGTCCCAGAGAGGCAGCGCTGGCTGCTATTAAGGCATTTTGTCTTTCTCTAAAATCACATAAAGACCTTCCCCGTGCTTCTCCCGCCGCGCAATAAAAAGCAAAAGACGATCCGCGGCTGAGCTGGCTGCTCTGTAGCTGGATCGGCAAAGCGCCTCGTTAGGCACAATAAAGCGCTCTCCTTAAGCCCAGGACGTTCACGAAGGCCAGGACAATTGGGCCAAGCCAAAAGGAGTCATATTTCGGGGAAGGGCTGGGCAGCAGTGACCACTGGTGCCTGTGAGCGGAGAGCCACGGGGTAGACACGGGTACAGACACGGGGTTTCAAGTCGTTTCCCTCCTTCCTGATCCAAGCAAGGCCACAAGGAGATGGGACCGGCTTGCCCGGGATGCATCCCTGTCACTGAGTGGAAAGCTGTCACACGAGGACGCGGGGTGGGGGCTGGCACTGCCGGCGTGGGTGGCAGCCGCGGCTCACCCAGCCCCTCCGCRCGGAGCTCGCCGAGCTCCAGCCCCGGCCTCGGCTTTGCTCCCTGAAGGCAGGAGCAGCACAGTGGAGCGTGTGGCCAAGCCAGCCAAGAGGCATTTTGGAAAATTAATCAGTCCAATTGAAATGTGATTGATTGAGGATTGAAAGCCACAGTCCACCAAACCCTGGAAAATGTAATAGTCTAAAACCCTATTTTCATGTTCTTTCTCTCTTTTTTTTTTTCCCCTTTTCCCCTTGTGGAGGTGGCTTCATGCCAGGATGCTTATGTGTAAACAAGTCAGCTCTCTCCCAGCTGACTTGGTGCACCAGGTCCAGGGAGGCTTCGGAGAAAGCCAGACCACCCCTGCCCCATGCTCCTCGGAGCATGGACTACCCTTCCTTGCCTGCTACCCCTGAACCCAGCTCAAGAAACGCACCAAGAAGGAGAAAACAGAGAACATCCTCATGGCATTAAGCTTGCCAGACACCAAACCTGGAAGCAGGAGTCCTGCTCCTCCCAAGTCTGCAAATATCGTGACAGCAATGGTAAGGCCAACAAGCCCATGCATCCCCTCCAGCCATGCAGCAGCCGTGGAGCCCCCGGATGTTCAGAGCTGGGCAACGGAGAGGAGCAATTTGCTTGGACATCAGTTTCGGTGGTGMCATCTCCTTGACATTGAGGATTGTCCTCTAACGTAGTCAGTAGACCACTGCCCTGGAACTAAGAGCAAATCTCAGCGTCCGGCAAGTTAGCTGTAATCCTAAACGCAGCACCACAACCATTTGGTGCAGCAGTGAAACCGGGATGTCACACAGGAAGAGTGCCAAAAGCAGCAATGGAAGATGTGCCTTGGTTTAGCTGCTCTTTGAGGCTCAGCCCAGAGCTACCTGTCAAGTATTTTGCCATTGGAGAGGCTATGTAATCTGCAACGGATGTGAGCATAAGTTGCAACTGCCTGCCTGGTGTTATTAGTGTGAAAATATTTCTGTTTTTAACAGATCTATTTTGATTTTTGGCTCCAAAGTGAAAATATCTCTATTTGTTCAACATTTGTTATTGGTCTAGGTTTGTGGGTTGGGGTGGGTTTTTTTTTTTTTTTGACATAGTGTCAACATTTCTCAAGTGGGAAATAAAAACAACATAGTTTAGTTAAAAAAAAGACCAATTTTCTGCCAGCAGCAATGGAAATGTTTCATATAGGCCCCTGATGAAGAAATCTGAACACATGCCATCAGACCCAAGCTCTGACCTCTTCCAATGGTCGTTGTTGGACTGGTTTCCTGGGGAAATGAGGCCTGCAAAATCACATCATCTCTGCATCTGTTTGTCRCCTTTCCACCATCAATCCTGTGGCATACCTGGGCATATTTCAAGCACAGATGGGATGAGATCGCGGAGATAAGTGGGTTCTGATGAACTTCTTGAAAATCAGAGTCCAGATCTGGATACATTTTGTTATCTAACTGAAGAAAAGGTGCTGAGCTCTTATTAGACWCAAAAGAGTCTCAGACAGATGACAGCCCCTAAAATTTCCCAGCTGGAAAGCAAACCAGCAGGAGGAGTTTGCACCTTCCCTGGCCTAGAAGTCCATCAGTGGAACTCAAAATCTAATTTGAGCAGGAGCAACAACTTCCTCCTGGGTGTCTGAAGTGCCCTGCCCTGTAAGTGCCCTGGTGTCACCAGTACRATGGTGTTTCCCTCTATAGCTTGGAAAACGCATCCAATGTCAGGCCAGCCTGGAAAACTCAATAAAATGAGGAAAAAGCAAGGGCTCTATCTTCAGCCTGGGGCCAGAATTCAGCTTGCTGCTGCGTTTTCATTGCGGATTTTTTTCTGTGGGACCATGGGGCTTGACTTCCTGGCGGTGCTACGCGACACTCTGGTGTTCCCGGGAACTCTTGCTCTTCCCTGCATTTTGGCCAAAAGACWTATCAAACCTGACTGTGATATTAAGGCCCCTGTGCATCTGTCATGGTGCTGGATTGCTCCAGCCTTTATTAGAACAGTTTATTTATGTCCCGCTTTGCCCCGAGAGCCTTTCTGAAGTGTCTTTGCTATCTCCGGCAGCTCCTGTTAAATCTGGAAGACAAAGCGTTAGCTCTTTCCGTGAGGGTTTTTTATTTTTAATAAAACTTGCTTGTGCTGTTCCCCGAGGGACTTGTTGAAGTTGCTAAAGTCAAAGATAAAATGTTCTAGCTGCTGTTTCCTGGAGAGCGATGCCGCGCTTTCTCATGAAACTCCTTTAATGAACATCTGTAAAGGACAGAGACAAGACCAAGCCTCAACACGTGGTCCAAGTACCTTTGAATTCTGGAGATGCCGGTGGCTACATCCAAGCTGCCCCGATCAGGCCTGACCAGATCATGAAACATCACTGTGAGCAAAGACAAGCCCAGGCCCAGAGGCAGCTTAGCTCTCGGTTACTCATCAAGGCTAATTAGCTCATACCTCATGCTGGGCTAACGAGGCCGTGCTCTTGCTGATCTTGGAGTTAGCAGTTGCTCAGGGGGTCTCTGCCCTGCATCATGCCGCGCAGGAGAGACATGCGCTTACAGAATGGGGATCCCTTGCATGCCATTTTTGACAGGGAGAAAACGAATTTCATCCTCATCAAATCCTTGGCAGAAAATGTCGACTTGATGCCAACAGGAAAGAAAACCTAATAAATGAAAGGAAGCACCGATTCCTTTTGGATGGTTTGAACTGTCAATGTTTTCTGGGCTGAAAGTTGACTTTTTATTATTTTTTAAACTCTCTTCCTCTGCTGGGACCAAGCAACACCCCAGTTAGACATCTTTCCACCACTATCCATGAGTCTGCACCATGGGTAGCAGGGTTAATATTGCTTTTGCATGAAAATCACATATCCCCAGTGCCCAGGGCAATCAGTAGGTTGCTCGGTCAGGCTGCCTCTCTCGCAACACACACAGTCTCCCCTTTCAGCAGCTACCGTCTCCCCTCCATCAGGCTCGGGGCACTGGCACCTGCGGAAGGAGCCTGGTCCCCAGAGGCGGGTGYGTGTCTCCAAGGTTTCTCCCCAGGGCCACTGCAGCAGCCTGTTGGACTGAGAGTATTTCAGCAGCCATCTGAAAAGCGCTTCCACCCTCCCCAAGCCACCCAGTACTGGGGAGGGGGACTTAAAATGAAAAATCACATTTTCTATGGAAAACAGTACTTTACACACAGATATAAACTAAAGCTCAAACCCAATTTTCTATTCAAGGAAAAGTTTTGATAGGAAGGTTTATTCGACCCACTTCAAACTTCACACAGCCCCCAAAACCCTAAATTACAATGCCACCAGGACTTCCCGTTCAGCTTTGTATATGTCCCTCCTGATCCTAGGAGTCAGCTCAAAGGCTGGGTGCAGAAATGGCTTTCTTGGCACCCAGATCTCTTTTCTGATTATTATTCTGGTCATTCACCCTCTTTCTCTCTCAATCTTGAGGAAGGAGCAGTGATTTTGTGAGTTGGAATTTGGATGTTTTCCCAGCCTTTTTTCCCCCCCCCTCCTGTTAATTAAAACTAATAAATCTGCTCAACAGAGTTTGCAGAGCAGGAGGACAAGGTACAGTTATCTTGACACAGCAAGGCCATCTCGCTCATTCCTCCACACCTCTTACTTATTTAATTTATTCATCTATTTATTCAGTGCTTGAGCCCATTCCAGAAATATGCTGCTGATCTGAATTTCTCATCAACACTACACGCTGTCTCCTTTCCTTGCTTTCACAGGGAAGCAGTCCCACAGGAGCTAGTAATAATCAACAATTATCATGGTATGCCTCCCCAGACATAATCACAGATAATTCAGAGTAACCTGGAAGCAAAGAGAGTCCATGTAAGACAAGACATACACGCTCTCTTCCTTCTTATGTGCCATATCCTCTGGAGCGCAGAAGGTGATCCGATCTCAGGTTTCGGGGCACAGGCAGCTTAGTGCAGTGCTCAGAGGAAGAAATGTGGTTTGAACTCATTCTTGCCTCAAGGATTCATCAGGAAGGGTCAAAAAAAGGGGTCAGCTGCCCACGTGTGGGTGTCTAATGCCATCTGAGACATTACACAGCCCATCTGGTCTCCCCGACCACCCCAGAGAACCTGGGTTGCATGAGCCAGCCCCATGAAGATGGCTCGGATACACTAGGATGTCCCGAATAGCTCTAGATGCCGATCTTCAGGCACCTGAATTATCTCCCCACATCCTTCTCCAGCACAGAAAACGCTTCAGTCAAGAGGACCCAAGCAGTGCCCGTACCAGGTGCCGGACCCGAGGGAGGATTTTGCCGGAGGTGCTGCCTGTCCCTGGCTTTGGACCAACACACCAAGGTCTCCTTCCCTTCTGGAGACGTTGCATGTGGTTGTCAGTGGAAGGCGGGTCGTGGTTTCTCCTCCCTCCTCCCTCTCCCCACGCTCAATGCCACGAGGCGCCCGCAGCGCACAGGAGGGCTGACAGGACGGGCAGCCGAGCAGGGCGCGCGGGCCCCATCGGTTGACTTCCAGCAGCAGAAGTTTGTGCAAAATGCCTTCGCGCGGAAGCGCAGCGCGGCCGGCAGCTCCGGTAGCTATGGCAACCAGCCGGCCCTCCTTCGCTGCAGCCGCCAAACTTCGCCGAGCCGGGCTCGCACGAAGAGACGGAGAGGGACGGCAGAATGCAAATGACCTGCAATCCCTCCAAGCCCTTCCAATCAATAGGATATTAATTTTAAACCGCGGGAGTTAGGCGAGACGTGTGTAAGGATAAAGGAGCGAATCCCAGGCAGCATGGATGAGCGGAAGAAACGCAAGGGGAAAGGCCCGTGGAAGAGAGACACGTTGACAACCCATCTCTTCCACCGCCCCGACCTCCAGAAGAGGCCGTGCTAGTGTCAGCCAGGGGGTAAAAGCTTTAATTGGGGATTAAAGTACCCTCCACAAGAGCCGTTGCTCGTCGATGCGCCTGGGAAACGGCTACGCCGCAGTGGCTGAGACAGAGCMCATCCGTCCCTCTTGCTCGCCCGTCGCTGACACGTCGGCGTGATGTTGCATGGGGTAGGAGCTCCCACTGAAAGGGGGCTGTGCCTCTCTGCGCGGACGCAGAGCAGACCGGCGCGGCCAAAGCGTCGCCAACGTCAGCCTTTGCGGCTGCCTTTGCCGGGGCAACAGTCCACGTTGACCTGCCCCAACGTAAAATGTCATGGTAAAACGCAAGTCGAGCAAAAGAGTGGTGAGGTACAGGATGGGCCGCCCTGGGGACCCTCTGAACGCTGCCCGCGCCCTCCCCTCGCCTGCCCTTAGCGGCGCCGCGGCTGCTCTGCCCTGTCGTAGTCCCTCTCCTGCGCACCAGGCTTCGCGTGGCTGGAGCTCCCGTCGCTTTGGCTCGCCGACGGCTGTTCAGACAACATCTAACACTCTTTTGGCCCTTTTCACCCCCAAAGTTCAAAGCACTGTGTGAAATCCTCCATTCCTGTATTACAGAGGTGGAAATTTAGGCAGAGGGCAAGTGACTTGCTCCAAGTCACCCACCGATGACCAGTGGTAGATGTAGGAATTGTCCCCAGGACCCCGAGTCCTAGTTTTATACCCCAATGAGGCAGCTCAGCCTGGAAATCTTTTTATAAAATTATTTTTTCTTTCTATTTCAGATGGCTTTTCAGCAAAAACTAAAGGAAAGAAATGGAAACTTTGACTTTTGGAAGAAATGTTATTATTTTCTTTGCAATAAAGCCCTTGCCTTGGTTTTTCAATGAAAATTTCCAATACATTAAAAGTGCTTAACTGTTGATTTTAGAAACTTGGTTGCTGATTTTTGGAAACAATCGCTTTTTAGAGGAAGCTGTTTATACAGATAACCACAATCCTTCTCTCACTTGAAGCAGCATCTGTTGCGGGAGAGATCTGAAATGGCAAACACGCTCCCTCTCAATCCATCACCCAGACGCAAGGAAAGAAGAAGCACTTAAGGTAAAGGACAATGTTTGCATAAGAGCGGCTGGGCCACAAATCAATTCACACTGGAAATCTGGAGACAGTTTTAACCAGAGCGGTGGATTCCTGGAATGATCCTCCAGTGGGATCAAGTGGATAAGAAATATTATCCTTTTTAAGATGGAGCTGGAACAGATGAGTAAATTCATGAAGAATCGCACTTGATGGAGCTGTCTTTGGCTTGAATGAATCAGAACAGTCTGATTTTATATTTCTATTTTTATATTTCTGTTTCATGCCAGAGGTCTCTGGGCAGTTAGAGCTCTACTTAATGATCCATGGAAAGTAACTTAAAGAACATTTGCTATTGAATTTCCCTAGTCCTTCCCATCCTATTTGCATTTAAAACTAGCTTTCAGACGCTGTGCGTGGGACAAGACACATTTCTATTCAATATCTGTCCAATTTTCCCTGTTGCAGATTCAGGCTGGTTGCGCTGATTGCTATTGATACAGATGGAGTTGCGTGAGAATCCAGTGCTTTCTTGTACGCTGGCCCAGGAAATCTTACAGGGAAATAGTTGCCACAGTACTGAATGTGCTGGTAGAACCAAAACATGGTAGGGTGAATACGGTGTTTCGATCACCGAGAAACCACATTATGAGAGGCTTGGGGGTTTGAATCATTCGCCTTTCTTAAATGAGGACAAAAAAAGAATTTCTGGCCAAACCATGAGTAGCTATTCCAAGAACTGAGCTCAGGTGGCAAGAAATATTGTGCTTTGACTGTTTCAAAGCATTTCTTTTCAACCCGTATGGCCTTATTAAAATGCTCCTATTTTTTAGAATAAATTGATTTAAATTTTAAAACAGCAGGAAAAGTCACTTTGAATTTAAAAAGAAAAAAAAACCATTTGAAAATGTCAGAGTGGCTGAAGAGGGAAAGCTATAAACAGGCAATGCCGAGAAGGCTAAAGCCTCTCTCACTTAGGCTTTACTAAACAGATCAACTGTGAGTTGGTGTCTGACACAATTAACGCTACAGAGTAAGAAATCAGTCTAAGAAGGGACAGAAGAGTTTAGAGAGTACTGAGCTAAGGCAGATGTTTTCCCGTCGGCTGCACCACGTCAGCTCCATCCCTGGGTGCTCAGAGAACCACGGGCAGCGACTGCAGAGCCAGCGAGGTGATATTTGAGAACATGACGAGGCAGAAATGTAGAAAAGGGCAGATCTAACACCTGCCTTCTAAAAAGGGAAGGGAAGCGAATTAGTTTGCCTCTAATTTTCCAAAACATGCTGAAAGAAAACAAAGTCTATGCCAGCACCTGGAAGAACACAGGAAGATGAATAACAGCCAAAATGAATTTGCAAAGAACAAATTGGGTCAAACCAATCTAATTTCCTTCTGTGACAGGGTGGCAGGGCTGGTGCTTGGGGGAGATGCAGGGGATGTCATCTATCTTTACTTTGGTAGGGCTTCTCAAACTGCCTCCCATGACATTCTCATCAGCGCGCTGGGAAACGGCTCTATATTGCACTTTGGCTCTGCCTGGAGAGGGATTATCAATGGTTCCCTGTCAGAAAGGAGGGATGCATCTAACAAGGGTCTCTCTTGAATCTGGTACTATTTGATATTTCAATTAACCTCCTGGATGATGGAAGAGGGGAGATGTTTATTAGATCTGCAGAGGGCTCAGCCCAGAAAAGGCTACCAGCACTTTGGAGGACACAAAACCGATTTCAGATCAGACTTGGGACCCAGCGATGGGAAATTGGAGAATTGGCCTGAGATATCATATAAAGCTGATGAAATTCAGGGAGGACCGGCACAAGTTTCGACGCGGAGGCACAGCTTAATCGCTTGCACAAACACCAGATGGGTGAAGACGGGCTGGGCAGCAGCTCGGCAGAAAAAGATCCAGGGTTATATTTGATCAGAAGGGGAACAGACTGTGGCAATAAAAGGCAAATGGCTGCCTGCAGTGTTGCCTTAGAAATGGCTTAGGAAGAGTTTTCTTTGGACAGGGTGTGAAATAAAGACGCTCTCAGGGACCTTCTGTCCGGATTTTCTGATCAATCATTTGGGTTCAGCAAAGGCAACCTTTGCTGCTGCTCATTTTGGTTTGAATACACAGATATTCCCACCAGGAAGTTTCCGATCAGCTCTATTCACCCTGTGGAGCAAGATTTGCATGCTGTGCCTGACACGCTCTCCCCCCTGGCTCTTTTGTTCTTTCACGTAGAGCCAGGGATTAGTATCGTTTCAACACCATTTTCAGAAAATCGACAAATTGCGCTTGCATCTCACCAGAGGACAGAGGTCCCAAACTGGCCGCCTCGTTCGGGGAGACGTGGTGCGACGGGGCTCCTCTGCCGGGCTGCGAGAGGAAGGAGAACRCAGTCTCTCCAGATCTAAGTGATGGCTCTATCCTTTAGCAACTCTGCTGTAAACATACACAGAGCGTAATAACTGTGCATGCACAAAAAGGCTGCTGCTAATAGATTGTACTGCTTGTTGTTACTGTACTAAGAATGTCCTGCTAATTTTTTGTTTTCGCCAAATTTTCCACTTGAAATATGAGAGCGGAAATGCAGGCGTGAGCTGCATGCATAAGAGCGGCAGAGGCGCTGCTCCTCCTCCGGCTCTGGGGCACCGGTGGGGCCTGGGGCTCAGAGCCCGCGGGGGGCACCTGCACGGGGACCCGTGGGCCCTGCGCCCCGGCCCCTTCCCCACCGAAAAGGACAAGCGTTCGGGTGCCGGGGTAGAGGCTCTTGCTGCCTGGCTCGCCGCCGAGCTGCTTTTGCATCGTGCTCTGGGTCAGCGGTGCCCTGCGGTCTCTGTGCCACAGTGCCGTTCCCGCGGGACCCAGCGCCACAGCTCAGATGTAAAATGATCTTAGCCCCAAGCAAACTCCAGCCAGAGCCTAGTCCAGGCTGCGACAGGCGCGAGAAAGGAGAGACGCGGTTGGAAGATGCCAAGCCAGGCCACTCAGCCTCAGGGGAAGTAGGGGCTGTTCCTGGTGGCTTTGCAAGTATTAAAAAAGAAAAACAAAGTAAAAAAACACCAGCCAAAATCAACATACAATCCAAGCCCTAAAAATAAGGAATGATGCTCCCAGTCTTGGGAGACAGTGGCTTCTTCTGAGAGAGAAAGAAAGGTGATAGCCAAGCAAATATCACCATTTTTAGTGGTGTGGTGGATGAGTGCCAAGGTCAAAATGGCAAATGTGGTTTGTACCACTCAAAACAACCTCTTTGCTTCTGAAGCACACCCTTGTCCAGCCATATTTCACGCAAAGCCCCCGTCCTCCAAGCAGCGGGAAGGACCTGGGCAGCAGAGCCGTGTTAAGCCGTGCCGCCGCTCGGCAGCACCCGGCAAGGAGACTTAAAGGCTATTGCGGAGAAATCCTCTAAATCCATCCATGCAGTGTAGGGACAAGAAAGGCAGATGGGTAACTGGGAAGCGTTTTGATGCCGCGAAGGCACGCAGATCAGAAGGGTTGCTGGAGCTCTCCTGGACAACTCTTAGCACGTTGTTGCCCAAATCCCTGAATCCTGCTGCTTTCAACTGGCTGCATCAGCTGGGGAACAGCAGCGGGGGCAGGGCGAAGGGGATGGTCCCGGCGTCTCCCTGCGCGCYCGCTCTCGGCACCCGCAGCACCCTGACGGAGCAGGCAGAAGCCCCAGCTGGCCCCACTGCAGCCCATGAACTGCCAGGAAGGGGGTTTGGGGGCCAGCGGGGCCCCTGCATGGGCTGGTCCCCCAAAAGGAGACACCCGGGCAGCCGGGCGAGCACGCACCAGCCAGCGGCTGCTGACGGAGGGGAAGGAGCGAGGGAGCGGCAGAGCCTGCAAGTGTTTAAACATGCAAACACGCAAACCCTCTTAACAATCAGCATGGATAGAAATATTGATGGTTGCATTAAAAGTAAATATATTTTTAATTAAATCATTTTCCCCTTCGCCATTCAAGGGGCGTGAAAGCACTCATAAAATTAAACCGCTGCTTGAATTTCTCTCTCCCTTGAATTTTCTCTCTCTCTCCTCTGACACATGCACAATTTCCCCCTTTCCCTTCCCACCATCGCTACCCAAGGCACCGTGGTCTTTTGGCTCTTTAACCCTTTCCTGGCATCCTGGCAGATGTCAAGGTTAGAGCAGWGCGGTTCATTTTCGCCTCCTCTTCTCTCCTTCTTTCCCTCAGTCCTCAGCTCAGGCATGCTCTGAAGGGCTCATTAATCAAAAGGCAATTAATTCCCCATCACAGGGGCAAATAACAGATACAGACGTTCAATACCCTCCTTCTTCCACGCTCGAGTGTTTCTCTGATTCCTGCAAACTAAAATAAAAAGAAGCCAAAGCAAGAAAACACCAAATGATTAAATGCTTCATTAACATCCCGCAAGGCGGGCGGTGGGGGGAGAGGCCACGGCTTATTTATCTCTGTCACCAAGGAGACAAATAGTTTGGAGGAGCCGAAAACATCGCCGAAAGAAGCGGGGTGCCAATCTACGGCGAGCATGACACGCGGGGAACCGGCACGGACGCCAGGCGGGACAGGGGCAAGTCACTTCACCCTCGTCTGTGTCAGCTCCTTCTCTGCAAAATGGGACTTTCCCCCCCAAAATAGGGAAAAAATCCCTTTTTCCTTCTTTCCCCCCTTCGCCCCAGGCGTTGAGCTGGGAAGCCTTTCAGTCTTCCTCCGCCTCTCCTGCATAAAGCAATGCTGCACTGCTCCCAGCACGAGGCCCCGATCTCTGCTAGCACCATTACACACCACGGCAACAACCCACTACCCTTAAAATATAACTAATGAGCAGATTCATGGTGTGGAAAAGAAGCTATTGCTCATTTTAATTTTGTTGCTGAGAAGTCAAGCAATCACGGTGAGCTTTGATATTTAAAGTTGTTGATCCACTCAACCTTTGTGTCCTGATCAATTAGCTGATGATCACTGCCTATAGAAAAATTAASAGTAAACTATGATATTAGTTCTTTAATCACTGAACTTACAAAAAACACGGCACACGATTCAAATGCTCGGTTGGTATCATTAATCATGGTTTGTAGTGAAAAATAATTTTATATTATTAAAGCAATTACCATGTAATCATTTACGTTAGCAAAAATTCATTAATCTTTATTCATTATTCAATCAGATCACAGTATTTTAGCCTATTCTAACTTGCCATATCAAAGTGGTGCAAAAAAAAAAAAAGGAAGCAAAGAAAGTGACAAGAGAAACTTTTCGTAACACGAAACGATAAGGCTTGGCAGAAATTAGTTCCAAACATAATTAATGTAAAGGCATTTGTCTGCAGGAGGGACAGCGAGAACATTGTCATTCCCATCGTATTTATTTGCTACTTTTCTCTGCCTAGGGCTGTTTTTCCCAAGGGCTCAGCACTCACAGCCCGGAGCAGATTTTTTCCCCCCTCCTATTTAGTCACCTGAATACAGAGCCAGATTGTGTGTTTGRAAAGCAGCAGCTCTCCTCGCGAGCCTGACGGGCAGATTAGCAGAAAATTCAGCTGCATTTAAAGCGCGAGCGCGAAGGGTAACGCTCCCCCATCCAAAACCCGCCCCAAAGCCCTCCGGTCCYTTCCACGGCGCCCCTCCGAGAGCGCCGGGCCGTGCAAGCGCCGGGCAGCTCCGCTTGCGGTCTGCAACCACCGGGTTCAGGGCTTGACAGCCAGCACTGAGCCCCCCCCCCGAAAAGCCAAGCTGCGCAGGAAGCTGAGCTCTGCCAATCTGGGTCAGGCTCTTATCTGCTGGCAAGCAAAAAGAAATTGGCCTGACTTTTTTTTTTATATCTTCTGAGATGAGTGAAACCGCAGCGCTCATTATTACAGCTATTTTACTTTAATAGTCGAAGAGGTTAGCAAAAATCTTTTGATTTTATATCCATTAATTTACCTTGATAGTTTTTCCTCCATGGGGGAAAAAAAGTAAAAAAGCAAGGAAGCTTCTCCCAGGGGACGGCAGTTGCAGACTCCTCAGCGTGCCGTTCACAACCTGGGCGGCTAAAGCCTGGTTTTGGTTGGTGAACAGGTTTTTCTCTGGTCCCTCTCACTAGAGAAACACAAATTCGCCTTCAGAACATCTCTGCAAAGCAGGATGGCAATGTTAACGCTACTTTGCAGCTAACGGAGCATAAGCAGTTTCCCCAAGGTAGCTGAGGGAGCGCGCGATGGATCCAGGAATAGGAGCTGGGTCTCGTGTTTTCCTCACCTTCCTTGGCACGCTCTGAAGTCGGGTTTCCCATAAAATTAGGGGCAATGAAATGCCCTCTCTGCACCAGGGGGTTTGCTCAGGCCCCTGCCCTTGGGGTTGGGCACTGGCCGCCCCAGCGCAGCCACAGCTCGGGGCCGCGCACGGCACTCACCTCCCCGCGTGGCTCAGCTCCGGCCCTCCGGCATCCAAGTTGCTCTCTGTGCCGGGCAGATGCTGCTGAAGAGCGACCCACAGCCCTACAAGTTCCCCTTTAAAGCCTTTGTGCCAGAATTCTGGGCTCAGATCCTGCCTTTCCGCGTCACCGTGAATTATCCCAAATTCAGCCCCCCTCTCCCCTGCTGCGGCCCACGGGGCTCGCACAGCGCTTCGTGCAATGCAGTCAAGCACCTGCAGTGTTTGTCTCCAGAGAGCAATTAGCAAATTTATTAATTGCCCCCCTCCCTGGCTTTGGGGCTGGCACGCAGCCCCCCTGGGCCTTTGCAGGGCAGCGACCTCTCAGCTGCCTTGGCAGCCTGGGAACACTTCTACAGCATTTCCAAGGCCGTCCGCAAGACCTCTCTGAGTGTTACCCCTTTCCAAGTAGGGGGTCTCCACCTTCTTTCCCTCCTTTTCCCCATGGCTGTCGAATTGCAGAGCTGCTTCCTTGCCGCGTTACCCAGGTTTGCATCACTGTGACATGAAACAGGAGGAGGAGGAGGAGGAGGGTTATCCGGTCCCAGTGTTTCCATTTTCCCTGCTCTTTTGGCCACCCCACGCAGTGACAAGGAAAGTCACCCAGCTCTCCCCAGTGCGTGCTGGCAGAGCACCGCAAGGTCAATAGAAGTAACCAGTTCAGCCCACGGAGGGTTTTGGCTCACATCACCCCAAAAGTCATGATTCGGATTTACATGGCAGGAGAAGCAGCTTCACTGGAGGCAAGAGGTAATTTGGCCTCAATGTAAACAAGAAGAAAAAGAGCAATATTGTCTTCCTTTGGAGCATGTAACAGGTTGTCACGGGGAAGGCGTGTGGGTTTCTTCTGAAAAGGGAGCATCGCTGCTGACCTTTGGATAGCGTTTGCTCAGAGCCAGCTGCTGCATTCACAACGTGCCCGGGCTTTGCGAATCCACAGCCTCGCTTTCTCGTCCGCTTTGAGCGAAACGCTGTGCAGCCCTGATGCGCCTCCCGCTTCAAAACCTGCCTGTCAGACCTGCATCTCTAAGCTTCTTCCTAGAGCCAGAAGAAACCTCTAATACACCATCCTCAAGAGCTTGGCATTGCACAAAAGTCACCGAGTCCCCAGGAAAATGTCCCTTTGCACTACAAGTCCAGGGAGCACCTGGAATTAGCCTGAAAGCGAGCCTGTAACATGGCTCCTAAGCACAGATCTGCAACAGAGCTGGAGCTGCTGCACCTGCGAGTCTGCGTTAAAGCACCGATACCTGTAATTGCAGCAAGGAGCCATGCTTTGCTTGGTGGATAAAGCACAGGATCAACAGATCATGTTTCTTCCCCAGTTTTGGCAATGATTCACCAGATGATTTCAGGGTCCTTCAACCACTTGTTCCTTTGGTTTCTGGGAAAACTACAGGGGATAAATGCTAATGGCCTGCCTCCGCCCAATGCCTGGAGATACAGAGATGGGCTGCACAGGTTAGATGGAGCAACTTAAGGTCAGTCTGCCTGGGGATACGTGGGACAATTCACACAAATCAGCAGAAGGTGGAAACTGAACAAAGACAAACCCAGAATGTCCAGAAAACACAGAAATTCAACCCAACTTGGGGGGGGGGGAGGAGGTACAAGGCTTTAATGTGCAGTGAAACCACTTAATTCACCAGCAGTTTCCTTCATGTCCCCATGTGGACAAGCCTCCAGCCTTGCCCAGGGGCTGGGAGCGCAGACCCCTCCACGCCGATTGCTGGGGGAACGTCTCAGCCAAAGCCGCTCCTGGCATTTGCAGATTACCCCCAAAAACTGTCTCCAGCAAAGCACTTTGAGCCAGACGTCCCTGGGCTTCCCTGCCCATCCCTCCCTTGCAAGTTCTTCCACACGCCGGCCCCCTGGCATGTGGAGACGTCCCTACGACATGTTCCTGAGGCATCTCAGGAGGGAACACGGACATCTGGGGCCACCCGGCACGGCTTTCGCTCGGCATGGGGCTGAGTCGGGCTTCGAAGCGGAGGTGGGAGGTCTGACTGCAGTCACATCTCCCATCCATTTTGCAGGCTTGGTTTAGTGCCTCTGTGGTACGCTCTGGAAGCAGCTTAAAGAGATTTTGATAGCATTGCTGGGAGAAAATGAACTCGTTAATGCTGCTATTTGCTGCAAAAAGGATTCACGCCCAGAACACTTTCTCGCAGCAATGATCATTTTTAGCTGGGAGAATGAATTAGCCTTCCACCGAAAAGCTATTTACATGGGGAAGAGGTCAGGCGGGAGCAGCAAGGTGATTATTTGGGGGTAAGGCCCTGGCCTAGCCTCGAGGAGACGCGGGTTTAATTCTCACTTTTAATTCTCAATTTCCAGCCACCCTCCGCGCCCTTGAAATCTCTTTGCCTCAGTGGCAAAAGCGAGCAGGGGCAGAGCCTAGCGCAGGAGGGCCCGGGGCGTCGCAAGGTCTTTAAACACACCTACAGATAACCTGCTACTCCCATTTTGCTAGTAAAAGCGGCGGGTTTATTCTGGCAGGACGGGTTCATTTCATCACCTCCAGACCGCAGAGCTTGCTCACAGCAATCGCACCACAGACAGTCTGAGACGAGCGCGACCAACCCCGGGCGCTCGCTCACCAGCAGCCCCGCGCCTGCACCCAAGAAACCCGTGAGTCCCAGCACGGGTGCAATCCAGCCGGGCCTGAGCACCGGCCGGGAGCTGCCTGGCTTCTTTGGTAGGAGTTAATCACGGGCAACATTTCAATAGAAAAGACGCCAAAAAGATGATTAGCCCTAAGGGCCGAGCGTATTCACCATCCCTCACCACAGCCCCCGAGGCCTCGTGAAGCCGGCAGGAACGGGGCTGGTTTGGTCTCTGGGGGAGAATAAACCGAATAAACCGGAGGCTCTGCCTGTAATTGCGTTTTGGCCTCGCTGCTGCGATCAAGCCGGGGATGSTGCTTGCTCCACTCATCCGTCCCCTCGCACCTGCCGGTCTGGMCTCACGCAGGGGGCTTTCTGTCTGGGCCCTCGAGGAGGGGGAATAGAGCACTTTTGGTGCCGCTCACTGCAGCAGAGCTCAACCAGCCCCTGCCCAAAGAGCCGGGACGCGCACGGGGCAGCCGGGGTCTCGCGAGAGGCAGAGCCTGGAGGCTCCCGCACCGGGGTAACCCCACGGGAGCAAGCCCTGCCCGGCGCCGACCGCGAGCCCCTGCTGCGATCGGAGGGGACACGCTGCATCGCAGCATCCCCAAAGCCTGTGCTAGTGCACGGGGCAAGAAATCCCCGCCTGGAGGGTGGGTTCGYCCCGGCAAGGAGGCCTTTGCCAGGCAGGAGGTGCAGGAGCCCGGGCAGACGTCGTCCCCTCCGCAGCCCAGCCCGGCACCAGCGCCRGGAGCCGCGGCCAAGGCCGGCTCCTCCGGGCTGCTCGGGATGAAACCCGGCTCTGCACTGCCTCTTCTGCCACACCAGGGAGCCCTSGCCGGGCTGTAAGCAAACTTTTCTCAACCGCACCGTTTATTTCCTTCTTCAGCTTCCTGTGTTACTAATTATCTGAAAGAGATTGATAAACCCGCCAGTTGCCGCTCTGGTTACAGGTCACTTACTGTGGTAATAAGAAGTGCAGAAATCAATAGCCATAAATAGCGGTTGGGAATCAAATTCCCTGAACGGTACTTTAAGTGAGGAGAAGGTTTAATTACGCAGTCATCTGGCTCCCGTAGCCCTGGAGGAGCAGGAGGGAGCCGAGAGGCACCCCAGGATTTCAGCCCTTCYTTTATTTTCCAGCCAGGCTGGAGAAGTCCACAGGGAAGGAGGGACGCGGGGGCCTTTGAGGCTCTTCCAAAAGCAACACAACTTCACACCGCATTTAGCTGCAGGCAGGATTTTAACGCTGCCTGTGCAATCCAGAGCAAAAGCTGTGCGTGATTTAAAAACAGGCTGCTGCCAGCCAAGTAGGAACAGGTGGAAGGCATTAAAAAAAAGTAAAGATTCCTTTTTTAAAAAGCAAACAAGGGCTCAGACTTGGGACTGACTCAACCATACGTGCTAGCAGGGCTCGGGGACGGTCTGTACGGCAGAGGGGGCGGCTGTTTGCTTTCGCTTGGGATCTCAAGGCACATGAACGAGCGGTTCCCAGCCTTGGCCGCCTCGCCGGAGCTCCATGGTCAGCRTCAGGCTTTGCCTTGAGGTTTCCACCAGTCACGGAAACGACTGCCAGATAGGTTAAACCGGGAAATTGGGAGAGTTATTTTTTATCATTGTTAGAGATAAATTCCTGGAGCAAGCCAGGCAGGGGAGCAAGGGCTTTGCCATGCCCGGATAACTGGTGGCCTTTTGGGAAGAGGTTCAGGGGCGAGGGAAACCATCCAGCCTGTTCCCCACCACTGCTCCCGAACAGCCAGACTCCAGCTGGAGYGGGGAAGAGTTGCGCCCAAGGAAAAATTACTGGCAAAAAAGCCRAGGAAGATTGGCAGCGTTCACGTTGCAGAGCGACCAGCTTTGCCTCCAACATCTGCTCGAACACCTGGGCCCGCGCTGGGGTCTAGGCAGCTCCGCCTGGCTCCCGGGAGAACYGGCGGCGCCCGCTCGGTGCATGGGGCTGCTGGCTGCAGCAGCGGCAAAGCGACACCCAGCACCACTGTAGCACCCAGTAGCTTCTCCTCTGCCCCGTACCGGCAGGATTGCTCCCAGGTGGGATTCAGGACATAGTCGCTCCAGCAAAATGCACAGAAACACAGCGAGCGAAGTGGGAAAATGTGCCCGCATGAGCAGCYGCTATAAAGTCTCTTGCTTGCGTGCAAGCGCGCCGGGGCTGGTCGCTTCTCTGCTCTGGCCCGCTGCTTCGTGCTGCCCCCTCTCCCCAGGGACGAGGACACGGGACAGAGGACCTGGCTTGGAGATGGAGGGCTAAAACGCTTTTCCCTCCAGGAGGAGATCCCTCTAGCTAGCAGAGTATAAATATGGTATGAGATAAATATTGTCACGGCACATTACCCTGGTCCTTCCTCACCAGTACACACTGCAGACAGAGTTATGCATCTATTTATATGTGTATATATATCTAATTATCCTATATAAACTGTATATTTAACTCTCTATTGTGTAAATTTAATTTAAATGCAGCTAATTGCCTTCAGTAAATATATGCAGGCATTAACCATATTGAAATTAAATTTATTGGTAATCTCCTTGAAAAGAAAAACACACAAAATAAAATAAACACATAAAATAAAAGCAGAGGGCACGGCAATTTTTATGTTTGGTCCTTGTAACCGTACACAAGGCTGGAGTTTTGCTGGAAAAGCGGATCACACCACTGCACCCCCCGCTCTTCCCAAAGACACCCCYGGGAGGTGGCAGCTCATCCCGACCCGGCCAGGCCTTGGCGGGCTGCAGCGGGATCGAGGCTCTGGCCGGCGCTGCTCTGCCCGCGGCGGCTCGCTAAGGCGGCCGACATCTGGCCGGGCAGATGGGCGATGGGCTCCGGTGCCTTCCACCCCGCGGTCACCGGTTCGAATACGGCCCCGATCGGCCCTGACGGAGAGTCATTACCGCCGAGCAGATGCTTGATAGCGTGTGCGCAAYGGGCTTGGGGGGCTCCRCGCGGYTGCGGCACGGATCGGCATCGCCGCYGGCGGACCCCCTTAACCCCATCAGCCGGAGGCCACGGACGACCATCCCACGCCGCGTGCCGCCTCGGGGCTCAGCCCCACGCCGAACCCATCCGGGGACAAGGCTTTCTCCCAGCAGCGATAAAATGCGCTCTCTAGGAAAGGATATTTCAGCTCTCCTACCTCTTTTTCCACCCCGGAAAGATGTGCTGTTTGGTGCCTCTGTTATTTGCTGGAATATTTGGGGCTCAGGGTCCTACCCCAATTCACAGGCGCGAGAGGGATTTGCATTCGGCACAGGGAAACCTGTTCGGAGCAATGCTGGCGTAGGCTGCCTGCAGGGACCAAGGCAGTTTTTAGCCTCCGTTACAAAACGTTTTACAGAAGAGGGTAGAGAAGCTTCTGTCAGGATTGGTTTAAGCCAAAATGGTGCCATATAGCAGATTTTACAGAGGGTTTAGCGTGCATAAGGACTTATGTAGGACCCAGATTAGTTGCTGACAATTCAGCATACGAAGAGTCCCCACTCTGGTCCCTTGGATCTTCCCCGATGTTTCCGGTGTTAACAGGAAAATCCTGACAATACTAAAATCCGCTATTTTAGTTTTGTAACATACCAGTTTAGGCAGCCCTCCCTGAGGCTGTGCTGCTAATTATTTTGTTGCAATAATTTTTGTCCTGCTCCTTCACGCTGGCAATGAGCATGCTGGAGACGAGGGACCCTGCAGAGTTTTCAGCCTGGATCTGGAAAGGACTGTGGGCCTTTGACCCCTGCCATAAATCCTCAATTCTTTTCTTTTCTTTTTTTTTCCAGCAAGATGCTGATTTTTATCCACCTGCTTCAGATCATTAATTTATTTAATCCCACGCCTCGGCAGTTTGCAGGCCTCTGGCTTTGCGGTGGGGGGGGGGGAAGAGATGCTGCTTCCAGGCCTGACCAAAGGGCCCTGCAGAGCCCCTGTCTGCTCTCTGCAAGGGCAAAGTCACCCCCCTTTGCTCTCTGCCCTTGCTCTCCCCCTTTCTGCCCTCTTTTCTCCTCTAGAGAGAGGAATCAAGGAAAGCCAGGCAGCCTGCAGCCAGCCGTGCTTTCTTTCCTTTCTTCCCTTTTCACCACTTTTCCCTGCTAGGTGCCTCTCTTCTCTCTGCAAAGCCCTCAGGAAAAGGATGTGTTGACTATTTTGAGCCCATATGTTAAATTAATGTTCTGGCTACTGGCCTGGACTCTGGGTTAATTAACAGGAGCAAAAGGCAGAGGGAAGATCGGTGCTTCCCCAAACACACACACACACGTGTGTGCACATGCTCCCGTGCAGAGCAGCCCCGTCTGGCAGCAGGACAGATGGCTCCTGGGTCTCTCCCCTTGACTCGGAGACCTGTCTTTGGGAATGAAACACAAGCGTGATGGCAGGGATGATTCAGAAAGGTCACCCGGTCCAGACACCTGGAGGTGCTGCTCCCGCCGGGGGAAGCCTCAGGTTGGATTCGGCACTCGCTAGGAAAGCGTCGCTCTTGGATTCCTCTGGTCGCCTCACTGTGGACCTGCGCTCATGCTCCTTGGACAAGAGCGGCAGCTGATTTGGGGCTGTTTTYGCCCATACAAGCACCTCTCTTCAAGGGGCAGGTGTCTCACCTGTGCAGCATCTGGCTTCCAGCCGTGGGACTGATCCGGTGCTCTACCTACCAGGTGACGCTGCCCTCCTTCTCCTCATCGTCCCGTCCTTCTGCCCCCTCTGGACCAGCACCACTGCCATTTGTACACAGAAAAAGCCCATGTGTGGCCCCGTGCAGTGGTAAATAGTCTCCTTCGAGCCTCCAAAGTGAGCTGCAATAAAACCGATCTGTCATTCATGGAAGTCTCCTCTCCCTTTGGACCAGAGCAACTTGTTTGGCAACAGAGGAAAAAAAAAAAAGAAACCCTTGGATCTCTTAATTTGACAGGGCTGGGAGCTAGCAGATGAATATCTTAAATAACTAATGGTGACTCAGAGGAGCGTTAAACAAAGATAACATTGTCACTTCTTCTCTGTTCCTCTTTTGTTTTTCACTCTTCAGCTTTCCTGCTGGTTTATTATCTCTTCAGTTTTCCTTCTGATGATCTTATTACTATGACAGGACGTATATTATCTTTGGCAGCCTCTTCCAAATGTACGACCTGTTGTATCAATGCGCAGCAGGAATAAACAACACGAATGCACGCAGAGGAATAAAAGCACCTTGCAAAAGGATGCGACTGCAAGATGAAGGCTCTGTTTGTCTGTTCATGGGTTTTAGTGGATTAGGCGTGTGGGCTCCCTGCGCTTGGCGTGTGCAAGGTAAGTATCAGCTCTAGGTGGGAGGGTTTCTCTCTTCCACTAGCCAGTCTCCAGCGTGGAGAGTTTTCTAAACTCCAGCCTCTGGGCTTCCCATTTCATAAATTTACTGTGCATTGCTAAATACTTCCTAAAGCTCTTTCCCAGAAGTAGTTGCGTTTTAGAGGGGCAAGGGTGATTCGTGTGCTGCACCGCGTGACATCCGCAGTTAAAGGCAGCCCTAAGCGACTGTGAGACGAAATGATAATATCAGCAAGTACCATTGGCAGCAACAGAAGCGCTCGCCTTCAGAGCATCATTGGCATCATTGATTACAGTGCTGTGTTGATTGCAAGGTTACCATTTTATGCTGTTATTTTGGTATTCCAGGGCCTGCAAGCCACAGCTGGAAGTCTGCAGTCACCACCCTCCAAACATTGCAAAGAGCCAAAACTCAGTGAGGTGGTCCCAGTCTTCTCTTATGATAAAACCCATGCAACGTGGAGATCACCCACTTCAGGAATGAATCATCTCGCTCAGATCCAAGTTCRTTGCTCCCAAGGACCACAGATATTCAGTTCCAAGTTCTGGGCTGCCCTGTTAGCAAAGTGCAGGCAAGTGATAAGGCTTGGCTCTGCAGAAACTTCTTCAAAACTGGGAAAGGTCTGGATAAAAGGCTCTGGTCTGGTCTGTACTTTTGTGTAAGTCAATAGAAAGCCTTGGGGAAGTAGGAAATCTAATTAGGAATTAACTTGGGATCAAATATGAACCCCTAGGTGATTCTAAAAGGCCAGGTCAGTCTAAGGGAAAATTGCTTGATGAACAGAGCTACCTCAGACTACTTTGAAGAGAAGTGCCGCAGGAAATTTTGATATTACTAAGTATTTAATAGATCTAATTTACAAAGCAGCATTGCTCCCAAATCCCAGAGTGCTAAAAATCCTGCAACCTCTTTCTTTACAAGAATCACTTCAATTCATTCATGGGTTTTRATGCAGCAAGCTGTTTAACAGCTGCAAGAAATGTTTTAGGACAGGAAGCCTGAGCCCTACAGGAGTGTACCAGGCTCCGCAAYACCTTCGGCAAGTCTGGAAAGTTATGTCGCTTTGATACGACACAAGGTACCAGATTTTTTTCAGTCAGCCTGCTGGCAACCTTACTACAACATGTGAAGAAATCATACAGATCCCCGTTCACTCAAGAGCTATCATCAAGACAGGCAACCTCTGCTCAAGGCCACTAAAAAACCCAAAGACTGTCAACAGAGTGAGAGGCACAGAAGGAAGAACCCATTTGCTTTGATGCCACACAATAAGTCAGTAGCGGAGGTGGGATTAAAACTAGATATTGTCCAAGTTGCTTGGTCAGAGGCTGGCCTGCCTACTAGAAGAGGGGAACCACTTGCAGCCCGTAGCCAGGATCCATCCTTCCCAAGCAATGCATGCAGGCTTTTGCCAGCCTCTGGGAACCCTCTACTCRGCTGGGAAGTGAATGGCTGGTTGTATGAATACTTCTGGGAAGTGGCTTCTCATTGCCCCCATTTGCAARGGTCCCATAGCTGCAGCTATGCTTCTGTCATGTCACCAAAATACAGGTGTCCCTTTAGGTGATGTTTGCACATTTGGCCATGTGACAGAGGAAACTGGGACATGTGCTGACAGCCGTTATCACATCCTTTGGTGTGAGCAGGGATACATCCATCGTGTGACCAAAATGCAGATGTCCTCCAATTTCTGATGAGACACATGCTCTCCAAGTGATATGTGCTGTCCATGTTTTAATCAGAGGATGGTAGCATTTCCAAGTCAGGYAGTGGGAAGTCATCCTGTACGGTCCTCAGATCCCTCCTATCCTGGTCCAAAGGTTGTGCACAACATCTCAGCAGTGATGAAGGCACACTGCATTTGCACTGGTGCCTCACAAGATCAGAATTTGKTCCTTTGTGATCTGAGGCCCAGAATTTTGCCCAGGGTGGCAACATGATGTCACAGTGGCACCATACAATCCTTGCTAATATCCCCCAAAGTCAGGCTGGACTGCAGCCAGCCCCTTGCAGAAGTGTTTTGAGACATTAGTCGTCACGCAGGACCAAACAGAAAAGTACCTGGGATTTTGGTGAGTCTTCCGAGAACATCAGAATTTTTTATAGATGTTTGACTAGCTTTTCCACTGATGGTGGGTCCAGGGAGGCCAACATTGAATGCAGAAAATTCCCCATGCAACCAGATGGCCTCACAAGTGAGTTGCTCCATSTCCAAGTAGTGAGCAGGGCTAATTCAAATCAGCTCTCATTGACCCATCTCAACTTCCTTGCAGACAGATTTCTTATTGAGTTTTTCAGGTTGCTATTTGATCAGAATCACTCTCACTGCAGCTTTTCTTATGTCATTTTGGGTTTAGAAGACTTGGGTTTGGGTCTATACCACTAACCATTGGAAACGACTCTACAGACATATATGACATGATCCCCACATGCTCTGCTCCAAGGCCTACCTAGCAGCAAGGAAACCCTGTGCTCCTCTCCTGTTGAAAASAGCTGTTGAATAAGTCAGCCAGAACTTCTCCTATGGCCTCCAAYAATCGTGTAAGCTTCCCACCCTGCTTCCCACCTGGAAATTTGTTTAAAATTTAAAATTCATCTCACTGAACCCAACTGGAAATAATTTGCCTTTTAGCCTGACAAATCTCTTATCTATGAAGGCTGCAAGCATCCACAAAGAGTTTACACAAGTACCTTGATCAGTCAAAGACATTCCCTTTCAGAAGCTTTCTCAGACCAGAGTCTCTGAATGTACTACGTGACAGCGCCAGTTGAAAGAAGGTAATAAGCATGTTTCACAACAAATAATGAAAAAAGAAAAAGACAAGGACTTCTCCTTTCATATCAAATGCTTATGAAGAATTTCAAAAACAATTTCTATGCGTTCTGGAACACAAACAAGAAGATAAAAGAAAAAAACCTGCTCTGCCCAGTTGGATTTCATTTTGACCAAAGAACAACCTATCTTCTCACGATTAATTCTCCCTAGTCCCTCTGTTATCATAAGCTGGAGAAAGCAAAAATACAGAAGAAAYGGAAATTAAAAAATCACTGCTTGTTTTACTTCACCAGATGTACTCGGTTTGCATCTCTTTTGGAAGTGGAAGCAAACCCATATTCAGTGCAGGAATGGGATAGCAACAGTGAGAAAATGGTAAGGAATTCAGTAGACTTTCCCCATGACTTGCTATTCTCTGCTTTTAAGTTTGAAGCTATGGAGGCACATCCCAAAGCAATTTCATCTGTATTTCTTACTCAAAAGAAGGTGCAAGAGCAGGTATGAGGCATCTCTGCCCCTGAAGCCATTGCCAGGGGTTGCCACCTGTACTGAACAGGCTGTTGATCTGTTCCAGGATGGTGAAAAAAACCATTCTGGGAGCAAGTTCTGATCCTTTCTAGGAGGCAAGGCCAAAAGCCTGCCAAACTAGGCTGGCTGGAATGGTCCCTGCCTCTGTGATTGAGGGGATTCATAAATATTTGACATTTCTTGGCAGCTGGGAGTGCTTCAGTTGTTCTGAGTATCTCAAGGGGGATGGGAAAGGCAGAATGAGCCTTAGTATTTCTGACACCCCGCAGAGACAACAAACCAGGCAAAGAGAGTGCTCATCTTCTTGCAGAGAAGCATTTCGCGTAGGGTGATTTTAATAATTCAGCCTTCAACTGGTCTGTTTAAATGTTTGATGCCTGCAAGTTGTGCTTTAAGATCAGGCCTCCTATGAACCTAAGGAGCTGGATGCTGGTTGGGTGCTATCTGCCTTCCTTGCTGGTGGTTTAAACGTGTTATCAAGGTACAGTCTAAGCTCAAATAAGGGCACAGATTTCTTCCCACACAACATGAAATACTGGAGCTCTCATGCCATGGAAAAGTTTGAAACTTCCTATTTTGGTTTGTATTTGGAAGAGAAAAAAGAAAGAATAAAGTAGTAATGATGAATAAAAACGCCACATTCCACTCAGCTCATATTAGAGATACTAACCTATGCCCTAGCAAAATGGATGGAAATATAGCAACAATCATGAGAACATCAGCACAGAAAGGACCACTGGGGCCCTGGTCTAGGCTTCCCTTGCCACAATTGAACCATGTTGTAGTTAAGGATGCTGGTCAGTCTGCGATTGCTATCTTGTGCATCATTCCTGGGCACATCTAAGGTAACGGTCCAGCTGCTGCTGTATTCTGCTGGGAGAAGACCTAGTCCCTTTGGCAACCTCGTCTCTCTGTTTACTGTAACTGGGTGTTCAGACTTTGGAGGAAGGTGCTTTTTCCAGATTTCTAGTCAGGCATCAACATACTAAACCTCCTGCTTCCACATAGGAACAGGATGTGGAGTTGGGATGTTCGGTCTCCTTTGACCACTCTGGTGTTGGTCATTCTCACAGACAGAAGATTGTGCCAAATGTATTCTGAGTGAGGCCAGGTTGGGAGATTGCAGCATTCAGGGAACTGCACCATCGCCAGCTCTCCCAGCCATGGGCATGTKGCCACACTCAGAACCTCTCCATCCCACAGCTAGAGTTTCCCATCAGCTATGTTTGCGAGAGACCCTGCACTTCCATATCAGATCCTGATCCCGTAAGCCCTTATTCTAAATTATCCATGAAATGTGTGGGCATGAGTTATGCATGAGATGAATTATCCATGAACTGGGTTGGTCGCCTTCTCTCCCTGTCAGCTCTGTAGGTTTCAGCCAGGTATCAAAGCATAAGGGAGGAAATGTAGGCCTCATAGCTTTTTTCCCCAAAGAGTCTGCATTTTACATAGCCTATGCACATAATCTGGGATGGAGCTTAAATATTCAGTGGGTCATGACGGAAGAACAAAAGGGTCTGATTTAGAGTGCAGAGGGTCAACCTTTCCCTGAAGATTCAGTTTCAAATCCTAACCCATTCAGTGGTTTTTCATTCCTATGAAGAGAAATAGCTCCAAGAATGACTGAGACAAGTTGCCATTCTCTGACAACACACTCCCACACCCAGGCTGGTGGCAAGCGTAGTCATCTGCAAGTGGATCCTGAGATTCAAGTCTCTTCTATATGACAAACAGAGCAAAGTCTTAGCTTAATTTTAGGTGGATACCTACTTCTGCTTTTGACCTGAATGTCTATGCTGGAGCCATGTTACTGTTCTTGAGGTAAATTTTGTCAAAATTGGTCTGTTTTGAGAAGGGAGGGTAGGAGATAATTCTCAAAACCAAAGTTTCTCTGCGCAAAAGCTGTTTTTTTTTGTTTGTTTGTTTTTAGAGAATTCCTGACCAGCTCCATCACCGTGCTATCTTGAGGCCAACCCCCAGGCAAGGCCACAACAATGTCAGCACCAGCTCCCCAGCGAGCGCGGCAAGTGCTCTCCCACTGTGCAGCCAGAAACCTCTCCCCTTTCCCCGAGCACACCCTCTCCCACACGACCAGGGCCATCAAATACGTCTTCCTCGACGGCTGCCAGAACGTCGCTGCATCTCACGCCACAGCCAGTGCGGGCACCCACGAGGTCTACAAGCAGTCCATCTCCTGCCACCCCAAGGCAAAACGCATCCCCAGGGCAGCTGCCGACTGCTGGCTCCCCCTCTCCGAATACCTCCCCGTCTTCCACACCCTCCCCACACACCCAGAAAAGCAAGCCAAGGGTTTGGGGCACTCTCTTGCCTCCAAGAAAAGGCTGCCAGTGTTTCGGCAGCTGTGCGGGGAGGCTGTGCCAGCCATGGTCCTTGGAGACGTGTGTCTTGAAACCTCCAGCCAAGAGCTGAAGGAGCTGTCTGATGTCGAGGCACCAAGGGAGGGAGAAGAAAGGCTGGAGGCTGCGGCAGGCAGTGGCGTGCTCCCCTTGCGACACGGCATGAACTGACTCTGAGATAGCTTGTGAATAAACCATGGGATCTGTGATGTCCTTAYGTTATAAGGAGGTCAGTGGAGACGTGGGCCCAGCTCAGATTCATTGAAAGCTGAGGGCTAGTAAAATGGSAGGAAGGAAAGGTATGATATGGCTAATTGGGATACACCTTCTAGCCGGTAACACCYTTCTCTTCTGGGTGCCTTATATAGTATGATAGACTGCAAATTAAATAGATGGGAAGATTGAAAAGGGCGGTCATCCAGCCCCATCCCTTTTATTCAATCGTCTCAGCATGCTAGAGAGAAAAAAAAACTTTCCTTCTCTACATCCTGAAATGCAGCAACATCTCTTATACTGATGCCCAGAGCCCCGTCACTGAGCATCCTCTCCAGCTGTTGCTCTGTAGAAAAATATATTGAATATAGAAAAAGCATTGAATATATATAGGCTGTGACAGAACAAGTCCCAAACACTACATGGGAAAACAAAAATCATGAAAGGGAGAAGAGAACAAACAAGAGATCTCATGTGAGAGTTTCCAGGAGGGAATATGGGAGATTTTCAATGCTTAAATCTAGGGACAGGAAAATGGTGACGATTTGCCCTACAAAGAAAAAGAGGTAATAAAGATAACTGAATTCAGTCATTTTGGCACATATACCACTCTTGGATATGCTCATGATAGAAAGTGTTTACATTTAGAACATCACAGCTCCAGACCTACAGGCACTTTCTGACTGGGAATGTCAAACCAGCCTCAGCAGAAAAGAGGAAGAGACAGTGGAGATCACACTGGCTCGAAGCCCAAAGAGGAACAGGATGCTACTCAGAGAACTTCAGGACAACCAGGACAATTTGAAAACAGGAGAAAAAACAGATGGGGAAAAATCCTGAGATCTCCACAGCCTTCAAAACAGGCTGTGTTTGGGGATCTGTGAGTGGGGACTTTGTAGGAAGAAATGATGAGCCTACTGCTAACCTGGAACTAGACAACAGAAGGCTATGGTATCTGCCAAGGGCAAAAGGACCCAAGAAATATCTCGATGGGTTTAAGTTAAAAGCTATTGATGGTCCTTTATCTTGGGCTAGCGGCAGTGGCAGAAACCCACTGGAACTCATCGCAGATGCCAACAACAAACTGGAAGGCATTCAAAAAAGGAAAGTTTGAGTGATTGTCAAAGGTGTTCTTGCAGTTAGCCAAGGAGGCCAAGAGGATCCAGTTCAACAGGCCTACCAAAGGCTGATGCTGTGAAGGAGGTTTGAGGGTGTTGAGCTATTCAAGGAAGAAGGATTCTTTTCAGAGAATATATTCCCCTAGTTAACTTCAGATATTGCCGAAGATCGCCAAAGCTAAGGCAGGCAAATCTCAGAAGAGTACTTTAAGAAAGAGAGACCAATACAGAGAAAAGGAGAATCATGTAATCRTCATACCTACTTCCGCAGCATAAGGAGTGGAATCAGACTAGCAAGGATAGACTACAGAAATAGGATAGGCTAGATTGACGAAAATAAAACTTTTTGGGGGAAGGACTCTACCATGAGTTCTTAGGTCGTGCTGGAGATTGGGTTTAAATCTCCTCAGTCAGAATGKGACTGAGTCATCACAGAGACTTTAACTTTTGAGGCACAGATTGCAGAGCAAATGTTGCTTATTGCAGGCACCACTTATTTCTGAGCATGATAATAAACAGACTTTGTCTCCAAATGGTTACTGATCCAGGAAAAGGCAAGGCTATTTTAGCTGCAGTTTAGTGAGTGTGAGGACATTACAGAAGAGGTTGACCTAGAAAATAAACATGGATCCAGTGATCAGAAGTTGATGCCATTTAAATTAAATGGAAGGAGAGATTAAAACAGGTCAGTAGCWGAGGTTATCTGCAATGAATTAGCATATGAAATTACCAGCATGGCAGCAAGGAATTTTAATGCATGTAACAAACTGGGAGTGGAACCATATGCCTTGAGTTTACCAAACATAGCACCCACGCTTAAGCAAATGGGGCAAAAGTAATCATGACAGCTACGGATCCTTTATTCTGACCTTGACAGCATGCTTGGATTTCTAGCCAATCTGGGAGATGAGTGGAGAATGGGGTCCAATGTAACATGCTTTTATGGAAAATAGGTCATGCCACACTGTCTATGTGACCACACCACCCAACAGCCACAACCCGAACACAAGGCCACACTCTGCAGAAAGCATCCCAACARCATGTCAAAAATCAGACTGGGCTTGAAATAACAGCCAAACTTCCTCCATTGAACAGCCCAGGAGCAAAAACTGCCTTCACAGAGTTAGTGCCCTTGGCAGACACTCACTTAGGGTAGCTGCTCCTGTGATGAAAATGAGATTCTCTGACAGACCTTGAACTGAACCACAAGGACATTAGTCCAGAGTCAGTGGACCTGACACTAACTGGCACCCTTTGAGAAGAGGACCAATTCTTTTAGACAAGAAAAACCTAGTACATCTAATCCATGTGGGCATCAGCATAAGCTCTGCAGTAGAGAAGATGAACTCGACAATGAGTGCAAGTGGAGTTCACCAAACACTGGCCAAGGGACATGTCTTAGGCATTTCTATTGATGGATTTGGCACAGAGAGACATACTGGATTTACAAAGATTGCTAATGTCCCAAAGCTGAGAGGAATCTATGCAGAGAACAGCTGCAACATCTTGTGGGAGAAACTAAGTGACCTTGAGAAACAGCAATGGCACAAAATCTCCTGTAAAAGGAGTGTCTGCACTAAGCTGGGAGCTCATCCACTGGTAACAAATGAGGGGGGAAAAAGGCAGAGAAGAACTTGCCAATCATGGACTGATGATAAATCCCTGATTCAATGTGGCTCTGAAAAAAAAGGCAAATATGATAGTAGAAGGTGTCAGGAGAAATATCCCTCTAGAGAAAGGAGACTGTTTCTGTCACTGCACAAAGCCCTGAGGAGACCTTGCTTGGAGTCCTGTTACAACTCTAGTCCACCATCTTCAACAAAGCTTAACTGAGGCCAGAACAGCTGGGAGAAGGGGTGGGATGAGGATCAGAGACCTGAAGAGCTTGGCTCATTCAGCCTGGCAAAAGGCAGACTGCAAAGCAAGGGGATGCGGCTGCTGTGTGAACCAATAGCTAAGAGAGGAACGTTTTGGGGAGAGGGTGAAAAGTTATTTGAGGCTAACATTAGGAGAGACGGGGATAAAGAGCCCAAGGACATGTTTCAGCTGGCAATAGAAGATCCTTTGCCATTAGAGGAGCAAAGCTGTGGGGTACCCACCAACTCAGAGGAGCAAGGGGTGAGAAACCAAACAAGAAACTAGATCCTTTTAGGAAGGGGAGGACACAGCTAATATCTATCATTGAGAGGAATTTTGGCTTGACGACCAGGAGATTTTGACCAGCACATGATCTCAGTGCCCCTGAAATAGCCAGTTGCAAGATTCCACTCTTTTGGTAATTCTGTCATGTTTGCATATATATTTGGGTGTGGGTGTGTGTCTCCCTCTGGCCTGAAATTTGCTCTATATACTAGATTTTCTCATCCTGAGAGGCAGTCCTGTTACCGGGATCTTGCAAACTGGATGAACTCTCCTTTCATTAATAGCCATGTGAAAAGCAAAGACAACTCTCTCTTTCCCAAAATCTAAATCAGAAACCTCTTTCTCTACCAGCTGGGCAGCCCAGCCTTCCCTCCTGGGTAAAGTGTTGGCCTTGCCCAAATAAACAAGTGACAGAGCTGCTCACACTTTACAGCTTGGTTTAGGGAATATGAGTTGCCTATCTCTCTCCACCAAGAAACAGCACAGAGAGATGATCTCCTCTGCCCCAGATTTAGGTGGTGTAAATACAGCTCATGTTGCTTTACATGGCTTGGTCCCCCTGACTATACTGTTCCTGCATTTCTAGTTATAATCAAGATTGGTCTGTAAGAAAGAAGAGACAAAGCTATTTCTTCTCCTGTTCTGTGCTAGGCATGTGTGCATGAATCTGGGCACATGAGCCAGCTCTCTGCAAATCTGGCCTGCAGTGCATTTGATTCTCTGCTCTCCATGAAGGAGCTGAAATCCTAGCTTTCCCCATACTCGGAGAAATCTCCCTTTTTATCTGTTTGCTACCAAAATCCTTTTCCTCCTACCAGGACCCAGCCCAGYGATACTCTCTTCCTCTCAGTCACTGCTTCCCAACCTCTGCTATCTACTTCTCACTCTCTTTTCATATAGATCTTTCTTTTTCTCTGCTTTTCTCCCCCAACACTTTTCACCCCCCAAGGTCTCTGCAGGTGCCTTATATACATGTGTGAAGAGCAATCAGAGCCTCACCTCCAGTAATTGGAGTTGAGCCTCTGCAGCTGAGAGATGAATTTGATCTCTGCTGTTCTGTATGTGAGGGATGAGCCCAGGGGGTGAATTCTGCCCGAGTGCAACATGCTTTGGTGTTCAGGAGATGTTACACCATGCCACGGAGATCAGAACAGCCTAACAGGGGCTGACACAGCACTGCAGGCAGAGACCTGCCTCTGCCTTGGTTTCTGCACCTTGTGCTGTGCTCCTGCCCTCTAAGGGGGAATGTTTGTCCAGCCCCTTGTAAATGAAAAGCACCGATTGCTCTAAAACTATTTTWCTCCTCTAGCCTTTGTCACCGACACRAATGCCAGGGAATTATTGGTGCATGGTGCAGGACTGCTCTTTGCAGTGCAGCTTAACCATTTCATCACTGCATCACTGCAGACACATGGCCATGAACAGAGAAGGCCTCTGTGGCCACAGAACTTTGCAGAAAGCCACCASGTTTCAAGAATAAGCATAGCAAGTGGGCACTTGCGCAAATCTCTGCTGGCTTGTATATATATATAATGTGACTATTTTCACCTCCAAATGCCCCTGCAAAGATGGCCTCATCTGTGAAGGTGTGCAGACAGACATTTGGGTGTGAATAGCTAAAGGTGTTTATTTGCATGCCTTTGCTCACGAGTGTCCACCAAACAAGTGCTCACAGGGGAAAGCAATTCACTTTTCCCCCATTCAACAACATCCACCTGTGGCAGGCTGGAACTTGAACAGGGCTGAGATCTGTATTGGGAGGAAAGACCTATTCCCCACAGGTGCCATCACATTTAGACAGGCGATGGTGTGTGCAAAAACATGTTCGTCTGTGAATACTGGAGCAAATCACCATCTTGTGATTATTTATACGAAGATCTGTTTGTAGMTGAATTATCAACCAGCCTGGAGCAGAGCAATGGAGCAGTCCGCTCCACCTAACATGTCAGCAGGCAAGCCAACAGCCCACTTGGGATAGTCATTAACAAATTAACTGATCACCGAGGTCCCTCCTTCCTCTCAGGGGCTCTGTGTGCCTTGAAACCCAAAGTAGCAGATTTGCATCTGCAAAGGAGGCTTATGGGGACGACCACATCAGTGCATCAAAAGCAGTCGAGGGCTGGCTGGTCAGAAATCAGGGTTGGACAGGGCCAGGCCAAATCAAACTCGCAAAGTATAATCTGTAAATAAGAATAGAACAGAAGAAAGACCAAAGAAAGGAAGGGGGAGAGGCAGAGAGAGGGAGTGTAAGATGAAATGGGGAAGTGAAAAAAAAATTAACAGCTTTCTTTATTCCTTTTCATTTATAGACAATATTATGCTTCTGCACAGAAGGACTAATTTAGCCCTCCACAGAGCCCCAGTGACCCTTTCTAATAGAAACCATTTAAATCTTTAAACAATTTACATGAAAATGTAACTTTGCCGTGAATATATTTCTTCCCCCTCCTGTTCCCATCACGAGTGCAATCCTTCAAATCTCTGACAGCTTCCATTATCTCTTAATGAAGTGAGAGCATCTTTCTTAGGAGACGCGCTGGCCCTGAGGTTAATCGCCGAAAYGAGGTTCACAAATAAAAATCAGAGGAGGGAAAAGAAATGGAAAAGAAAACACTTAAAACAGCTCAAGGGGGCGGCTCCAACACCCAGAGCCTTGAGGTCYGGGAGGGGAGCGCTCAAATCCTCCTAGAAGGCCAATGTGGGCAGACAGGCGACCCTGTCGCTCTGTCGCATCTGTCTTTAGGAGACTCCTGAGCCACCCTTGTGGCGCTTGGAGCGTGTGGATCCCCGCTGCACCCCATCCCATGCCCGTGCCAGGGTGGCACCTCACCCAGACGTCTGACATGGTGCCTGAACCACCACTGCCGCTGAAGCACGGTGGGCTCTGAGACAAGGAGGGAGCCACCAAGGGAAGGACGGAGAAAGCAAGCCCTGAGGCTGTAAGGAGAGGAACAGGAGAGAGGCGCTCAGACAAGGCGACCTATTTAAAGTGCCAGGCTGGGCCATGCAGGGCAGGTGGGAACGGGGCTGCAAGCATGTTCCCATGCACTGAGGAGAGACCACTTGTGGCACTGACTCGGGTGTCCCAGCACAGGCACCAGAAGACCTCCAGTCTCCTGGCATAGCCTTCATCCTTGGACACACCAGAGTCATAACCAAAAAGCTCATGGAGGACGGCATCAGAGTCACCTTCAAAACCAGGCTCCATAAAGCTACAGAGACAGCAAGCCTGAAAACGGGAGTTCAAGAGCATCTTCCAAAGCATATGGGATTCCGCAAACCCTCGTAACACGTTGCCATACGTATCAGGAGAAAACATCTGCAACACACCTACAGGGACAGGCTGGGACGCAGTGACACACAGACGCTCTGGGCGCTTTGTATTTTGCAACGCGTATTTCCAGCCCGAGCACCAACTACAGACCTTACTGTATATTTGCTCACTGGAGAACATAGGAGCCTCTGGGGCTCATGCACAGGCCGTGGTAGATTTTGGGACTCCTCTTTTACAGGGAGAGAAGCAGAAACTTGGAAAGGCCGAAGAAAGGCTGTCGCTCTGGGCTCTGCCCTCCATCAGATGCTCCTTGCTCTTCTCCAGGCTGGAGGACTGCTTTGCACAAGGCTTAGTGGGGATGCGGGGGAGGTTTAAGAGAGAGGACATAATGAAAAATAAATGTAAAGGGCTGAAAATGAGGAGAGAAAGGCTGAAAAACTATTGAGCTGACAGAAGCCAGAGTGGAGAAACAGAAAAAAAATCAGAGATGTCTCAAGGGAAAACAGATTCACAAGAAGGGGGACAACCGACTTGAACAGAAGAAAGATGAAAGCAGAAAGTAACAGCAGAGGAAAATAAATAGCTATTTCTAAAAAAACAATAAAGTTTGAAATATTCTGGGCCGGAAGGAAGAAAAGAAAAAAACCCCAAGAGTTAACAATTCTGGTTGTTAAAGCTGCTAAAGTAAAGAAAACAGAGACGGAAAAGGAAAGTACGAACACAAAAACGAGGAGATGAGCAAGGCAGGGAGCTTTTCTTTCAGCGGCAGTTTGCTCCTAATGGTGTACTCCACTGGGGCGGTGTGGGACGAGACAGCCTCAAACCATGACTCCGTATCTCTCTGAGCAAAGTACCGTTTTCAAGCACAGTACGTGAACTGATACTGTGGGGCCTCAGCACATTCCGCATCACATTTCCTCCCGGCCAAAGGAGCAATGAACCTTTGCCCATAGCTAGCGAGTAATTAAGTCCTGTCCAAGCTTACACAACTTTGCTGCTGCCCAAAAAAACCCAACCCTGAAAATACTTATACAAAAAGTCCGTCATCTTGAGGAAAGCCAAAGTCTGTGAAGAGACAGCACAAAAAGTCTTCTTTATCCTGGGACACTGCACTCCTCTTGGTTTCTGATTTTTCCTCTCCCACTCTCTCCTCTAGCCCGGCAGAGAAAGCCACACACAGAGGCACAGAGGCACACGGGGACGCATGCTCCCGGGAGGCCAACGTGCCTCATTTGCCAGGTTAAAAGCAACCCTTTGCTGGTTAGCCTGGAGAAGGAGCACCAGGAAAATGCTGCTCATCTCCAGACGAGGCCGGGACGGAGGGAGGAAGGTGCGAATATGGCCTTGGCTGTCACCAGCGAGCCGGGGGCTCGGTGACCCTGCAGCCCCAGCACTGCAACCCATCAGGCTGAGTCGCGGCTGAACGCGCCCGTCTTAAATCAAATCCTCCAGCTGCCAAACCTGTGGCCCTTGGGCAGGGGATGAGAGATCTCCTTGCTGATAACTGCACAAGACAGCTATCAATCATGACTAAGTGGAGGCAAATCGGTCCTGATCTGTGCAGGGAAAGCCTCGTTTGTCCAGCTGATGTCAGATATGAGGCTAACTCTGATTTACATCTGCTGTGATTACTGGTGCCCGACAGGTCACCCAGGGCAGGAGAAAGGTGCTTGTCCTGTTCTGYGGGCTGGAGCTGAGCTTGTGATTCAAAGGCACCTGCTGAGCTTGAACCGCTGGCCCAGCCCTCATTACTATGTTATTGCACGCGAGCTAAGAGGGGGAAGACAAGGACAGGACTGAAGCTTCAGACCACTCAGGGGCTGCCTGGGGCTCAGCATCACCTAGAGCAGCCTTGGGGCTGCTCTCAATTACCCTCTCCCTGTCCTGCGCTGGGTGACCCCAGCAGGGTCCCCTCCTGAACGGGACACCTCTGCCCTTACTTCCGTCCTGCCCTGGCCATGCTTCTGCAGAGACCCTAGCCCACCCTCCCGTCCCTCTGCCCCCTTGCTCACGGTTAGGGTGAGGAGCAATGCCATACAAAMGCAGGCGCTTCCCTCTGCCCGGAACGCTGTCCCAGAGGCCTGCAAAGAGCCTCTGAGGCCTCACCTTTAAAGGCGATATAGGATGGGGCAAGGGTAGAGGTAACCCCTCCTCGCACCCAGGGACCTCAGGAGGGCAAGTCCTCTCGCAGGGCTGGATACTGCGGAGTGGAGGGGCTGGCAGGGACCCCAGGCCCGGAGAGAAGAGCCGACGGGACCCAACGCCACTGCGCACAGGCAGAGGAGGGTGCAGAGAGCGCAGGCTCCGCACGGGGCAGCGCGGGGGGACGCAGCCTCTTCCATCCCTCCCTGCTCGCTCCCATCGCTAACCTGGCTCCTCACGAAGCACTTTTCCTCCCAGCGAGGAGAGGCGCGAACAGCTCTCCTCAGGAGAAGAGGGTGGCGGAGGGCTAGGAGGATGGCGGATAACAGCGGCGCGTCAGGCCTGAGTGGCTACAACCCGGCAGCCCTCTCAAAACAGGGCTTTTAGCCAGTCCCTTCCTCCCGCCTTCCTTTCTCCCAGTCTCCGCACGGCGAACGGGAGCGAGTTAACCCCGTAACCTTTAATCAAGGGCTTGTGTACACGGAACAGGATTGATGGAGCTTGTCTCCCTCACGGGCTCACACCATGGCTCCGATTACACCATTAACTCCCCAAGCTGAGTGCCTGGGCTGGTATCGGCAGCCAAGAAATAATGGCCCTGGAAACTGCATTACAAAAAAATCACTTGGAAGCAGTGGGCCACAGAAATGGACATTTTCACCCCAAGGTGCCTGGGAGGTCCAGGAAAACCAGGAAAACCGACAGGAGGGAAAGGTGGGGGCCCCCTGCCTTTCCCGTGCTGCATCGGCAAGGAGGCAGCCTGGGTGCAAACACCACTTCCCCTGCATGAGTTTGGGCAAGTTACAGCATATTGGGGTCAGATGAAGAAAACACATCCCCGAGAGCAGACGATCTGGGGGAAATCCCACCACCTGTGACCAGGCGAGCCAGTAAACCCAGTGGTCTGCAGAAAATGTGCCCCGGCCAGGGGGCCGCGAACAGGCCCAAGCCCCACGCCAGGAATGTTTCTGAGACCTCTGTTCTTCCTCTCTGTTTTGAGAACTGAGCTGATTTCAAAGGGTTTTGCATGCACAGAAAAGAGAGCTCTCCTCCCCAGATCGCCTGCTGGATGCAGCTGTGAGGTTCATGGGGCTGCATGTGGCGACAGGGAAAATGTGAGCAAGCATTTCATACMGCTGGCAAAGGCAGGACCAGCAGGCTGTGGAGACAGCCTCGTTTCAACCTAAGGACGAGTGAACTACCAACATCAGCCAGAACATCTCCAGCAGGAGGAAACAAGAAGACTTTAACTACAACACAGGAGGAAGCTCTTTAGCCAGGTCTTCACGCATTACATGGAAGACAGCGGATCAGAGTCTGACTCCAAATTAGGGTGGCCTTGCAGCTGCATCTCCTACCACTCGAGTGAGTGCTGGGATTATGGATYTTCTGGCTGTTCTGGGGTACGGGACTTTCTGCTCTTCTTGGTTTGGGCCAGAAATGTCATCCTCGCAGGTGACATATCCTTGCAAAAAGCTTTGTTTTAATAAATTGTTAAGGGGGTGGTGGAGGACCCATGTAATTAGAAAATCCCCAGCCAGCTCCATGTCACGGGGCTGTGGGCTTCCTTCCAGCCAGGCTATGGGGAGTGGGGTGGTGGCAGTGATGCAGATGGCATAGGGACAGGGTCAGAGCAGAGCCAGGAGCCATAACGGGAAGAGAGGTGGCAGGGAGAAACCCCGGCACTTTGGGCCCGCCTGCAGTAACCGGCCATGTCAGCCAAACCAGACAGTATTCGACAGGGAGCAGAGGCTGCACGGGGTATCCTGCTCATCCCGGAGTTTACTGCTGCAGCTCCCAGCGCAGTAGCATCCCTCCCTGTGCCTCCATGGGGTGGGAGAAACCCAGCCAACAACCAGCAACTCGAGTGGGGTCTGGCTGTTACCACCTTCCCTTGAATACAGGATGGAGACACCTTCCCGGAGTCGCGGCCGCTCTGCTGAGTGACCGAGCGGGCGGCTGGGGCGAGCTCTGCCCTCCATGGAGGAAGCTCTTCCTCCTGCCTCCACCATCCGCCCCGGCAGGACGCGAGCRCCTGGAAGTGGGATGCTACTGACACCCAGTGGCTCTGTGCATCTTGCAAGAGGGGCCTTGCTCCTTCGCCCGTACAGTGGCCATGTCCATGCTTTCCCCATTGCTGGGCCCTGGCCTTTCGCGGGGAGCCCGAGGCCTTGGGGGACTCGCCTGCGGAGGGGAGGGTTGGAGCCCCCACGTCGCCATGCGCTTGCGGCTGGCACGCAGACCCCGAGCATGGCCCTGTGCATGGCATGGTTTTACAGTGTGGCAAATCGGATGCAGATGCCAGAGGGGCGAGGGGAAAAGCAGGGGCACCCTGGAGRGTTGGGGTCCCACTTTTAGCACCGCAGTGCCTGCCTTGTACCACGTGGCTGGGGAGACGCTGTGCAGCCTCCTCACCTGCATCACAGCTGCATCCACCTCTGCAAACAGCTACATAGTTCTCTTCTACAAGCTCGTATGTGCCAGATAAATGCCCTAAATTGCCACAGAAATGCTGGAGAGTGGGAGGAGGAGAGAGCCTGGGTTTAATTTCCTCCGAGATGTTCTGGTTGCTGCTTCCTAAATCCCCCTGTCAGYTCCGGATGGTGAGCTCTGACCTCTGCAGATCATGACTACTGCAGGGGGAAGCACTGGGATTTTGGGAAGGAGCTGCACAGGGAAGCTGCCCGGATGAACTATCCTATGCTAGCTCTGCTCACAAACATTTTGACTCTAGGCAATGAAGCAGGTTAGAACTGGAAGTGGATTAAACTAAGTGAGGAAACGCCATTCGCATTGCAGATGAAGGCCATCTACACAGGGAGCTATTTTAGAGCATCAATGGGGCTTTTCAATCCGCTCTGCACATCATTTCAGCCCCAAAGTCAAGCAAGCAAACAAACAGCAAGGAAAAATAACAACAAAACTGTCTGCATTTGGCACCCTGCAGTGCTGAACCAGAGAAGATAGAGCCTCTGACCTGAGGAACGGCAACTGATAAGACGGACACAGAATGCAATAAAAAAGGGCTCAGGAGCAGCGTTTCACTGCTGAGAAACACAGACATTTTCTTATGGCCCTTCACATTGAAAGCTCTTGTTTGAGCTAGGGAGAGCACCCAGAGGCTGCTGAAATGCATTTTTAATTGTTTGTTTTTATCAATTGCGGCACATTTAGAAGCTGCTGCTGCTGCTAACAGGAGCCCATTGAACTGAGCGCAGGGTAGGAGAGCAGCAGCCCTTTAGGCCAAGGACTATGCGAGCAGACACAGACTGCGAAGGGCATTGACATACCCAAGGAAGATTACCTCAGCATTTCATAGTGGCCTGGCCATCATCCCTATGGGATCAGAGAAAGAAGGCGTGCTTCCTCTGCAAGCGTATAAATCAAATTGTGGGTGGAGAAGAAGAAACAGAAAGAATAAATGAAAATCACTGTGGCCACAGCACACGGGTTGGCCCACAGATTTTATTTGTATTCCTTCAGAAAGGGTTGGTGGCTGATTAAAACAAGATAAGGAAACACTGGTTGAAGATAAGGCACCAAAACTGGGCTACAGATAGGGACGGAGCGCAAAGTCTGGAAGTTCATATCTAGATCCTATCTTCAGGCCTTTGCTGCCTCTCCTCTCCTAGGCTAACTGAGGCTGGGGGGAGCCTCCCTGACCATGATCTGGGGAAGGATTCAGCAGTGTCCAGGAAGTGCATGTGAATGCACTAGATGAATTAATGCATCATTTTCATCTGTAGTTTCTCAGCCCAAATGAGCCTTGTTGGCATACACTCGCACGCACGCACATCCAGCTCTGGAAACAAACTGGCTGATTATCACCAATTCTATTATCATCATTATGGGCACAGACAGCGGATCAATGCCTACTCAATAAGGCAAACCTGGGTGTCAGTCTCTGCAACGAGGCCTCCTTCCCCCTCTGTATGGACCCATGCATGTGGGGTGTCTTGCTGCCAGATGGTGGACCAAATGGAGAAGAAAAGGAGGTGCTGATCCACTTCTCATCCCCACGGGTGTGATGACTGCTTGTGTCTCAGCAGTAGGGACCTGATCAGAGCAGTCTTCCTCACAGCAGGGCTCTACCTGTCCCTTGGCAGATGGGTGGAAAAAAGATGCATTTCCCACACTCACATGTGCTTTAGCACATGGACCATACTCCAGCGGTGAGGATGAAACTCCTCTASTACCCAGCCGTCATCACATCCCATGCACGCTTCTCCAGCCTGGCTCAGTAAGCACCTTGTGCCTGAGGGATTAAACCATAAAGATCCTGAACTGCTCTTCCAGCTGGCCCTGTCCACCTGTTGCAGTCTCCAGCTCTGTGCATTAATAAATAGCTCTGCCCCATCTTCCTGCTCTTCCCAGCTCGACACTTTCTCAGTAGCCTTATTTCTTCAGTTTGTTTCATTCCCTGCAAATGCACTGAAACTCCTTGCTCCTATTTCTTCCACACAAATTGATTTTCTCTTACACGTTGTCTTGGAGAGCACTGAAAAAGGAGCAGAAGAATCACAGCCCAGTCTCATCTCAGACTGGCCACTTTCCCTCTCCCCTCATGCATATTCAGAAGCAGCAAGYGGGGACAAAAGCGAGGACAAAACAGCAAGCAACGGCTGCTTCGCAGTGCACCTGAGGATCATTTCAAGGCCACTGCTCCAGCCACGGGGGATGACTCACCTGCTTCAGGGGTGAAACAGCTTGTGGAGCTAAGAGAGAAGACGCACCRAATAAGCAAGCGGTGCTGGAGATGTGGGGAGAAGGAGCTGCAGGCCCCTGCCCGCTGCTCCCAGCTCTGCGCCTGCCTATTGGGTGCTGATGAGTTGCCAGTATCAAAGTGATACGACTCACAAATGAGCTGTGGCAGCGAGGCAGGAGGTGAGGAAGGTCCTGGAGACCCCCGGGGGGCGAAGGTGGAGGGAGGGCTGTMGGCAGTGTCTCTAGGTTGGTGCTATCCCTACGAGACCTATGGAGCGGAGGCAGAAAGATCTCGTGTGTCAGGTCCTGTAYGTGGGTCTCGCACTACAGTTATGGGAAAACTCAAGGTCAGCTTCAAACCCCAGCGCAGACACGGCCTGAGTCTCTGCGCTGCTCTAAATGGCTGCAGAGTCTTTATTTTCTTCACTTGGGCTGACTCATCGCAGCGCGGGGACAGTCTCCTCTCGGGGACACGGGGCGCCAGGAGCTCCAGGSGCAGACGTGTCCTGTGCTGATTTGGCCACCTGAAGGGCAGGAGCCGGACGGGCTCAGCGCCGCCACGCTGCCTGAAGGCACCGTGCCCAGGGAGACCGCATTGCTGCAGTCTGGCCAAGGGGTGATGAAGTCATGAATAGTTGAAGCCAGGTCTTTATCTGCCAGGATGAGGTAGGATCTCCTTGCCAGTTGGGGATGACAGAAAACATCATTCACGGCTGTTCCCAGGCGGGAGGAATCCAGAAGCACAGCTAAAACCCAGCGGCCATTTGCAGACGTGAACCTGAGGGAGCCGCGCGAGCGAAGCCTCCAGCCGCGGAGGCGTAATCCTGAACACGAGGACGTGTGTGTGCCGCTGCAGAGCAGGCTCGCGCTGTCTAGCCCATTGCCCTGGCCCGGCACCACCGCTCCCGGATGAGACACCACCATCCTGCCTGCTCCAGAAAGACACAGGAGGCTACACACGAATGCCTGCTGTCTACTGACGGCAGAGAGCAGCCGGCAGTGGCACTCCGGCCGTTTCGGCTCACGGCCTGGCCCTCAACCAGCCGCTGAGAGCTGGGATATTAGCTCCAGTCAGATGAGCTTGTAGCTGGCCTTTGAATAACATTTGAGATACTGGTTTTCAGGCGTCTGTGCAATTCATTACTCTCCAAATAAACACAATATGCGTCACRCCCCAGGGCAATCTGTGCACCAGTAAATCCCAATCCCTCATCTCCAGAAAGCTGTAAAACCAGTAAGCTGCCAGCACCCATGTACGGAGCTTTGATCGCCCCGACAACACCCTGGACATGGTGCTGGCTGCACAGTGGGATGTGGCCTTGGACATGGGGCCTGTCTGCACTGGTGGAGGTTTGTAGGCTGCAGGAGGGGCAAGTGGTCACTGGCCCTGACTGCTGAATATCACATATTTTGGGCTTGGAAAGGTGTGCTCTGGAGCCCAGGGCATAACATACAGTGAGGAAGGCATACTGGACCATGGTATTTTCTACCCCTGAGAGCTGGGCCTTGCCCGCACACGATGCACATCTCGGGCTCTTGAAGGGTGTCCTGGGACGTGGCGTGTTTGGAGCGGAGGCTGGCAGGGCTCAGCGCACCGAGGCAGTCACTTGGACGGGAGCAAGTGGTTCTCCCCTCCCTCGGTTACACAGTCCTGGGAAAGCAGCTCTCTTTGCTGTCAGCACAACCAGAGGAGCCTCCCTGGAAGAAGGGGATAAAACCCAGGCGTGAACTGCCAGCACGGCTCGGCACCTTCTCTCTTTTTAGACTGAAAACAGGAAGGGAAAGGGTGGAAGTGGCTACAGACATCACAAGAGCCGTAAATCCAAGATACCACATGCAGTCGTGTCGTAAAGGGGAAAAAAACCCTGCAGAAACCTTCCTGTATTTTAGGCAAATTTCCCCCTCGGCCCGCAGCACCTCCCAGGGGAGCTTCACGGGTGCTTCGACCCCRTGGCGGGGCTGGGCCGTCCCGCTCGCGAGCGGCTGCTCCCTGCCCCACGCGCGGAGCCTCCTCGCCACGAGCCAGCAGCCGCCCGTAATCTCACGCTGCCGCTTCGTCCGACGCGGCAAGAGGATTTAATGAATGAATCAATTTTGCTCTCAACTGGGTGCGACGCGCATTCAAAAGCTAGAAAATAAATGTTTCCCTTTCCTAATTTATCACGTCCCTTTTGATTTGCCATACACGCCACTGCATGCATACCATCTCTCCGTCTCTCCCCCACCAACCGGGACCTCGGTTTTCCATCACCGCAGAGATAAACACCTTTCCCAGCACAAGCCGATACTGCCGTACTGTGTGTGTTTCCTTCCACCAATATCCGCCATCCCTGACACCGTACGGTACCACAGGTTGCTTGGGAGCCCAGAACTGATATTGGATCACTTTTGTGGGTCATTACGGCCAGAGACAAGCACCTCCCTCCTTCGGATAGCAGAATCCTTTTTTAAATTTCCCTCCGAAATGCATTTATGCCCGTTTTCTCCTATGACAATTTTATATTTAAGCTTCTGTATCCTTCTCCCTCCATGCTGCTATTCACTGTGATATATATATAGAGGGAATAATCCTGTTCCCACTCAACTTCTGTTTTACTCAGCTTAATAAGCCAAAAGTCTCACTGCAAAACACGCTTTTCACTCCTCTGGCCAGCCTTTTTCTGCTGTTCCAGTTTTTAGATGGATGCCGCAAAAATGGTGATCACATTGCGAAAACTTTTAACAAACTACTTTTAAAGGAACGCAACGCATCCAAGCTCGCACATTTTCACAAGAGTGTAGGTGAGACTGTAATTATATCCAAAACCTGGATGCAACCTTAGCAGGGTGCTGTTTTCTGCTGGAAATCTCCTGAGGATCAGGGGACCATTTTGCTCAGGCCAAATCTAAGATCTCAGCTGGACAAGTCCTGGCCTCTCCATTTCCTAGTTTGTTCCCTCCACATCAGGAAATCATTCCCTTTCCCATTCACTGCCCTGAATCCTTCAGGAGACCTTAAACGTCTTCTGTCCTGGCCAGCAGGTAATATAAGCTGTGCACAGCTGGCCTGGAGACTGTGCTTCCTCGCATGGTTTCCCAGCTCTACCATGCTCTGTGAACCTAGGACCTAGCTTTACCAGATCAGTAAAAGATCCCCTACAATTTTCCAGCACCCTTTCCTAGCAGTCATGAAAGCCAAGCTCTAAACCCTGCACATTTTCAGGCAAACCACTTCTTTGCCTCTTTCAACTGCAATCTTGCTATGCACTCAGTTCTGTGAAGCCTGGCAAGTCAATTAGAGCCATTAAGAGTATTGCCACTGTTAAAAAAAAATCATATAGAATTACTTCTTCCATGGCAGACTTAGAAAGTAGAGCAGCAGTTAAGTGGTTAAGTGTAAAGAATAGTCTGCTTCCGCAGTGAAGGAGCTTCCCAGGATGGAGCGCAGAGTGTAAGCGTGAGAATTAGCATTTGCAATCCCTCTCATAATGAGAGGCCATAGGCAGTCTACTGGAACAATCTCTCTCACTAAAGTGTCCCAGACACAAAGCTGCTCTGGAAAGCATGAAGCTCTTTAGGAAGGAATAATCRTCAGAATTTGCAAAATCCATTTTTTCCATTGGCTCTGCAAATCCATTTTAGAATTTGTAAATTTGTTCTAGGATTAGATTAATAGGTTTCATGATTTATAAACCTTTTCTTCTCTTTCCCCCTCCCCTTGACTTYAGGAAGCAATTGAAGACTGTAGCTCAGTCCAGGTTTTAAAAGTAATAATTTCTCAATCACGGCCTTGCTGCTGAGATGTCCTAGCAGGTTTTGGTACGTAAGAGGGGGAAATTTCCCATCCAGAACATCAAGAAATCCTAGTGCTGTACCCTCCTTACAAACCAGACACTGATTCTGAGAAATATTAGACCCAATCCTGATGCTTGCTAGGAAACACCTTCCTGAAAGAAAGTGCATGCCACGTTTAGCAAAGGAAAGCCAGCGAGAGAAGCTGAGGCTTTGCTTTGAGTTGCCTACAAACATAATTACAGCCGTACTGGGCCAGAGCAACTGTCAAAGTCAGCTGCCTAGGAAAAATGGAAGAACAGGGAGAGCATGGTGTGCTGTTATCCAGAATATCTCACAAACTCCAACAGTTTCAGTGCAGGGACTTCCTGAGCCAGTGACGGCAGGCTGGTATCCATCAGCTCTTGAGGGATTTGTCTTCTGCGTCCATGGCCAGCTGTGCCTTGAGAAAGGTCCTCTCCTTTTGGTTGTATAGGGGTCCCAGGGAGACTGTTCTCCTCACACAGACGTCTACCTTTAGTGTCTACAGCTCTGCTGGCTGAGCATCCCTCTCTGCCCTTGGATATCCAGGTGGAATCAAATGGGACATCAAGACACGAGAGCCGCAGTGAACCTTAACTCACTCTGGGACATACACCTGGTGAACCCGCTGAAGCAAATCATTTATCAGGCTCCAGTAAAAGGTCCCACTGAGTAGCCCCAAAGACACTGTCTCAGCTCCACTTTGCTCAGCGTCCGCATTTTTCCCAGCTTGGGCTGATGTATTCTTAATTAGCATCTTAATGTGAAGAGCATATGCAATGAAGCATGAAAAGAAAATCCCCATCATTTAAATTCATTAACAGTCATTGAAAGTCTTCAATGCAGAGGTGGAATTATCTCTGAACTCCTTCTGAGAGACCAGCTGTGCTCACTAAACTGTGGTGGATGTTGCTGCACTGGCTTATTTATTTAGCTGCCTCCGGGAGGTTTGCCTCCCCCCCTAGATTACTACAGATTGCCTCACCACATCCTCTGGGTGTCTGTGCCAGTGTGCACATACAAGCGTAACCACAGCCATCATCATCAGTCCAGATACAGAAGCACCGTTCACATGTTGGTCATGCAAACTCTGCCAGCGCATCCCTGCTAAGGATGTTTACCAGTCATGTTTGCTACAGGAATTACGCTCTCTCCAGTATTTGCTCTTTTTCTTATACTTGCAATGGGGAATATCTCCAGCAGCTACTGTGTTTCCATACTTAACCCCACAGCTGTAATGATTTTAAGGCAATAGATGCAGATGGTGTGAGAACGCCCAGCCCGGCCGTGTCCAGGGTGCATCCCCACGCCGGGCTTGCAGGAGGGTGTGAGAGCAAGAGCTGGATGTGTCTGCCCAGGTGTGTCTGTGCCCAGATGTGTCTGGGCGTGCAGAGCTGGGTTCATACCTTATGCTCCGCTGCAGAGTGGGATGCGTTTGGCAATGCAGAGCAAGGGCTGGAGTGACTCTGAGAGAGACAACGTGCCTGCCCTGCTCTGGGAGAAAAGAGGGACGGATTAGCTGTGCCAACGCATTCCCAGTGCGTAAGGCGAGACAGGGTTTGACTGATTGTGCAAAATTTGCACATTTGGGTTGGTAAGGCAGGGTTTTCTCATCAGCTGGAATCAGGGAGTGCTTATTTTTCCACCGTACTATCCTAGTCTTCTGTCCTCTTCCAGTTTGCCATCAGCCTCTGCCATCACCCCAACAAAGGCCAGTGGTTGTAAGAATTTGACTCCGTTCCTTGGTCCACCAGGCTCACACAACACTCCCCACTGAGAGTCCATGAGCTGGGGCACAAATACTTGATTACTGGTGGAGTAACTGAGGCGACAGGTCTCATAAGTCATCACATGAGATACTGGGTTGGGCAAAATCTTCCCATGTAGGGTCCTTCCCATAATGTGCCTGACAGAGGCAAAGAGCTGGTCAGACGTAAGGTGGGACTGGGAGATGTTAGGAAAAGCTAGTGCCAGTGAAAGTGCTGGAGACTTGTGCTACTGAGCATCCTGCTGCCTTTCTTTGCGTTTTGTCTGTCCTGCATGTTTTGCTGGAGACAAATTTTCAGAACCAAAGAGGCAAAGGAATCAGAATAAGCTATTCTAGAGCAATTACAGTGAAGGTCTCATTTACAGGAGAAATCCTGGTTGCAAGGAAAATGGGCTTATAACCTGGAGCAGACTAGTCCGTTTTAGTGTGTTTGAAGCTTCTTGAATTTCTTTCACTCAGCTAAGGACTGGTTTTATAAGCTAAACCCAAATTAACTGTTAAAAAAGAATAAAGCATCCTCAAAAGGGTCTGAGTCAGTTTAAAARAATTAGATCCAGGTCCTATCTGAATTCAGTCCACGCCACTTTTGGAGTTCCTGAGGTGGAACTATCTGTGGAAGGAGAGAGCAACAAACCAGATAAATCCAGAAAGCCCATGGAAATGTCAAATTGTCCACATGTATGTATTCTTGGAGGTCAGTCTTCATATGCAGGTTACAATCATATCATCTTTCTAGCGACAGAGCTGCAGGAGGAATGACAGGAGTGTCTGAAGAATGCTGTGACTTGAGATTCTTTCAGCCATCTTTAATAAATGATATAAGGAACTTTTTTCCTCTGTGCCAGAAGATTTTCACATTGGGTTTCAAAGAGATCTTTTATTTCCAGAACAGGAAAATAATACCTCTTCCATTCAAAATACTGTTTTAAGATCACATTTGCCACAAATTAATTTTTGAAATACTTTTAAAAGTGAGGAAAAAGAACCTAAAACAAACAGGAAACCATTTTGTTTCAAACTCCTTCATTTCATCTCAAGGGCTTTGGGAAGGTAGAGAAGGCTGGTGTGCATATGCTCCTTATGGCAAGAAAAAAAGCTGAGAAACTTTCTATTTTGGGCTACTCCAAAAAAAAAATCTCATTTTACATTTTTTTCAGGTTAGGCAGTAAAATGAAAAAGCAATTATTCATGCAGTTCTCATCAACCATCCATTTACAAGTTGTTTATAAGTGATTAGTCAATCTTAAACACATGTCCCAGACAGGAGCAGCATGTGTTTATTAAAATCATCAGTGGAAGGTGTCGAATGCAGTTGTAAGCCATGGCTGAATAGAATCAGTAATCCCTACAGCTATTGATCAGTTCTTTAGCTAGTCCATATTTATTACAATATCTCTTCACGGTGTACTAATGAGTATTTATGAATAGACCTGTAATATAAAACTGAGTTCTTAAATGGCAAACTCAGGTCCAGATCTGAACTATTGACAAATTTTAGCCTGACCTTGTCTGGATCCCAAGACATGGGTTGTCTCCTGGAGGTGAGGCACATTCATCTCCAGGCCCTCCAGGACAAAGCTGTAGAGTATTTTTCATCCAGGACCGTACCCTGTCAGCTTCCCAGAGATGGAGCCATCACGCTCTTTCCCATGGAGGTGACTTTGGTAAAATTACCAGACAGTCCTCAGTACAGATTGCACGGTCCTGAGCTGAGGGTGAGCAACATGTGTATGAAAAGACCAGGCCTTCAGATGCTGCTAAATAAAAATGGGAGGATTTATTCTAGAAAATAATTCAGCTCAGTAATTCTATTTTTCTCTCTCCTACTCTCTTGCCCTCCCTCTTTTTCTTTCTTTCCTTATAAAATAGCCAAATGACAAGGACTGAATTCTGCAGTAGGAAATTTTTCAACCCAGGCCTCCTCCCAGGATAATCTATTATCTTCACAAATTACTGCAGACAGTTCTTTATTGTTTAAAACCTTTTATCCAAATAAATGCATAAACCTTTTGGAAGGGAAAGAGGGTGGGGAGAGATGAAGAGAACCAGCAATTTAACTGAAAACCTCCTTCTCTCATTGACTGTTGTGTGCTAAAAAAAAAAAGAGAAGAAAAATTAAAAAAGAAAAAAGCAGGAGAGGAAGAAAAGAATGAGCCCAGGGGAACAGAAATTGGTGATCTGCAATGGATTCCATTAGAGTTTCCCCCTTTAAATATTAGCAGTGTTTGTTCCCGGCAGCCTGATAAATACCTCGCTGTGTTGAGATTGAAAATTGATAAGCCATGCGACATCAATCTATCCCATCGCCGCAGCCTCCCTGCACACTCATCACTTTGGGACGGGCCCCAGCTTAATTAGCTGCCGGGGTAATGCCACGTCAGGCAGCTACCTACCCGCCTGCGAGCATTTCCATGTTCTGCTACATTAGGCCCTTTCGGGCGGATATTTCGCCTACGCCCAAACACAAACACGAACGCGAGAGGCCAGACGCAAGAGCAGCCGCCTCTCCCCTCCCCGCCTGGCACACTTCATTATCCTCGTTTCCGTATTAACTCTCCGGTGGCGGGGCGAGACGCAGCCGGCCGACGCAGAGGGGCGCTTGGGGCCGATGGCCGGGAAGGCGACGGGCAGCGAGGTTGGGGAATTTGTCTCGGTTTGAGGGCAGGCGGCTGATTTCTAGCGGCGCAAGCAGAACGGCGCTGCGTGGCAGCTCTTCGCGACGCCCACCCGCCGCTTTCTGCCTCCAAGGGCACGCGGAGGAGCAAGGCGGCACCGTCCGAGCCGGCCTCCCAGCTCGGACCACCGCACGTGCGTTTACATGTGCGGATGAGCGTGGCCGAGACAGGGCTGCAGGATTTTGCCCTCCATGCATTGCCAAGGGAGAGCCGTATCCTAATGCCCTCATGYCCTGCTATCCCCCCAGCGCCTTTGCTTGGGCGTTTGTTTTTCTGTGCCCATTTCAGGGTCAGGGCACCAAGTGGGAGAGCTGTGCTCCCTCTCGGGGACCGAGCCAAAGGGACCCCTTCAAAGCCATCCAGAGGGCAGCTGAAGCCTGGCCAGGGAGGGGATTGAATCCTCCTCTGCCAAAATCAGGGCTGCCGCCTTCACTGTGCGGTGATACTTCATGGTGAGAAACGCCGTGGGTCACCCATGGTAGCACAGGCCAAACACCAGCGAGGTGGGAGAAAGTGGAGGTGACCTGCCGAATTTCCACCACAGCCAGTCACCCGTCTCCGGATGCCACCCGCCTGCCTTCCTCCACCAGAGCTCCCCAAGCAGAGCACAGCCTGGGTCTGGGGGTGGAGGGAGGAGGCAGCATTACACTGTTCGTATTTTAGAGGGGGGAAACTGAGGCAGGGAGAGGTCTTTCTTTGGTGAGGACTGCATGACTTGTGACATGACATTCCCACATGGTCCAGGCTTCTGCCAGTGCCTGCAACTGCAAGGGATGGAGGAGAGACCTGTGGCCGGCCCCCCTTGGGGACCATCACAGAGATGGTCACTGATGAGTAACTTAGTCCAAGGGCTGGTGGCAAACCACCACCAAGTCCATGACTTTGCTGATGGAGCCACTTGCATCACCTCTTCTTAGCATGCCCAGGACCAACTGCCCAATTTGGGCATCCTAGCCATCGCTATGACAACTCAGGACTCCCTTGGATTAGCTGGGGACCAAACCCAATTTCTCCTCTTCTCCTTTCTCTCCATTTTCCTCCTCCTTCTCCTCCTGCTCTCCCAGACCCAGACAGGGCCTCTGCCACAGCCTCAGGCTGCTCTTCCCCACTGCGGTGAGCTGGGGGAGCGGGGCCAGCACTATCGCACACAGCATCGGGGAGGTGAGCGCAGCGCTTGGGCAGGAGGAGATGACTCGCAGTCATACACAATGAAGATGTTGCCCGGGAGAGCAACTCCTCTTGTCGGGTCCCTGCGCTCTTTATCAGGGAAGCCTCGTTCACTCTGACAAAGCACGGCTAATGTTCTGTTTATTACCTTCGTGGCTGCATTTGGACTGTCAGGAGATGAAGAAATATCCCCAGAATTAACAGCAACATAACAGAGGGAGAAGAGCCAGGGGAGAGGTTAAGGCAAGTGCTGTTATCTAAGAAATAGGCTCATAAACCCTCTTCACTGAAAACGGCTTGTGCTTAGATAGCAGCACCCCTCCCGGCACCCGGGAAGGTACCGAGCTTTATCCTCTGCTGCAGCACCCAAACATGAAGCAGGCTCGGCGCAAGCAGCTCTACGGCGGGAGTACCGGGCTCTTTTCCCTGGCCACCTCAGCCTTAATGGATGCTAATGCTCCGACCATCAGGATATGTCTAATCCCATCAACCCAGAGAGAGTTAACATAAGCCCTTGAAGGCCTGAATTGTCTTTTCACATGTACAGCACTTAATATGAATTAGCCATGCTAATTCATTAGCACCCAGCGCCAGGAGCAGCCTCCTGGCATGGCAAGGGCCCAGCTGTGCTAATGCAATGGCCCTTGGTTCCTCAGTGGCACCAGTGAGCAGCTGCTTGAACACACGCACTGGGCCAAAGGGTCCCAGGAGAATATTTCAGCATTGCCACTTCCTATATTTTTATCTTCTCCTGCAGAAATTCCTGATGTGCTTTCTGGGTGCCCCCATGTTTGTGTAGGAGCACACATGAGTGTGAACCTCATCTATTTCTGTGCTACTCGGGAGAGATTTTAAGCTTACAGTAAGTGAGATTAAAGACTGGAGTAAAACAAAGCACAACTGGCTGACAAACCCACAGCCATCTGCCAGCTAGGGCTTTATGGATAAGAAAGTGGGGATACTCACAGTGTGTTTTGTAGGGTTCAGAACAGCTCAGAAACCTACCCCCAACATGGACCGGGTCTGCCAGATACGTCACCACTGCAGCAAGGCAGCTTTCTGCTGCCAGACACTTCTTTCTAGTTTTTAAGGCTGGGGAAAAGTGCGAATGTATTTAACTCCTGGGCTGGAGAGGACGGAGCCCACCAGGCTACAGGCTGACACGCTGAGTTGAAGGAGATACTACCAAGTCCAGAAAGCAACTAAATGCAGTGGAGACACTGGAGGAAAGCAGGAAGGGTCAAACTGAATGGACAGGATGAAGAACTGAACAGGTCGGGAAAATGACACTGGAAAGCTTCATTTTTGCTGGTTGAGGCACTGGTATACCCTTCTGGGAGGGGCTTGCCTGGGTAGGATCAGCAGGAGCACAGGGAGAGGGCAAGATAAGCTTGGTCAAGTATGCAAAATCTAAAATAAAATAAACCCAGCATTGCTCACAGATCTGGAGCTATTAAGTCTCAAAGCTTTGAATTAAGAGTTTCCCAGTAGCCAGCATGGCATCTCCACCTATTTTGCAGAAAGCTTTCAAAGAACCACACATTGAGTGTCCTGCTTGCCCACTATACGCCCATCCGATGTGGAGAAAGCTCCGCATCTCGCAGCGAGTGTCCCGGGGCCATCCAGTCTCTGTTTGCTGTGATCCTCCGGAAAACTGGTGCTGCCCCTGCCTTTCACAGCCGGGAGCAATGCCACAAAGTCTTCACAGTGTCTCCTCACAGTTCATGACCTTGTGATGCTGTGAAAGGGCCACAAGCTGCACTGTGCAATCCCAGTGTTGCCAGCGTAGCATACTGCACTTGTTCCTTCACGGGGTCCCAGCAGCAGCAGGAATACAAGCTCAAGCTACAAAAAGCGTCAGGGCTTAGTGTATTATTGCTTCCAAAGGGATCTGTACATGAACTGGAACAAAAGAGACTGAAGGAAACGGCAGGATGCCTCTCCACATCCAGCAAACAGTGAAAAGTACTCCACAGAGCTGAGCTGATAGAGCTGTTACTTGAATTTGGCACCAGGAGGAATTTTCTTTGCGACATCCCCAAACCAAGAGCTTGCCACCTGCCCAGGTGTTTTTTGGCTCAAGCTTTTGTTTTATCTAGAAAAACAAGAGGCACCAATGCAGACACAGATTTGCTGTGTGCGTGCGAGCTCTGCCGAGCAGGCTGGCAGTGGAAGAAGCAGACAACACATCCTCAGCAGAAGTACACCACTCCTCTTTGGCCAACCAAAAAAGAGCACAGCTCATCCCAGCCCACCCTGCACCCACCTAGGTCTCTTGGCAATGCAACCTGGGCCAGATCAGCAGCGAGACATCTACAACCAGCTCCTGTCCCTCCCCTCTGCAAAGCGTTTGCCACTTCCAAACTGCCTTTCACGTAAAGCACTTTACTAAAAGCTGTGCAAAGCAAAGCGCTTCCCCCCTGCCCCCCACGGCTCCCACAGCACATCAGCTCAGGGCCGTGCTGCGCTAATCCTCTGCAAATATGCAGGTTTTCAATTTGCTTTTAAAGCATCTCTGAGGAAGGAGCTGTCAGACGACAGTTCCTCAGCTGGAGTGCAGTGGAAGTCAAATGTTTCATCTAGCCTGAGCATTTGCTCGAGCCCTGCAGTGAACAGAGTGGCCGTGGCACCGTGTCCCCATCCATCCAGAGAGGATCAGCTTCTGGGTCCCCTGCAACAAGCCACAGGCTAAATCACTCACTGCCCTCCTTCTGCCAAGGAGGAATCGGCCCCGTGGTGGGGGGAGAGCAGGAAAGCCATTTCCAGACCTTTCGGTGTCAATCCAGGATGGCACAGATTGATTTGGAGATGGGAAGACTGCTTGAGGCATGTCCCACTGACAATTTATGAGAGAAGACAGTTCCCAGCATACACTCCCTTACAGCCTATCTCAGCAGCTGCCCTTCTCACCCTCACCCCAGAATTGTAGATAATTGTAGATAAGAATCCTCAGACCAATACCCATCTCAGGACTCTTTGACCTGCAAGTCATTTGCCTTTCGTACCTCCATCACGGGGCCTGCGATGAGGTTGGAAGGAGGCAGCACAAGTAACATCTGCTGGTACTCGCAGCGGTACGGCTGTTCCCACGTTTTCATGCCCAGACATAAGCAATTTCAATTTCATTTGTTGCCTGTTGCRTTGGAGAGATGCAACCTGCTCCCCAGGCCCCCGTGTGCCAGCCACAGTCTGGTGGAATAGAAATGACCAATTAAGCTAGAGACACATGGCTTGGTGAGGCCGGAGGGAGAAGCACATCCTGGAGAAGAGGGGAGAGGTAGTGTCACCAATGGAAAAATGAGAGCTTGCAGAGGCAATATTTTCTCTTCACCCAGCTGTCCAACAGATCTCCAAGAGAGCTGAAATACCATTGCTGACACAGTTCTGCTCTGGCCAGGGCGATCTTAAGAAGGGAAGTCTCGAGAGTAAAACACTTCCTACAGCTACTACCACTCAGCCACCGCTCCACAACCCCTTAAGGTTGCCATTCAGAAAGGGGTGGGTTGAAGGGGACTGATCACTGATATGGGTCCTCGCAAACGGCAAGCAAGTGTTCTTGCTTGGTGTGTGCAAAGGAGACAAGCCAGAAGAAGCAGGTTTATGCACAGAAATTGCTTTGAAAGTCACCTCCATATGGCAGAAGCCAACAAGAACAGGCTGTGCTGGCCTCTGAGATGCCCAGACAGGCTCTCCACGGGGCTCTCCGTGCCCCGACACTGTTTGCTCCGAGGACTGAGTTTGCAATCCCCTCTCCGGACTCTGCTCCTGCATCTTTTGTGTAGCAGCTCCCCAAGCCACGCGGCCCTGCGGGGCAATCCAGCCACGGGGAGGGAGGCCCTGGTGCTCGGAGCTGTCTTTATACAAGAAGAGGCTCACTTGCTCCTTCTCCAAAGGCCATGGAGATGCTTTCTGGAAGTCAAGGGCTGCCTCTGTCTCTAAGCCCCTCTGGATAGCTCATATCAGTACAGCAGTGACAGCCATCTCCCTGCCACGCTCCCAGCCCTGTGATCTTAAGAGCTTTGTCAGGGATCCTCACAAACGCAGTTCTCATTATCTCAAAGATCGGGAAACTGAAGCACCATTAGCGTGTTAAAAGCAGGCAGCTGAATCCTTTGATACTTCAGAGCTCCTGATCCCTCTGTCTAATTGAATTCACCTAGACTAGGTGAAGACTTGTGAGAAAATCAGGAAGATCTCTAGAAATGCAGGGGTCATTGCGTGGGGAGATGACTGGTGTGTCCTCTCCTCTTCTCTTTAACTGCTATTGCTTTGCACAGACATTACCACTGGGCTGCAGAGGCTGAGAAGYAGCCACAGCACCTGCTCTGCTGCTTCTGCTACGGAGGTGGTGGGGTCCAGCATGGGGCCAGGAGTTGAGGCTGACCCAGCAAAATCCAGTGGGGCACCTGAGTGTGGGCTTCATCTGCCGCAGGCAGCACCTCATTTGCAAGCCAGCACTTTGGGTCCTTGAAAACCCTGTGACGCTCCCAGCATGTCCTGCTAGCGCACATCCCAGTGGGTTGGACCCATGTGGAAGGCTGCATCCCAGGAAGGGCCCCTGGGGTCGGTGCTGGGATGAAACGTTCTCCGAATGCTGCCTCACTGAGGGCATGAGCCGAGCTGTCAGAACAATGCAATTAGCCACTTAATTCTTAATGTTAATTAACTTTTGCGTGCTCTTGCACCTTTGTCAAGGTATCGCCATGCTCTCTGGGGTGCTCTTGGGAAAGCAATTATGTGCTAGTTACTCTGCAATTAATTACAGCTTTAAAAAGGCCGTGGGAGGGCACCTCTTCCTGTTTGATCTTGTAAATGCTTCATTAAAGGCCCAACAWGGAATAGAATATGTCTGTAGTTGTGCTCACCTGACAACCCTGTCCTTCTCCTCTTTGAGGAGGCGGTAGTGGTAGGTATTTATACTTTGTTTCAGAAAAGAAGAAAGACCAAAACCTGTGGAGTTCATTTGGCATGAACATCGCACGCCACCTCAGTTGCTTTCCCCTCACTACACAGGCTGCTAAAATTAACACTGAGAATCTCTGTTATTAATAGGGAAGGATAGGTGATACTCTTCTAATGAAACAGCTTCTCAGTAAGAAGGTGAGACTGCAATGAAACCAAACTTTWCACAGACAGTGCCTGCTCACCTGGAATACGTTGACTTGTGATCYATAACCCTGGGAACATTTTGACTGAAATGTTTGGGGTCAAGGGCTAACCATACTCAGTCAACCAAGAGAAACTTTTAAACCAAGAAATGGAAACTTTAGGGCTAGCCTTTGAGTAGTGTTTAATGAAARATGTTGAGTCTTTGATTCCTTTTAATTAAGCCATCAGAAAAAAATGATCCTGTTAAAATTTTCTCAGAAAAAGTGCCATTTTTAAAGCCTGCTCTAATGAATAGACACAGTTCAATTATATAATAGCTCCTTTGTTTTCTGCATTCTCACCCAGTTTCACAGTGAATTGAGCAACACCCGTCAAAGAACGCATTAAATGAATAATTGAAACGGCTGTGTTTTCTGCAGCAAGGAGCAGAATCTCACCTCATGTACATGGTGCTCCTCTGGGCAAAACACCCCAGTGGAAGGTAACTGCGGCAGATGGGATGAGGTGCTGCTAGCTGCAGAAAGTCCTACGCTGAAGGTCTCCTCCGTGGGCCGAGGATCCTTGCCTACAGAGACCTGCTCGCGGGGCATCACGATGCGACAGCACCCCTGACCAGCTTGGCCAATGGCCCAAGACTCCTCACCCTGACTGCCTTCACCCCCACGCTCCCGAGCGCTTGCGGGCTGTCTTCTCCCCCTCCTTCGGCCCAGCCCGTGCAGGCAGTGTCTGGGCCATACGGCGGGTTTCTGCTCTCCAGCTGGCTCTTTCGCTCTGAGGAGCTGTGTTTTTTCACTAGCATCCTCTCAGGGAGCTGGGGGGGGATCACAGCAGCTCAGAAAAACTTCTTGCTTGGATTATTTTGGACACTGCTAGCAGCTGGAGTGTGTCGGAGGTGCTATGAAGCCTGGAAATGAAATGAGAGGGGAAAGAAGAAAGAACAGATGAAGAGAGAAAGTAAAGAGTCCATTTACTTGGGACTGCCTTTGCTGTTTCTGCATCTCTTAGCTTATCTACCCGATGCTGAAAAATATAGTCTTTGTTATGCTAATATTGTTCTTGTCAGCACAAATGGAACGGCTGTTCTCCACCCTTCCCACCGTCAGCTCCTTCTCACATGACTGAAAGCACCAAGTCAGCAGAACAGATGGGGCCATTTCTATCCGCTCAGCTTGCGACTGTGGGGACGTTTTGTCTTTTATTTTAGCTTTCTGCTTTCTTCCTCTCTCTTCGAACTGATGCTGGGAAAAATGAAAGGAAGAGCTGAAAGGAAGGAGCACACGTGCCAGGGAAAGCTGGGAGGTAGCCGGGCTGCCGCGGTGCTGCCCGCTCCCTATGGGCAGCGCTGGCTGAGCTCCCTCCCAGGCGGAGGTGGAAGGAGAGCTTTGCCCTACGGAGAGCCGGCAGGAGGGCAGGATGCTTGTCCCATGCGACACCTGACAGCACAGGAGGTCTATCTGGGCTGTCAACAACAAAGAGGTAACATAGGCCATTGAGGGCCCAAATCCTCCCCACATACACAGAAATGCTGTCCTGCGGACCCTGCACACGCAACAAACCCTGTGCAATGCCCTGCTGAGCAACAGGGCACCCTCCTGAAAACCGACGGGTCTGTTTGGCTCTGCCAGGCACCCTCCAGGCCCACGACTGCGAGACGTTTCTGTCCAGCTCCCCCAAAGCCTGACAGCGAGGACAGCGTGGCAGAGCACCGGGGAAGATAAATGGGTCTCATCAGCATGTAACTCCAGCAGAGAATCAGGGATGGTCTGTGAGCGCGGAGGCTTTCACCAAGAGAAGGACGGGGGTTAACACAGGGCTCGAGGGGTGTCTGGGAAAGGCGATTTGAGGCGCAGTCTGCTTTCAACATTCATTAGCAGCCTCGTTAATCTACCCACCTTCTCCCCTCTGCCATAACTGCATAGGCTCATTTGGAGCCAGTCTGCAAGAGACGGATCTAACGCTGGCTCCGACAGTTCAACCCAGTTGYGAGCAGATGCCACAAGCTAGCCCAGCAGCCCGGTAACACAGGCGGCACCCAGACCCACCGAGAGGGCCATGCCCACCTCCTCCGTCCGCTCCCTTCTCCTGGGTGCTCCTTCTCCGTCAGGGCTGCCTCCGCCAGGGAAGCCTGCACGCCCGCTGCATGCAGGGCAAGGATAAATGGGAACCGTCAGTCACCAGGGCTGTCAATCTGTCAAGTCGCATGAAATTTGCCATAAAAGACGTTTAAAAAGAAAATTGACATTTTGTTTTATGGCGCCGCAATGTAATGAAAAGGGAACACAGGCTGGAGGACCCATGCTTCCTTGCCTGACTGCTCAGCGGGGTCGCACAGGACTTGTCCTGTTCCCAGYGTCAAGCAACACCTCCCCTTTTGGAGACTGGTGTCCACTAGGACTCCAGGGATGAAGGTCATCCTTGGGCATGAAGGTTATTCTCAGTATGGACACAGAAGCTGCTCAAGGCTTTGCAGCAGCATAGGCAGAGCTGAAACCACTGCTCTGCTGACGAACGGCACCTCTGAGTCCATCCCACTAACCGAAATCTGTGTCTTGCCCCAGGACGAGTCACATCATATCCTACAGTAACTCACTTGGTGAGCAGTAAAGCTGGTGGAGGTGGCTTTCCTCCTGCCTGGTGTCTCACAGCTCAGCAGTGGCTAGCAAGGCAGAGATGCTGATCAAGCCTTTTCTCTCGCTTTGGGCAATCCAATGTCTTACTCCCAAGTGGGTTCTCTGGTGTCTAATAAAGGTTGAGCATGCTTTGCAGCCTTTCCCTCTGCAACAGAATTAATACAGCCTCTCTCTTGTTCCTTCACCTATTTCGGTGAACTGTGCAGAACCTTAAAATCTTTGTGACCTGTGCCTGGCTCAGCGCTGTGCAAGAGAGGACTTGCAGGCAGGCAGATAGCTGCTCCTTAAGAAAAATAGGATGAAAATTAAAGGATGAAAATTAAAGGTTGTCCCTCCTTCCCTTCTTGACTCTAACCCCCTCACCCTGACCAAACACAGCCCATGTTCTTGGGCTGACCCTGCCATCTTACACCATTTTTATGGAGGGGGATTCCCAAGGTCGCATGTTCCCATAAATAATAATAAGCCATAAAATCTGGGATTTATGGAGTACCTTTCACTTGGACACTGTCATGTACTTCATAACCATTAATGAATGGAGCTGTGTGGTGCCTAGTGAAATACATCAGTCTCTGCATGTTACAGAGGAAACTGAGGCATGGAGGAAGGCAACAATTCCACGGAGGTAGCTCAGCTGGCTGGGAGCAGGGCTGCAAAGAGGACCTCCCATCCTGCCCCTAGTTCCTGCTTCCTATATCAAGCTGTAACCTCAGCTGACATCAGTGATGTGGAAGATGATATGTCTATGGGCCACATCTGCATCTGCTCTTATTTGTTTTGCCACCCAGTATGGTAAGGCCTCCCCGAGAAGTCCCCATCCCTGGAACACCCTGCTGCACCAACACAAGCATTTATTCCAACAGATCCTTCCACAACTCATTTCAAGCCGTAGCTTTTATTCCTGGTCTTCAGCTCTTAATTTCTCTCTTCTTTGGCTATTAATTAATTCTACAAAGCACTTTGGGATACATTTATTACAAATGACACAGTAGCAAATAATCCCTCCAGTTTTATTACTGTGTGACTACAGCAGATCACCTGCTGATTGATGGCTACTTATCTGAGCGGGAGACTGACCAGCAGCCAACATGAATTAACCCCTCGCATCTGAGGATGTAGGTCACGTCAAGGAGTCATGCCAGTTTAATGGAAATCTGGGCACCGTCCAAGAGGACTGGAACGGCGTGTTCTCAGCAATTTGCCTCTTTTCAGGACCCGATGTATCCTGGGAATGGGGCTAATAGATCTGGTGCAAAGAGGATCACTGGGCACGTAGTGAGCTGTCTCACATAACCCTTTGGGTGCTGGGTTTCATGCCTCTGGCACTGGGTGCTGCACATACACCATTTGGAAATAAAAAAGCTGAAAACGCTGCAGGGTTGAAACATGCGGATTTCTCCTGGCTCAGTGCAGAGGATATTGTCAGTCAGGGCAGRGGCGATGTTTGCACAACAAAATGTGGAAGTCAGTGTGGGTGGAAATCAACCTGGACATGAGGTGTGCAGGTCTAGAAGAACAAGGGTGGTGGGGGACAGATCTAACTGGGATTTTGTTAGCTCTATCTGGGAGTAACTTAGCAGAGCTGTCTGGGAAAGGGACACATACTTCTGTGGTTCCAGCTCCCTCCCCGTTACAGTGCTCTGATGCTTTAGAGCAGGGGCTGCCTCTTAGGGTGCACTGCTGTAGGGACCTGCAAAGGCTGAAAGGTGCTGGGGGACTTGCAAAGGCTGCAGGTTCAGCTCCCCTCTGGCTGAAGAAAGACTTAACTATTGATTGCTGGATGCTCTGGGCTCCTCTCCCCCCTCCGCATTTAATGCCCTTTCCAGCTGGTGGCACCCTCCATAAATGCCCATCACCCAACAGCACCGAGACTGGCAGCGAAACACCCTGCCGTGAACGCCAGCCACGCAGGGGTTCAGGCTGGGCTCCCAGCTCCTTAGTCCTGCCAGGACTGAAACCATSTTTGGTGAGCTCAGAAGCAGAAATGTTGGCAACTGGGAAACTTTAACGTGGAGAACTGGGTTTAAGGTAGCTCAAGGTTAGACAATAACTGAGAGGGGTTTATAGGCTTTAGGTTTTAACTTTGCCATCTAAAATGGCAACCAAGCGCCTCAGTCCTCCAGCAGATCTGATTCAATGTCTCTTGTACCTCAGCTCTCCATCTACTTAATTTAATAAATGGAAGGATAATACTTAACAGAGGTGCAAAGAGGGCAGATGCACAAAAGAAGCTGAGGGGCTCAGATGCAAATTTTGCAAACCCAGTAATTATCTCATAGGAATGAAGACACCACATTCTCGCCTTGATCATGAGAGATCAAGATGAGAAGCAATGAAGGCCCCAAGATTCAAATAAAAAGTTCCATCAGCACAGAAAAAAACGAAGCCAAATGATCATCATMTTGACAGTAAATCTAATTAGGGTTGTTGCTGATGGTTTTCTTTTATTTCCTGAAGCACTTTTTCAGGCAGAAGGACAGATGTCAAGACCAACCTCTTAAATATCATTACCAAAGTAAGCATGTATATTGGGGACCAAAAACTGTTTATGTTCTTGCTATATAATGGCATAAAACAATACACTTTACAGCAACTATTAGCTGCCTAATGGCATCCCATCATTCCTCATATCAGTTAAGTGACAGATGGAGCTGACGGCATAATTAAGGCACTAAGAGTCTCATAAATTACAAAACTACCACTGAAGCAGCAACCACACCGAAGGAACCATTGCAAATATGATGTATGATGAGTGTGAGTGAGGAGTCTTCATTAAGTGACTGAAACAAAACTATTATGGGGTTTGAGAGCACCGTGAAGAAACCTTAAAGTTGTCACACTGCATCACTAATGAGACCTGTTCTGTTGCCATTCAGCCAAGCTCCTGCTAACAACCAAGGGAGGGTAGTACTGTCCTTGTTTCACTGAGAAACACAGCATCTGCAGTGGCTTAAATGGTTGCAAATTCAGATTTTCTGTACTGGAGGTAAGGGCATTTTAGCGGGAAAAATTTGCACCATTGGAGTAGTACCTGCAAATGGGGCTCAGTTGTAGAAGAAGGTGGCAAAACTGAGTCTCTTCTCCACAATCTTCCCATCAAAATGAGGTGGCATCTCTATGTCTCTCACTCAGCTTTACTAAACTGCCTAATTAGAATGGCATAGTCCAGCTTTTGCACATGTAGCTTTTGTGTTTCTTGATTCACAGTAAATAAACCCTTTGTATTGCTGGCTGGACAGATCTTGTGGGACTGGAGCAGTTTTTTGGCAGTKGTGTAATTTCTAGCCCATTATAAACCTAAATGAAGTCATTCTCTGCCATCTTCTCTTTTCACTTCATTCTGATTTTCTACCATATGTAAAAGGAAAATGAAATATTGAGCAAAATTATCATGGATAATTCTGAAAGAAATTTTTTGCTCTTTCTGAGATGTGAGGAAATTTGAAATAACTTTTCATTCCACTTCTGGAAAAAATCAAGTTTTGCATTACTGGAACTTAGCATTTTGAGGAGCAAAGCTCTAGCAGGAAAATAGGATGTGGATCTTTTGTCTTTCCTCTTGGCTTTGCCTCTGCTTGTGACCACGGGTGTTGCAGTGATGGCGATTAGGAGCAAGGGATCCATGGGATTCTCACTGTTGTATTTCCTATAAATCCCAAACACACCACACTAAAAAGTAAAACCTCAGACCATGACCACTCAGCAGTCTTTCAAGCTAATTCCCATTAAGCCTCTTCTGTTTGCTCTCAGACAGGAATCCATTAAACCGCTAGGCTGGGGGACAGTGGGCTGTAGACCAGGCTGTCATCACTCATAGCCGGCTCTTGCAGGCAGTCGGCTCTTGCAGGCAAACCATGCCGTGCACCAACAGCCTGTTCACACTATACCTCTCACCTTCACAACCACAACTGTTACTCCTTATTCCCAAATTAAAGCTCAAACAATGGCGCATCGGATTTAAAAAGTCCACTTAGATAATCCTTCGGATACTGCAGACCCGAGGATACATGAACATCTCCCTCTGTTATACAGAAAATGGACATCATTCTTCCCCAACACCTCAAATGATTCTACCTACCGAACTGTTGGTTTCTGGGGGAAGAAAGCCTTGTAAATGATAAGTTATAAGGCTTTTATTTTTCAGCCCAGCACTGACCTGCAACGATACAGTGGATCATTTTATCAGAACATTATCCCTTTGAATCTTAAATGAATTTAATTTACAAGACTAAGGGTAGGGGAAGAGAACTGTCCACGGAGATATTATTTCATCAGAAAAAAAATCACACAGAGAAATCTGTAGCTCCAACAAACAGAAGCACATTAAGGCAGACAGTGAATGATGTGAATTTACCAGGGAATTATATGGAGAGGGTAGGGGAAGTGGCAGAATTTACATTTGGTGCCTGTGTTTATTGCTTACAGCTGAGCATTATAAATAATAAATTGGGTTCTTAGTGCCTGTGCTATAAAGTTGTATTTTTCCCTTTTCTCCCTCTCTTCAGATCTCACGGATTTTGTGACATGTACAAAGCACCTTGGAGTAGGAGCCGAAAGAAGTGATTTGCTGGAGAGCGGGAGAAATGAGGGGCTGGGGAAAGGAGGAAAGAAAGGAGTCACAGAACAGGGGGAGAGGAAGAAAAAACACATTTTTCAACATGGAACTTGCTGGTAGATGCCCTATCGAGACGTGCTCCTCGGGGACTTGGCTTTCAGGAAATGGCTCTGAGAACCAGRTCCTTTGAAAGCTTCCTCAATCAGGCCTTCAAAACACTTGGATCTTTTTAGCCCTGTGGCCTCGGAGGTTGGTCCACTGGCCAATGGTCCCACGAGACTTTCCCGTTCCCCTGCCTCCCTTGAGCCCAGCTTTACACCCCCCGGTACCTCAAACGACGAGACACCGAGCCGGGGGAAAACGAGTGCTGGGAGCCCTCTCGTGATCCCCTGCCTGGGGCTGCGGGTGAGACCGGCAGTGCTTTTTGACATCCAAAAGCACCTTATAAATGAGACCAGTGATTTTGTGCTCAAGATAGGGATGCTGAGGCTGAGGCGTAGGGGGACGAAGCAGCACGACAACCCTATTTATTAAGCGCACACAGTTGCACTCGCACTTGCCAAGCAGAAACTCCCTGACTCACGCTTCTCCAGTGAAAAATACATTTGCAGCCCCTGGCTGTTGGAGGTCATTAGAAACTCCCCAACAGCAGTGCACAACAAGGTCCTCCTGCTGACTTTTCCAGCCAACCTGTTTGCCTTTGGAGATGGCGAGCGGCAGGGCGATGCCCTGCTTGGCCTGTGTACCTGTCAGCACTGCCGTCTTGTGCAGTGCCCCCAGCAGCGAGCCACCCAGCAACCACACTGCAGGGAGTGGGTGCAAGGCTGCCGCAGGGACCTGGAAGCCACTGGCAACTCTGCTCCACGTAGGCCGCTAAGAAGAAGCTGTGTCTGCACCCCCGTCCTTCGTTAGCCTCCTTCCTTCCTTCCTTCCTTCCTTCCTTCCTTCCTTCCTTCCTTCCGCTTTGTCCTTCCAAGGGACAAAGCACGTTTGGGAGCCACAGCGTGTCTATTGATCTGCTGTGCTGTGATAACCCCCACACTCGAGCTTGGGCTCAGCGTGCTCAGGAAAGACCAATGGGAAGGGTTTCAGCTTAAAAAAAATAATCGTGTTTTGCTCTCATGAATGCCAGGGTCTAACAGTATCAGGGAAAAAGCCAGGTGTAATGAGAAACGCTCACTTCCCGCACGTCCAGGGAGAGCGAGCTGATGGCCACCAGGTCAGCCCCCTCTGCCCCTCTGCTATGCCTGTCCTCGGCCCCGCACGGCCCTGCCACTTCCTTCCCTCCCTCAGCAGCAGTCTGGAGCTTAACCCGGCACATCTGCATTACRCTCAGAGTGATCACGGCCCTTCTCATCTGCTGCGCCTGCTCAGCGGACCTGTCCGTTACTGGCCCTTCCTCTCCCCTCCACGCGCAGGGACCCTGCTGCCGACAGCTTCCACCCCGGTGCTGCCTTCTGGGCTGGGACCGCGGCGCAGAAGCCGCACACGCAGTGAGCCGGGGTCTCAGCCCAGACCTCGGCAAAGCCACCCGGCCGGGCGTCTGGCCTTTTTGCGCCGCCGTGGCCCTGGGCGTACAAGGAGCAACGGGCACCGATCTCCCCTGTGAGCGAGCTGAAATCTAACCAGCAAAAGGGCCAGGCAAGATTTCAGGGTCATGAAACAGCGCCGCTGCTGCACTTCATTACCATCCTCTAGCCTCTCTGCTTTCCCGACCTTGCCCCCTTCCTCGGCTCTGCCGTGGCCCTACGCCCGCCCTTTGGTCTCTCCCGCTCGTCGCCGCGGCCTCTGCTCCCCGCCAGCTCTGCCCATCGCGGCGCACGGCAGCAGCAAGGCCACCGCAGAGCTCCTGCAGCAGCGGACGGCAAGTTATTTTCTTTCTTCCCTGTAGCAAGAGGGAAAAAGGAAATCCAATACCGATTTTTTTCCAGTTATTGTTTGCTCCTCTAGCAGAGGTGTATTGGGAAGGTTTAATCACTAGGAAGATCACTTAGCTTCTTCACAGAGCATCTTTCCTGCTGCGAAACCCATCACGTGTTGTGTTCAATTGCTAGCAGACTTTTCATGGAGTGAGCTTCTAAAAACGTTTTCCTAAACACTCTTTTCTTGAGTGTTTAAAGCTCTTTGTGATTCTCTGGCTGTCCTCCCTCACAGCTCTGGTTTTCTGTGTCTTAATCCTGCATGGTCCAGTCTAAAGCCCAGTGAAATCAGCTGAYGGATCTTATAGTGGCCAAAGTCTTTGGCTCAAACCCCTGAGACCAGACCAAGCTGAATCGAGTGTGGGCAGGTTGAGACTTTGCTCAGCACACCAGATTGCTGGCTACTCTCTCCTTGTTATACTAGTCTCCTTCCAGTCCAGAAGAAAAAAAAAAGAAAAGAAAAACAAAATAAGACCCTAAGAACCAAAACCCATCTACCCTGATACATAAGAACTATCCCCACAGAGAGAAACTACCCCAAAACTAGCAAAGACAACTTTTTCATGAGTTGCTGCACAAGTGATTCATGCAAGTCCAGTAAAGCCTGGCATATCAGAAAAGCATCCTAGAAAGCACATTTCCCAAGCACAGTACATCTTGTGATTCCTGGAAGAATCAGATTCACTGCATGCCTGGTAGGTTACCCAAGTATACACATTTCACTTGGGGAAATCCCAGAGAGAACAGTGCAGCCCTGTGTTGAAGAATAACATTTTCCTTCCACACCTGCTTGGGGTGCTTACTAACACAATTCAGACGCAGAGCATCTGTCCGACCCTTCCACATTTCAGTGGCTGGACTTGATACATGGTCTGCGAGTGGGTATGTGCCTGTAATGATCTATTTGGACACCGTGTACCCAATTACGGGCACTGTATATTGGCGACACTCCTAAGGTCTTGGAGACTGTTTAATTAATTACACTGTAGCATTTCATCTACATTCATTTCAGCAGCCCTGGCCAGGAAAATAGCTTTCTCTTTTTCACTGAAAAAGGGACAAAGCTGCCCTGTGTGAGAAGCCTTTTGTTAGAAGGATTCCTTTTAATTTATCTTCTTTTTGCCTCCAGTGGCACTGGGAGGATGCAATTGGGTTCATTTCAGGTAAGGAATAGGAGGAGCTGTGGAGGATGAAGCTGTCCAAAAACCAGGTATAAGAACAAGCCGGTAAAACTCAATAGCRTGGCTTTTCCCACAGTTGAAGGTTTGCAGAACATAGCAGGCAGAGAGACTGCAAATATGGGCCAAGGGTTTATGAAAAGCCCAGAGCCTGGAAGCCATTCAAACCCTTTTCTTTTTAACCTTCTCTTGCCTTTCCTTTTCCTCCTCCCAGTCTTCTGTTCATACTGTATCATGGAAGAAGCTACAAACATGGTGAGGATGGAAAGCAAACACTCTGTCTTGGTTTCAGATTTGGATTCAAGAGCCTGTGATTAAGCCCTTCATCCCCACTAGAACTCATGTAGGTTGGGCTGAAAAAAATCACATTCAAGCTGACTAAGACAATTCATAAAGCTGTTTCAGGTTTTTCTGCATGCCAATGTTCAGCTGAAAAAGCCAAAGTGGAAAGCAGTATCTGCCCTCCCCCCACCAAAAAAGAAGTCTGAAACATTTTAGTTTGACATGTTTCATAAGGATCACTCTGATTTTTCAGCACACAGGGCTCTTTCTTTTTTCAAACGCACTCCCTTCTATACAAGCATACTTGAAAGGGTCAAACACTCCCACTTTTCATTTGGTGTTGAACAAAGCATTTCCCTTAGCCCCAAATGAAACCATTGCTGATTTCTCCATTCACTAAAAACTCAAAACAACAAAAGAAAACTACCCGCTCTGGCTTGGTCTGAAATGAATTCATTTCCCAGCTTGTCTGGGAACCGCAGGTGTTAGAMGTAGATTGCAATGCAGGTACCAAATGAGTTCATCAAACTTTGGTTAGCAAAAATTCCACTCTGGACTAAATGAATTTGGTCCTGACTCCTTCGATAGTCAGCCAAGAGCAGGTGAAATCCTGACAGCAACAGCTCTATGCAGTCAGCCTTGGGTGCTGGCTGCAAGAGTTGGACCGGGGACTTCTTGTTGCACCGGCGATCCCCTACGACCTGAGCTATTCCCCTTCCAAGATTTTTGGAGGAGACAACTGAGCCACATACACAGGAATGACAAACTGCCTCCCAGGAAGGGGTGCGCACGCCACACTTCAGATCAACTCCTCGTCTCATTAACGAGAAATCTTCTAACTGATGAGTGTCCTCAACTGCTCCACTCCTCTTTATTAGCATCTCTGGCTTTCTGCAAGCAAAGAGGAGGAATAAACAAAAGGTATAGCTCACAGACATGCCTGACTGACCTCGCTAAGTCAACATGACCTCGGCTTGTCTGTCTAATGAGGCAACTACATAATTACAGCTGCCTTACAGAGAAGCTAATAAGTCCCAGGTATGTCAGATGTCACCAGTCAGGGGGAACATGGAGAAGGGAGGACTGGGGAGAGGAACGCATGGCCTCCATCACAGGATCAGAGAGGTTACAGCTGCTCGGGAGACTGCGGGGGGCTGCAGGAGGGGAGGAGGAAGAGATGGGGGGCAGAGGGGTTCGATGATAGCCACCTCTGCCTCAGGAATTGGTCTGGACTATGAGGTCCACTGGGACGTGGACTTTCCTTTGTGTCATTTATGGTTAGATCCATCTCTTCTAAGAGGAGCCATCTAAAACGGAGGCGTCTGGGCTCCCTTTGCAACTAAAGGAGAGACTCTTCCTTGCAGTGGACATTTCTACAAGATGGAGGGGGTGACACAACTCTGGAGAAGGTGCTTCTGCCTCTCCACAGCCTGTAGAGGAAGCCCAGAGGACTTCCTTGTATTTGAACTCCAGATGGTTAAAGAGATGGCCCATCTAGCTAGACCTTTCCAGCTAGAAAGCAGCCTCACATGGGAAAACGTCTTTTAAGAACAGGCCTCTGCATCGCACAGCCCCTGCTCTCCACTTCCCTCTCACAGAATTTTGTGGCATCGGGATAAACACACAGAAACCCTGCTGCAGGAAAACACTAAATAACTGAAACATGGACCTTATTGAAGCAGTGAGAAGGTTTTGTTATATCGTGGGACATCTCTAAACAACCCTGACCTTCATGGGATCACATCCCTCATGTGGCAGCCAGATCCAATCCCTGGCTTACGGGAGCTCAGGCTCTACCTTCCTAGGTGGGAGCCTTCATCCCGTTACGGATGTGTAGGCAAACGTGTGTTTGTGACTGTGTGTAGAGAGCACGATGGTGCTGGCAACCCTGTGACCTCCGTGTATTCCCACGATACTGCCAGCAGTATCTGCCGTTTACGTCTTTGCCTTTCCTGACGAAAGGACTCCCAGATTTGCACATGATGCAATTTATTTGCCTGTTTTACAAATACACACCTCTTTCCTCCTCCCTCACTCTCTCCTTCTCTGAGATAATATTGACACCAATATCCATAAAGGAGAATATTAAAATAACCTCTTCCATTACATCCTAATTTAACTACTTCCCTGTGTTGCACGACACACCTGGCTGTCGTTGTCTGTTTGTAATGTGCTCCTTCATTCCTTCCTTGAGAGTCCCTCTATTCCATCAAATTCCTCCTCCTTGCACACTAAACTGCAGATTACTTTTTCATAAGATGCAATTTCACCCAGATCTCATTACTTACTCTCTTAATGTATTTTCTGTATTTGTTTCATCTACAATTTCTCTCGTGCTCTGTTCTGCTGATAAAATAGTCAGTTGAGGTGCTTTGGAAAGCAACTTGCTGGAGTGCATTAACTACAATTCTTCTTATTTATGATTCGATATGCATTCTTGGTGCCTTCAGCCTGCCAGACAGAATTAGAGCCAGTGTGTGTATGGTGCAGAAAGGACCCTCGAACGTAGCCCTCTTGATTTATTAACATCTATTTGATAGTGGCATTTGAGCTAGCCAGGAAATAGGGGCAAGAGGAGGGTGGGGAAGGAAATTCACTCAGACGCCAGGTTTTCAAGCCAACCTCAAGACATCGAAATTTCATGAGGATGCCGTAGTGCTTCATGGGAGGTGGAGTTCAGTGTGGACAGGCTCTCCTGCTATGGTCTCCCCGTCTCTCCACATTGCACAGCAATGCCAATTGCAATGTGTTGTCGGAGATGGGGTCCACCTGGGAGCCCCTGGCCCAAAGAGGACATGAAGGGCAGGCTGCCTCCAAACTACAGGTCTTGTCCAACATTGTCTCAGCAAACCCAAATGGAAATTGTTCCATTTTGTCTGAATTACAGCAGCTGTAGACYGGACATCTTCCACTTTTCAGGTGTTCTGGGAAAAAATTGACAGCACCTTTTCGGTGGAGAGATGACAAAGTTCAAGAAAAGAACTCTTTACCGAGAAAAAAAACAGCAAAATTTTTAGATGAACCATCCTCATTGCTTAGGAACTGCAGTCAAGCACTGGGCTGTGCTGGACAGACTTAGAGCTATGGAACACATCTGCCATCCCACGCTCATAGAGAAACAAGCCTTTCCTCAGGCAGCCCCACTGAGATGAGCATAAGAGGACAAGAGAGGAAATGGGCAGAAGAACAGAAGTGTCTCTGACATGARGGAGACAGAAGAGATTACAAGGTCTTTTTGAAGCTGAAGGTGGCAGTGGCAGGACAAGGGATCATACACATCCTTAATAAATCTGCGCTGCAGGTGTAGGACCGTCCTTTCTTCTGAACTGCATTTTAGGGAGGGGGAGACCTTGATGCTCAGCATGGGGCCTTCCCCTGGGAGAACGCCACTGGCCCTCAGCACATGGGCTCTGCCGCCTGAGACAGCCTTGAGAAAGGAGACAGTCTGATCCAGCACTGGCTGTTGCCCCCCTTCAAGCAGGAGACTGGGTCTGGTGACCCTCCAGGTCCCTTTCAGATAACTTTTCTATGGCTATATCCCTCTTCTGCTTGGTCTGTGGTGTGGAAACCTTCTGGTGAGGACCAACAGGCCTTTCATGCAACTTTTGGTTTAACACGCCCCTGTTTTGTCCAGAGATAATATGGGAAAACCTGATGCCAGCAGGCTGGATGGAACAAAAGTGCGAGCTGCTCCTGTCTCCGAGACCACAGGTTGGCCACCACTGCAGTAATGAGTTCAGTGAGGCATTTACTTTCCAGGCAGTCAGACTGGCATCTTTCCTTGTGGCTTTGAAGGTGTATTGCTCCCCAAAAACCTGAGTACAAAGCCCACATCAGGGAACACAATGGCTACAACCAAGAGCAGTCTTTGCTCAGGGCCACATGGCTCATCACCTTGATCATCACCAGGTGAATCTCTCAAATATCTTCCAGTTGCACTTGGATTATTCAATCTTTGTTGGGTTTATGTGGGAATTGCTGTCAAGCTCCTATGCTCAGAGCAAATTTAAAACCAGGTGGTTTGCTCTCTTCCCTTCATATTCAGTGATGGACCCCCACCTGTAGCAGACAGCAGCATTGCTGGTGACAGTCAAACAGGTCGCAGTGCCTCTGTATTGAGACATCTGGCTGACAGGGGAACGTAACAGAACAGCCTGTTCTCAGAAAGGAGGTATTTGCCATAAGAGGCTTAAAGTGTGAGTTTGGGGTCTGGCCTGAACTCAAGCCAAAAAGAAAAAAAAAGAAAACCCTGTAATTACAGGCAATATTTTTACTCCCCAGAAGATTAACAGGTCAGGAGAAGAATTTAAGTCTCCTTCTTTCCTGAATTCCAATTTAATAGCAAATAATCTTGCCCCGAATGCAAAGAAAATATATTACCCTGGGGAATTCTGGTGAAGTTCAAAGGAGGTCAGACTACAAAAAGGTCAAAAATTAAACAGACGGCATTTTGTGACAGTGTACAGAAAACAAAAAAAGTGATCTGCCTTTCCTTCCCATACCGGCACTCCTCCCCTAATACCAAATACCACATATATACCCTTTCTTGTTTATTCTGCAGCTAAAATAAGAGTCTGGAGTCGATAACACTCCTCATTCTTCAGTGATGTTCAGGCAAGCACACCATTTTTAATGTGTCTGGAGGGAGGAATTTATTAAAGAGGCAGTGCATTAAAAATATGCAAATGTTCCCAGTAACTACACAGGCCCATGAGGAAACCAGATGAAATGTCATTCCTCCCTTCTCCTCCTCTCCCCATTTTTATGCACTAAGATGGTTTATGGCTCCTCCTGTTTTATACTGTAACTGGGAGCATGGCAGATATTTAATCTGTTTGGAAATAATTGCAGCAATAATGATTATTTTATTGGGTTTAACTATGTTCTAAAAAAAGGAAACACTGCAGCAATGATATGCCAAGAAAGGGAGAAGGAGAAAAGATGTTCTGTGTGTGTGTGTGGTTTTATGCCCACATATTTGTGTGTGTGCAGGCAGGCATGGGGTGAGGCATGCGGGATGCAGGCAGACATGAGAAATCACATGAAATGTGTGTTTGGCTGAGTATGTAAAGGACTTACAAGGAACATGTGCCCAAACATATGTAGGTGCAAACACGGCCGGCTACATCTGTGTGCTCCTGCACGGGGTGTATTTAGGTGTGTACAAATATACTTACTATGAGCATAATTGGATTAGCTCCTATGTCTAACAGAGACTCTTCAAAACAACCAGGCAGATTTGCAAGTAAGAACAGTCATGACAAGAGCTGCGGGACATAACAAAACACATCTCCAAAGCCCATTAGCATCAAGCTGTGCTGTTCAAAGGTGTAGTTCGCTACCCTGGTATGCCAGGGGAAAGACCACAGTGACACAGGGATCTCAGGAGGCACCGCCAGACACGGCAGACGGGATCTAGCCCACTGCTGTGGATGTCTGCTTTTAAAAAAATTCTTTTCTAAGGCCAGAAGTTTCCTGTGGACCAGGAACAACTCTCCCCTTCACTTCAGGCCTTTATAGCTGAAGAAAACACTCCAACAGAATCATGAATCTCTGATTTCCTCCCTTTCCAGCTCCCCCTGAAACTCGCTTGGGCTACTTTGCAGGCCAAGAGCAGCTCCTGGAGGACAACAGGACTGGGAGAGCTGCAAGTGGTACTCCTAATTGGTATTTGTTTCTGGCACTTCACCCCATCCTATTCACACATGGACTCATCTCTGAAGAAGCAAGTTCTCTGCAGTAGGGACTTTGTGTTCGTAGTACATCCTATGCACAAAGACCCAAGCTGCCTGTGACCTCCAGAGAGGACCATAACTCTAATATTAATTACTCATGCTGAGTTTCTACAAAGTTCTCCCTTCCAGAGTGCAGCAGGACTGGCTGGGGGGAGAGGAAACACCATTAATTTTCTRTTTCTCTAGATTTCCTCTTTGAAGATTCTGTGTTACACAGCCTCAAGGCAGCTAAAAGCCATAGTGAGATGGACTCTCTGGTCTTAATCCCAGAGAAAATGCATCTCTCAAATTCTTTTTATATCTTTCCAACCTTCCCAAATCCCCGCCTAATACCAAGCTTCAGAGAGCTTTCTCTTTCACATGTTTTCTCTGATTTCCCCATTCCTCCCGGTTACCCCCTCCCTTCAGCTCCAGCCCTTTAGGCTGCCGCAGCAAAACTGGGCTGTCAGAGGAAGCAAAACTGGGATGTCAGAACAAACGAACATCAGTGTGGCCATGCAGTCCTCACCTAGCTGCAAGGACTCGGGGGGTCCTGGGTGAAGAAAGGACAGGTTCCTACATGCTGCAGCACGTTCATATCCAGCCTGGTTTGGTGGCACCGGCTCCATATCAGGAGGAACCATAACGCACATCTTTGGTGGTTGCTCACTGCATACTAAAAGCAAGGGTCTTTGCCAGGGTCATGCAGAGAAACTGCAGTAAGACTCGAATTCAGGCCACCTCCCATCAGAGCTCCTGAGACATCATGGAAGGCAGTCAGTTCTTCTCCTTCATCCCCTTGGTTGGAGTGTATTTTCTAGGGGGTACAAGTAGTGACACATCTTAATTTGAGGACCATTTTGAGAGATCCGGCACTCATCTCCAGGAGCAGAGCTCAGTCAGAGCTCACTGGGATTAGGCCAAGCAGGGACTGAAACTGAGATGCCTTCTGAAATCTCCTGTGTGAAAAACAGGTATTTTGAAATGCAGTCTCCTTCCTCTCCCTATTAGCAGGAGTCTTTGCCATGAGTCTTTGTAGCAGGGGGAGCAACAGGATGCAAGAAGTCCGAGCAAATTTTGGACAGGTGGGAGGGAGGTGCAGGYTCCCACAGGGATGGTGGGAGCAGCAGGTGATACAGCCAAGTATCAGGGATTTTGGTCAGCCACCCTGAGCCCTGCAGTACTCACATCTGCAGCTGGTCTGCCCTGGGGATCCCGGGCTTCATGTCCAGCATGACTCTTGGAAGAGAGTTCCCTTCCAGAAGAATCTCTTGATTTTCAACTGCTCTCATCCAGTTGTTGGTCATGAAAGTGTCCTAAGCACCAAGTTCTGCCTCTCCCTGAAGTTTAATGGATAGTTGCAATACGTGCAACCCCAATCACTTCTACAGCATCTATTTATCTCTCACAGGCTGCAGTTGTTAAACCTCCATAAATATGTTTTGTGTCAGCAACTGATGCTTAATTATTATACAATAACTATCTTAATAAATTGAAATGGAGCCCTTATCTGAGGCACTTCATTTAACAGATGAGACACCATCTTTCCTCTCATAAATCTTGGAGCAGATCAAAATGTCGGAGGGTCTTAAAGCTGCCATGGAAGGTGAGGCTAATGTTTGTTTACAGGCAAGGGGAACATCTCCACAAAGACTTCTCAGACCAGCACAGAACCACTTGTTTGAATTTATGATAGTGTTTGGAGCCCATCAGGCCAGAACAATTTGCCCAATTACAATTTTCACACGGTTTAGATGTAAATTGTGTAATAGTCAACGTGGTGCAAAGAAAATTCTGGGAGTAGAAACGGCCAGATGATTCAATCCCAACAGTCCCTTCCAGAGAGGAAAATCCCTTCCTGTCCCCAAATCCAGAGAGCAGTTTGACACAGGGTGTATAAACAAGATGCGAGAGGTTTTCTGGGACCACTACAAACACAAGAACACTTGTCTGGGCTACTCCAACACACATTAACCAGAGCTTGTTGCTTGATGTCATCTCCTTTCATCTCAATTAACTTCCCTTCTTTTTTCTTCCTCCCAACACTCAATTAGAAGTGTGACCAGAAGTTAATTACTCTAATTCAATTTAGCTGCAATTCCTGTGGGGGAATAGAGAAGAGAGCGTGGGTGAGGGGCTGGAGAAGGAAGCAAAGGCAGTTGTGCTGAGTTGTGGAGGCTCCTGAAGAAAAAACAGGTCTTGCAAGCCTTAACTGTGCTTGCAAGAAGACACCCAGCACAGCTTGCTCGTGCCTGGCTGAYGGGAAGCAGCAGTGTGCTGAGTCTGGGATGTAGGTATCAGCTAGCAGGGGGAAGTGCGATCCCAAACAGTCCTCCCATGGGAGGAGCAGTAAGAGCTATCCAAGCACAAAAGGTGAAGAGGAGGACAATGGCGATGGATGGACGGATGGACAGACAGGTATAGACAGATGGGTATGTATGGGGGCTGACAGAGGGCTGTGCATGGGGATGGATAGATAGAGGAACAAACACACGAATCAGGAGTAAGAGGTGAAGCAGCAAGTCTGACTTCCCTGGTGAGCTGTCCAAATGGATTCTGCTAATTAACTTCCTTCTCACAACACCCTGGCAGGGTTGCAGACTAATTAGAAACCCCTCTCCTGCACCGGGAAGCTGTCCTGACTTGGCCACTCAYGGCCGCAGCCCTCAGACTGGGGACATATGGCAGCTGAATGTGCCAGACAAAGCAGCATGCCTTGTCGGAAAATGTCGGCAGCTGGGAATGAGCAGCCCCGCTCAGCCGCAAGCCCTCTCTAGTCTGCTTCCCTCGCTGCCTGCAAACAAAAGGGCCTTGAGGGCAAATCAGAGGCACTTCTTGGCAGCATAGCTGGGCCAACTTTAATCAGATGTGGGAATTAAGACACCAGACTCCCAGGTCTGTTCAAGTTCCTCCCCGCTCCTTTTAGTCTTGAAAACAAATACAAAAATGTGTCATCAGCAAACTTAGCTACTTCTCTAGTCAGCTCTGGCCACAATCATTAGTAAATAGACGGAATAATATTCCCATCTAACACTGACCTGCAAGAACTCCTTGACAATCACGATTTTTCCTGCTGAGAATTGCCCATTTCCTCCTATTCTCTCCAACAGCCTTAATCTATCACAGGGATTTTAACTTGCACCCCCTGGTCACCATGTCGCCTTGATAGCTTTCTGTCAGGGTCTTTATCAAAAAAGGCTTTTGAAATCCAAAAAGAGGAGTGTGTGTATATATACTCTCTCATTCCCTTTTATCCACTGGGCTCTTAACTCATCCAAAGGATTTAAGCAGGTCGGAGAAACACAATTTTCTAAAGCAGAAACCATGCTGACTGTCCCTTGTCCTATAGAAAAGCCTAAATATAGACTCTGAAAGTCCCTGCAGCTGAGAATGTGAATGCAGCCATCCTACTTTGAAGCTGTCTGAGACCTCTGCAGCTGCCAGATGAAGGGCTGGCTGGCTCTGTCAAAGAAAGAGGCAAGCCTTTCAAAGATGTTTGGAGATACCAATAAAGATGTCAGTGGCCCACAGATTTTCCTTTTCTTCCTCCTTTTCTTGAATTCTCTTCAGCCTCTTTAGCTCCCTGACTCCATCAGTTAGTGCTGCCAAGGAGTTAGGCAGTTCCAGACTACACCCACCTAGGAAAGAGACCCATGAAGGGCCAGATGTCAGATGGCAAAGAAAGAAGATGCAGTGACAATAAAAAGTGACTGTTCTCAGACAGGTTCTGCCAGGCTTGGGACACAGCCCACGAACACGAGGCTATGTTGTCATTTGGAGGTCCCAAGACCAGGGTTTTGCCCCGTCGGGCCAACTTTCAACCTGAGGAGAGAGCAAAGTGCTGATCCACTGCCGACCACCTCAGATCAGGAGAAAGCAGCAGCCACGTCCTTTGGACTGACCGATGGATGTGCATCACCCACTTGCCTTGCGGCTCACTGGGGGCCCCTCCTAGAGGAGTCTGGACATTTTGCCAATTTAGTTGTCTGTAGACTATGTTCACTCCACATGATCCCTCAGAGTCTACTGCTGTACAGCTGTCCTGCCTGAACAGAGCAGGGGGTAGGCATGCAGGCTCTTTTCTTGCTGCTGACTTACTGTTCTAGCTTGCCTGTGCTTTGCTTTCCCTGCTGATAAAGGCAGGTTATCAGGATCTGCCTTGCYGCTGGAGAATAGCTAAGCATGATAGTTATTATTGGATCCTCCGACCAGTCAGTGACACATTTGCCAGAACAGCGCACCTGGATTAAACTTCCTTCTCCACATAGAGCTCAGATGTCTCTAGGATTTGCTATCCATTTTCTTAATGCAACTGCTTGACAGTTAAATCCATGCCTATGTCTATTAGGGAAATGCATGTGTTATGAGCACCATGAATTCAGGCAGCTCTGTTAAATCTACTTGATGTATTCACTTCAACTCTAGCCCTCTCCCTGCCGACAAAAAAAGTTACCTATCGGCCAGCCACTAGAGCTGTCAGGTCGTGAAGGATAACACCATTATGGGACTAACGGAGAGCAAAACATCAGGGAAAGCAGGCTCACTTCACGCTGCCTGCATTAGGCACAGGGCAGCTCTGGGAAAACAGCACTTCTGCATCAAGTGCGGGGGAAGCTTAGGAGACATCAGGCTCCACACGCTGATCTGGAAGCACTTTGGAGACGTTTGCTAATGGAGATTATGGCCCTGAGGGGAAATGGGAYGGCAAGGAACTTAACAGCTTACATTTGTAGCTGATTTTAAGGCACTGGAGAGAGCCCTAAATTGGCTCTGTCTGAGCCAGACCCAAAGCAGAGTAGCTGTGTGGGCAGAGCTGATGAGTGYGCCCAGAGCAATGTGCAAGGGACCCTCGGCCCACGGCCAAAGCCAGCATCACTGCACTATGCGCCTGTCCTAGGGAATTTCAGGACTTCTGGTTCAATCTCTGGGCCCTAGTTCCTCGCTTGATCTTGGGATGCAGGTAGACCTTGTAAGGGCTCCAACATGTGGCTGGTGAAGGCCAGCCCCAGCTTTGAATTGCTCTCCAGAGAAACTTCTCAATCCTTTTGCTGGCTGTAGGGAAATGAACTTCCACTATTTGCCATTTATTGTTGAAGAGCAAGGTGCAATAGCATGAATAATCCTTCCCAGAGCACCCATGCACGTCCAGACAAGTAGATGGAGGAGAAAGACAGAAGTCTACATAGAGGGGAATTTCCCTGACCAGAGAGCATCCAGATGATGCCTTCGTGACCACGGACTTCTAGGACTCATCTACAGACTCTCTGGGTCCCTGTGGGCATCTGTTTTAGGGCCTAAATCAATGTTCTCAGATTTTCACCAAGTAGTATCATGGTCAAGAGATGGGTGAAATCTCTTGGACACTGGCTGGAATGGGCCAACATGTAGCAACTTCTGCACAAGTCACACAACCGTGTCTTGAACAAGTGGGCTGCCCATCCCACTCCAAGCTCTTACTGAGACTGGGATTTTTGTTGTTTCTTTCTTCTTTTTTTTTAACCTTCCTTTGAGCTCTCGCTTGCTTCCTCAGCACCCAGTGTAATTGCTTGCAGTCTCTGAGGATCCTGGTGAGGATTTATGTAACACGCCAGGCAGCAATTTGAAAGGCTGCTTTCGGATATAAGAACTTAATGCTACACCAGCCTTGGGGAAAACGAGCTGGAATCCTTGGGAGGGTTTCACTGTGTTTGCTGCACGCTGGTTAAGCGAATGGCTCTGGGGCAGYGCAGGCGCCTCGGAGCTCCCACCCCCTGCTTGCACGGCGAGAAGGGGAGGAAGGAAGAGGTGTCTTTAGGCAAGTGGCTCGYTCCTTCCATGTCTCATTATGTTGCAGCTTTATCCAGAGGGGGATTCGGAGGCAGCCAGCAAACACTCAGAATTCCTAAGCAGTTCTGAGAGGGGAGCGGAGACGGAGGGAGCGTGGTTATTTTTCCACCAGATTGCATGGTTTTGCTGGGGTTTCTTTCCGCATTTCTGCTTGTACCAGGGTCAAAGAGCCTCCTGGGGTACCTCTGTGGTTTTCAGGATTGCCACGTGAGATGGCAATCAGGACTTCTGTGCTCTTAATTATTTAGGGGAGGGATTTGGACAGGGATGGGAGGAGGGTGCTTTTAGGAGGAAAGGGAGAGTAACAATGTTTTTGTAAGGCTCCTGCGTGGGAAGGCCCCGTAGCAACACTCGAGTGCCCTGTTTTGAGGGGAGGCGCTCGCCTGGTTCTGCAGTACAGGCTGCGCCTCGCRGGCGATGAAAGCACAGCTCTGCTCACCAGCGGAAACCATCCCCGGCTACCCCAGCCAGCCAGACCTGTCCTGCACCCCCTCTGCCCTTGCCTCCTTCTCCATCCCTGCCCACGTGGGAGTCTCCAAAAGAGACCTCTTCCGGGGCTTTCCTGAGGGAAAAGTGTGTTTTCAGGAAGGCTGAAATTTTTCATCTTAGCTTTCTCTAAACTAGTGTTTATAAGTTTTTTTTTTTTTTTCCTTTCAAAATCCCATTTACCTTTATTTATTTTCCAACCAGGCTTCTGAAGGAAATAACGCTAGAGTAGAATCTGTCCATCTGTCAGTCTGTCTGCCCTCCTTCTCTCAAAGCTTTTGAACTCATTTCAAGTATATTTGACAGAGAATTAGGAACCTTAAAACTCAGAGGTGCCAACAAGCAAAGTGAGGATACAGAGCTGAGCAGAGGAGAGACACTCCGCTTGTGCYGTCTCTGATCCAGTCATTAGAGGACCTGAATGGGATAAAGATGCAAGAAACTCGACACGTCATTCAAGGGAACAACTTCTTTGTTTAAAAATTGATGGATTTTTAAGTTTTTTTTAAAGAAGATAAGAAAGAGAAAAGCCTTAGAAAAGTTGTACAACCTGGTAACTAAATAAAACCTTGCACCTCTGGACAAACATCTAACTTYGGGTTGGCTGGGGAAGTCCTCCCCAGGCACGTACTGCCGGTGCCCGCAGGGTCTGCTGCAGCCGGAGCTGCTGTGCCCCGAGCGAGAGGGCTAGATGACGTGGTGCCACGAAACTGTGCTGGCCGACCTCATTAACTCCAGGCTCTCCTTGCATCAGCATTACGACTAGCTCAAGATCTGCAATTTTTCTGCTCATCTCGCCCGCTCTGCCCCCCCCCGGTCCTGCAAGGGGGCCGAATTGCCAGGCGGCTGCGTGTGCCCTGGCCCTGCGGCGCTGCTTCCCCCAGCTCGCCAGGAGCGAGCGCTACCAGCAACATATCCTTGCCCTGCTCCCTCTCCCACACACACGGCTATGCTCTTGCTCTTGCTACGGCCCTGGGCCTCGCTTTTCTTCTCCTGAGCCTTTAAACTTTCGCTTGCAGCACCAGCAGCCAGAGCTTGCCYAGGAAACGCTAGTGCTAATGCATGCTTTACAGCAGCAAATAAGCACACTGCCACTTTCCTTTCTCATCCTTCTTGTATCTATAAGGAAACTGTGGGGGGGAACAAACAACAACAACCAAAAAACCCCAAGTAAATTTGCATTACAGCTGAGATTTTACATGCACAAAAGTCAGGAATTTCAAAGTTACAGTCCCCCCTCCAGCTGTAATTCTGGCACACTGCACATATATATTAAGACATTAAAGTTAGCCCCATAAACAGTAATACAAAATACTACATGCACGCAAGGGGGCCAAGCTACGATGGCCAGGGGAGCTATAATTCTAGCTAGCCTGACTTCTCTGCRTGCATTTCTCCCTCAAAAAAGGAATAAGTCAGCTCTCATTCACTTGTAATTCAAAGCTCAGGATGCTGAAAGGGAAGAGAAAAGAGAGATTGTTCTGCCTGCTTCTTCTTCCTTTTTTTTTATTGCACAAGCTGTTGTCTAGTTGCTTGCGATCAATGCTCTGCCTCTGCCTGACTTTGATATATCAGGAGAGATTTCAGATTTCTGTTCCCATCGTCTCCTGCTCTGTAACCAATCCAGCTCTCTGAAGCACCCCAGTAAGGCATACGCACTCAATAGATAAGGGATAGCCTTTGATTGGATTTACTTAATTTATACGGGTGATGGGACACAGGAGGAATATTAAAATACAAATTAGCAGCTTCATATTTCACGTGCATTGAAATCTCTCCAGTAGCTAATGAGCTGCTGGAAACTTATCTGCCAAAGGTCTCTCCCCAGTCACACCTATTCCCCTTTCCCCTGAGAACCTCAAGAACCTCAAGGAAATGCGAGGAAAGTTGATAACTGAGAGTTACAGCTTAAGGTCTTAAAGGGACAATGACTCAGATCAATATGTTTAAACAGCTCTTCCTGGAGCTGCCATTGTGGARGAGTTGTATTTAGAAGGCACAGAAGGGTTTTTGGAGCCCGTAACTACCTTCATGCCCTGCAGAACATGATGAAAAGGAGCCTCCTAGCGTGARGTGCTCCTGCAATGGAGATCATTAGCTGGATTTGCACAAGAGATCTGCCAATAGACCGAACTTTGAAATGGTCAGGAAGAAATGCCTACAGGTAAATTAAATCAACAAGTAAAATCAACCTGGAGGTCAAACTGGCATTGTATGTTCAAACTAAGTTAAGAAGGGCCCTGTTGCTTCTAAATCTGGAGTTTTGTCTCTGGTAACAGCCAAGTCAAATAGAAGTGAAGAAATATTCTCCTACTGGGATTTTCAGGAGAGAAGAGGCATTTTGAAGTTAGGCCAATAAGCACTTGAATTCTTTACACCAGGTCAGAGCAGCCGTCCCTCCTGGAGAGGCTCCTGAGATGATGATCTTCACTTAGCTAGAGGCATCAGTAACAGGAAAACCTGATTTGCTTCACAAGAGATTAGATACAGTTCAGGCCTTGCTGGCAATGAAGAGGCACAAGGTAGAGGATATTCCCCAGAAGCTCCAGGCGATGGAAGCCTACGTGATGGACTCGGAGGGGACACCACCTTGCTGTGATTTATTGCTGTCTCTTACAGGCTTAATGAAGGTAAATGGTTGGTAATGCAACCTGGGTGAACCGAGGATAAACGCAGAATTAGGAGGCTACCAAGAGCTGCAAYCCCTGACAAGCAGTGAGCAAGCTGGAGAGGCGAGGAACAGTTTTGCAAGAGCATTCTGCCTTCCTCAGTTTCCCACTGGAGAGCTGAAAAGCTAAGAAACACTGGAAAAAAGATCTCCCTTACCTCCCAAGCAGGCACTTACTGACCTCCCACTGCCATAAAGTTCATTTYGGATGTTTACAGAAAGCCTATGTTCACCAAAACTTTTATATTGTTTTAGAGGAGAAGGATCTGGCTGGACCAAAGTCTGCCTGCCACAACCGGGGAACGAATAATGAATGACTTTCAACCAACCTCCCAACAGTCATGAATTCACCCCTTTTCCAGTGCTACAAAATAGCCAAATAACCAGGAACCCTCTTTCCCCATTAAAATCAGTCTGACCCTCTGACTTTTCCTCCCATTAAAAAGTAAAATGACCCAGGGAATGACAAAATTATGCTGTCAAAAACAAGACAGTCACTTTGAAAATCAATAATACCCCAAGGTGTTATTGTGAGTTAACAGCTCTCTTAGGCCTGAAGCGCAGAGCTGGTATTAATTCTGCTCTCGCTGCCTTTCCCGCCAACATCCCCTGCTGCTGCTGCTGCTACTTGAGAAAATCTCTGACATGGAATTCTACTTAAAGCAGTGCAAAGGACGGATTTTTCAGTTCGATGACCAAACCAAAAATCATCAAGAGAGATGAGAAAAAGAGAAGAAATGTGCTAAAGGCCACCCAAAATGCTTTATGTAAGCCAAAAACAAAGCATTATCCTTTTAGTTTGGGGTGATTTAACAGTTACTGACTCCCACTCCTTTATTTTTATTTGTTTGTTGAAAGCAGCACTGGAGGAAAGGGTGTTCATTATGAAAGGGTGTTCAGAATGAAATATCTCATTTGCAAAATGCTAAAACAAACTGTTCTGCTCTCTGCTTAACTTTCCCTTCCCTTTCTTCTCCTCAGCCAACACTGCTGCACTTACTGACAGAACCCAAACTGGGTCTGTCCACCCCAAAGCCATGAAAATGCACTTTCTGGCAAATTTAAAAATAAAAAGTGACAAACCCCCATTTTATGTATGGTTTCAAGAGAGAGAAAACATCTGAGACTGGTGAATCTCCAAAGATTCTGAGGTCCCCTCCAGAGTTGTGTCTTTATTTCCCAGAAGTTAGGGAAACGCGTGTCCCTCAGAGAGTGGATTTGTGCATGAAGCAGGTATGAGCTGCCTTGAATACCCCTTGGCTTCTAGACTGCTTAGGAGGAACTCAAAAAGCAGTGTATACAGCTGGGGCTGGAAGACTAGCAGGTATTTCAGGAGGTGGTGGTCAGCTCTGAGAACCTGCTACCCCCAGCTCCTGGTAATGGCCAGTTAACTGATGAGAAAAGCACTGGTGTTTCTTTTCATGCGCCCTGACTATGAATAGCCAGGGCAGAACCAGCTAGTGGCTCCAGTGTGGCTATTTTTCATGTGTGACATAAAAACAAGCTCCCGACCAGCTGTTGTCAATAAAGCTCTCGCTGCATTTTTACAAGAGTCGACGTGTTAGATCAGCCGCCCTGTCCAACTTCTGGRTTGGGGTAATTAGCTGCTGCCTAAATCCTGCTTCCGTGCCTTGCATATCAATACATACTACTCTTGCCTTGTCCTAAAGAGGAGAGCGGGCGGGCTGAGCACATGGACCAAGTTGCTCCACACCACCCCAGGTCTAGCTATGCAGGCATTCAGCTACTTGCCAGGGAAAATACAGTGGGAAAATGGCCAAGATAAAAGATGGGCTGAAAATGCAGAGGAGGATATTTTTTGTTACTATTTACTGCCTTGTTTTAGTTCTATCCATGCAAAACAGCTTTTCTTCTGTAGAGCTTTGGTGCTTCTAATAGAGGTCAATGCAGCCAGAATCTGAAAGCGCATTTCACAGCCTGATGTCTGAGGTGTTATGTGATGCAAAATGTATATGCCTTAACACAGAGTGCTAAGGAAGGAGCAACCATCCCTCAAGCCCACCTGGATAGTCAGTACTTGTTTCTACTCCTGCTTAAAACCCAGGATCTGAGAAATTTGCCACTTGCACACTGGACACCAAAGGTAAGGTCCCTTGCTAACTACTCTACATCATTGCTGAAGTGAGGTCTTTGTTTCTGATAACTTTGAAATCCCTTTATTGAACCATGCTAGTGGAAAAGCAGGATATTTCTTATTACAAGATCCACCTGTTAGTTCCTTCTCYGTACGATACTCAGTGATGAGAGATGGGGACCCACATTATCCCAAAGTTTCTGCACCAGCCACACTGCTGCAAGGATCTACATATACCACAGGGTCCAGAGGGCTCCTAGGCTGCAGGAAGGTCAGGGTGAATTTACACATTAGTCTCATCTCCATCAMTGCCTTGAAAAGGAAATTATCCAAAAGGACCTTTTCTCTTCCTCTTGTGACTAAGGCAACAATTGGAAAATGTCTCCCGCCTTGGACTCCTTATTAGTTTAATTAGATGATTTTCTGCATGATTTATCCTGAACGCTGCAATTGCGCAATCAAATCACAGATCAGTTGACAACTTCATTTWAAAAATTAGCGTTTAGCAGCTTTGCAGGCTCTAAAAGCCTTGTGGACATCTGTCAGCAATGACCCCTTCTGAGAATGACAAACAGACCCAGCCTGCCCCCCCACCTCCCATCCTGCCTGCAAGCTGGCATGTCAGAAGAATCCCCCAAGAACACAAAAACCCAAGCCACAGGGCATTCCCGGTTTGCATCTGMCTGCACTGCCTGCTGGTCTGGCCTTCCTTCTCACACGTCAGTCTATGAATGCCAGCGAGCGTTACAAGCCTGTCAAAAAGTGAACAGATCCCAGCGCTCAGAGGGAGCTTGGGGTTTCAGATGCACTTGAATCAGGCCCCGTGCTTTTGCTAAATTACGYGGGAGTCGATGCTTACTATGAAGTTGCCTCACATGCTATCCAGCATCAGCAAAGGCTGGAGACCCTGCAGTCCCCTTTTGAGCTCTGCTCACCCTCATGCGTGTGGGTGGCAACAGAGGAATGACTGCTGCTTCTGACTTTTGCTGAAACCTGAAAAGCCTAAAGCCCAGCACAGAAGCCGTTGGTGGTGGATTTGCCAATTCACGGGCCTTCTGCAGGAAGCTGTTGAACCCACATGGGCTGGGTTGGAATCAGCTCAGCACAGGAAGTGTTAAGTTTTGGTGTGCTTAGCAGACTGTCAAGAATCATTTCCAGCAAAGGGAAGGGCAGTGGTACCCGCTGATGAAGGCAGTGAAGCCATAACCATGTTCCTTGGCTTTCTTGGGCAGATCCAGCAGGATGGTGGGGGGAGATGAGAGATTCAGCAATCATTTCCAGCAGGTTGAGGGAATGGAAGGCATCATGTGCCTTGTGAGTAGCGAATGCACAAACTGTGCCTTTACCCTTCAGAAACAGAAGCCAGAAGACAGCCTCCCCTCCCTGCCTTATCATGTTTGTTAGTGCAAAGAGCCTGCACCACCCTGCTCCCTGGGGCAGAGGGCTCTCATGGGTGGACAACTGATCCTTAAGCTGACTCAAAGCCAAGTGGCTTCCTTTGCGTCCTCTGTGTTCAAGGCCAGGCTGAATCAATGGCATCTCTCCAAAGAAAGCCAGGTTTTGCAAGGGAGATTGTCCAAGCAGGGTGACACCATGATGGCAGTGAGGCACCCTGTGCTCTCAGAGATCTCTGGAAATCCTGCTAACGCTGAGTGAATTCAGACCTTGTTAAGAAGCTCAGGAATCAGCCCCTGTTCCAGATCTTCAGCAGCCTGAGACACTGATTATAATGAGCTCCACTAATTAGATTGTTTTAATTCAAAGGCCAGCAGGCTAAAAGAGATGTGAATCATGGGAACCTTTGTGAGGCATCTGCCGGGATTTTCAGCCAGTGTAATTTCTCCAAGCTGCCCACTGATGAGTTCTTCAGCAAATGTCTCCTTTCCCACCTCTCTCCCCACAATGAGACCTTGGCCAGGAAGAGCCAGGAATGTCTCCAATTTGCCTRATAGACCTACATTCCCTCCCTTCTCCAGCAGGTCCCTTTGATGCAAGAAATGACAGCTGTTTCCCCTCAAATGAACATCCTTCTCTTGTTCCCTCTTCATATCTTTGCTTCAATTGTTATTCAACTGCAGGACTGAAGAGAACAACCCAGGAAAGGAGCTAATCAGAGGAAAACAAAAGGAAGCGGATTAACAGAGGAGTAACTTGGAAAGGAGGTGGTGGATAGTAAAGAAGGGAGGGGAAGTGAGTCTTAAAAGGAGCAGCAAATACATGGAGACAGTCCATGAGGGAGCATGCAAAGCAGAGAGGGAGGAAGAAGAGGAGAGCAGGGTGCACGGCTGCTGGCTGAACCCAGCTGCCATGTGGCCACAAGCCACCAGCACTAATGGCCCCACAGTCTCCATGTTGSCAGTGGAAAATGGGAAATGTAACATCCTCTGGGTCTTGCATGTGTATGGGAGGTTCCCACAGTACATGAGAGAACTGATTTAAAAATAATGGCAAAGAAAAAAGCAAGATGGAAAGAAAAAAAGCTGCATTTGAGTCATTTGCTGCTAATGCCCTGGATACCTGGATTTCCGCAGCAGGCTCTTGGACAATGTGGGAAATCTAGAGAGTGGCATCAGTATTTAAAAAAGGGACCATGCTGAGCAAGGCCTTGGAGTGTGGGTTAATGATGTGTAGCTACCAGCAAAGACCCACAGCCCGGAGAGGAAAAGAAAGGGCACAAGTGAGCTAACAGCTTGTGAGCCACCTCTTAACCCTTGCAGTAAAGCAAGACCTGCCTCCCTGTCCCCTGGTTGTGCCAGCCTTTCCAGCCAGGTGCACTGGGAACTCCAGGACAAGCCACTGATCCTCTTTGGGCCCCAGTTTCCCTTTTTGTAAAAAGCAAAGTTCATTTCTGCTTGAGTTCAGGCACCTTGAGATCTGCAGACAAAAGGGACTCCAGCAGAAMAAATCCATTTGCAGTATTGATATTGGGGACCTTGGGGAACAGACAGTTGGCAAGAGGGACAAGGAGGCCGAGATCCTTTAGGCAAGTTTTTGGCTGCTCCGTAGTCAGCACAGTCCATGGGAACTACCGTGAACTACCGAACCCAGCTGTAGCTTGGCTCTGTCTCTGGTACATCTAGAAATTCACCATCTTCCAGTCTAGATGGCTGGGAAGAGGCAGGTACTAGCCTGTCATACCAGCTCCTTCCTTTCAGTGGCGATATCATCTTCTTCTGTCTCCCATGCTCCTCTTCATTACCAAAATCCCCTGAAGACACCATTGATGATGGAGAGCCATTGGAGAGGCAATTAGAAAGAAGTTAGAGTGAATTACATATGCAGGGTTTATTTTCTGTTTTCTGCTATAGCTGCTGCCAATTATTGTGCAATTAGGCTGCCTTCATTAGCAAATGAGATTAAAATTAACATCGTTAATTACTCGTTCTGTTAAACAGGGGAAAGCAGGCATTTAAGGGGAAGACACAGAGAAGGTTGCTCTTGGAGCAGATGCAATAACGCTTTCCTTTTGCAGCACTGTTTCTTTTTCTTCAAGGGTTGCATTGGGTTATTCAATTTCAGTTAATATGGTGGGGAAAAGGAGTGTTTAAATGCAAGCCACTAATGTAAGGCCTTGAGGGAACACGCTACACATTCCTCAAGAAAAATCATCACCACTTGTTGCAAAACACATCCTGATGGTTAGCCAGTGGGTTGTTCTCCCAAGGGACTGGAGGAAAAGCTGTCTCCTCAGTTTCTTGTGCACTAGACTGATTGCCAAAGGAAATTTCCAAAGGGGTCTACAAACCAGCAAGCCAGGAACACGGCTCACATAGCCAGTGATGGTGCAATAAAGCCAAAATACAGTTATTGCTGTTTATGGCAATGTCTTCTGAGGGCTGGACACTTTGCAGACACTCAAGAGGACTGCTTTCCTGAGCTCGTGAACTAAAGAGGGAGGTCAAGGGAAGGGCAGCAGTGCTCCAAATTGATGGAGATGTCTTTGCAAGCCAACTCAAGTATTGCTCGCTGCAAAACTCAGATGTGGAGTTTGCACAAAGTGATTACATTAACCCACACTGTGACATTTTGACGGTCCTGGAATCATAGGGCTGGAAGGGATCTCAAGGAGTCACCTAGTCCGGCCTGCTGTCTCCACGCAGAATTGATACTTCGGTATCTTTTTTATCCATTGTCTGTTCAGGCCATTCGTGAAGGCTTGCACCAATGCAGACGCTGTACCTCCTGAGACATTACATCTAACATTTTGCATCTTTACTCTCAGAAGACTTTTCAAAGTGTCTAATTGGAATTGCCTATTATTAGCTGCACTGTTCCGCATGGACATGGAGAACTGATCATTCCCATTCTATTTGCATTGGTCTTTTCCATATTTAAGAACTATTCCAGTCTTGCCTGAGTTTCTCTTCTTTGGACTAAATAATCCCAATTTACTCAGCCTTTCTTTGCAGATCATGTCTTCTAGACTTCAGACAGTCCCCTTGCTCCAGACTCTCTTCTATTGCTTTGCAACCTTCTGGATAAGCAGTGTCCAAACTGCACCCAGTCCTCTAGCTGAGATCTCTATACTGCTGGGCAGAGCAGAAAYGCTATCTCCTGTGTCTTACTGGTGATACTTATGTCTAGACCCTCCTGTTTGTCATTTTTCACAGCACCCTGACATCTCTGACTCTCATTCACATAGTGATCAAAAATGAGCCCCAGTCTTTTCTGCAGGATTGCTGCCTAGTCAACTCTGTATTTCTGTATCCTGCATGTGAACAGTTCATTATTCTTGCCTAGATGTAGAATCCAGTACTTATCTCTATTAAATTGCATCCTATTTCTTCCAGACCATTTCTCCAATTTGTCAAGATCATTTTGAGAGAAACAGAAAGATTGCTAAAGTCCCTTGGAAAACATGGAGTGTAGTAAGAGTCCCGAATTTCATCTTGAACCTTGCCAGGTTGAATGTTTCCCTTGAATCTACCTCTGTCTCTTATTGCTCTGCAACACCTAAAAGCAAAACATGGCCCCGGTGAGTGACATTTTCACAAGCTGGGACACAGGCTGCCTCTTCGAAGCATGCAGATGCACAAACAACTTACTGAGCATCAGGGAAATGTACCGCTATGGCTGCAGAACAAGTGTTCATGCTGCTACCTCTGCATGCAAACCTCAGTCAATACTGAAGTCCTTGCATGGTAACAAAACATCTCCCTCCAGCTTGGCCAAAGYGCCAAAACCTATGAGCACTGCAAGCAAAAGCAAACACCCTGAAACTGGACCAAAGACTCAGGAAGTAGCTGCTCAGTTAGACTCCTAAACTCACAGTCAGGATTTGCTGAATGGGTTACACACAAGCCTGACTGCTAATCTTGTTTGCTGGTATTTCTCCTAATGGAGTCGCTTTTCTATGTGCATCATGTAGCTGCAGTACAGCTGCAGCTGTGGGCCTCTGTGGATACAAATGAGACAAGGGAGCGGGAGCCTCTTGTATTAGATCTGTTTTGGAGTACGCAGGTCTTTGCATTACGAACAGGAACATCAGATCCCAAGGTGAATGAAGGTTGAGGTCACTTATTGCCTCTCTCCTTTCTCACACCTTTCTCTGCTCTACAAATGCCAGTGTGCTTCTTTGTCGCATCGTCCGGTTCTTTAAAATAAATTTTAAAAGGAGCAGCCTGCCTGGAACAGACTCAGATAACTCCAAGCTCTGAATAAGCATGTCATGCTCAGAAGCTTATTTGTTGTGTGTGGACCTCYTGGCTGACCTAATAGAAGACATTTCCTCTCTCTACAAGTTTTCTCACGTGCACATAAGAGGATGCACTGGCTGCAAGCAGCAGCATCAATAGTGGTACAGAGTTCCCAGCTGCTGCCTGCACAGCCCGAGCATATATGGGCTGCTGCCTCCTTCATGGAAGCATCCACGCATCACAGTTTTTATCTTCCTGACATCTCTGTGAAGGTGGGAGGAGAAGTTTTCCCATCTCCCAAACTGGAAAACTTGGSCAGAAAGAGATTTAACCATCCACCCAAGTTCAGTCAGGAGCAGGAGGCTACTTGGGGAACTAATGCTATTTCTKAGTCAGGGGAGATTTTCATTGYGGATGATCTGTGAAATGTTTGTCTTGAATTTCATTTGGCCCTTGCACAGAGCAGTATCTTATTCAAAAGCTGTATTTAAGAATGGCAATGAACATTATTAGGTGTGTGCCGACAGCTTCACAGACATCTTCAATAAGAAAAGCAATCGGATTCTGAGCAACACGATACTTTGTGCATAGCAACAAGCCAGCTGGCTCTAAAGACCATTTTCTCATGCAGACCTCATCAAAAAATGAAATGATGAAAATAAGTAGACAGGACTAGGTGAGGAATTCTTCTGTCCTTGTGCCCCAAGGGGARTATATCCAAATTAATAGGCCTTTTTCCCTGCTAATGACTCAGTGAAGATGTGGGAGACGTGGACCACAGCATCAGCTGGTGTAAATTAGTGTGTACCTGGAGATACTGCAGGAACACCATCAGGTTACACTCAGCTGAGAGTGCAGCCCATCCTATCAGGGAGCCTCCCATCCTGTACCAGTGGGGTAAGCCAAAACCATCTTTGCAGTCCTGGCTCATACTTGGTTCTCTGCTGGGAGGTGTGTGTAAGGACAGGGACGTTATTCAGAGTCTCCAGTTCAAAAGCCACTAAGAGTCATATTGCTACTGGTAAAATTCTTGCCAAGGCCAAATCATCCAGCACTGAGACTTCCACACTCCTCTCTCTGGTTCAGCAACTGCTTGGAGAAAAGCAGAACTGAGACTGGCAGAGGAGCAAAAGAGCCAGAGATAAGTGAGGGGAAAAAAGTGGTGTGATGGGATCAGCAGGTTGGAAGGGACTGAGAGAAGGCGCAGAGAGAGYGTTGAAGTATGCACAGGGAAAAAAGATGGATGTATGGGTGTGGGAGAGAAACAGAGCGATAAAAAGTGATATGAAGTTTTCATGTCAGACTTCTCCACGAGGGCAGATTTATCTCCTTCTTTCTCTAGAAAATTCATTAGGCATTTGTGCCTCCCTCTCTCCCTGGCAACACTCTAGCTTTATCCAGGAACGAAACAGTAACTCATGCCCATGAGTTCTCCTCTCCCGACAACCGCAAAACAATATAGCATCATTCCACCCCAGCTCTGCTTTTTATCTCAGAGTTTTGCACGAGGTTGAAGGAGACCAGCGGAGATGGGTGTTGGGAGCATCCCAGGAGCCTGGAGATATTCCCTGAGGAACCTACAGGGCAATTAGCAGAAGCTCTCCAGTCAAACCACAACCCAGTGTGAGATCTGACCYGTGGATGGACAGCATGAATGCTACCCTACAAGGAACAACAAGAGGGAACAGGGTTCCAGGAGCAGGGTGTGCTTTTAGATAACTTGGATAATTTATCTATAACTCAAGCTGAAGGAAATTTAAGTGACCTGTACCCACACTGTTGAATTTGCCAATGAACTGGCTATGGTGAGAGGTAAGAAGTAGAGTCCGAAGGAAGGCTGAAATTTTAAAGCAAACCATAAAGAAAATACAGAACTAAAGATCAACCAAAATAAAGCCAAATACACGYCTGTGAGCAGGTAAGAAGATTCTGAACACTTTGTTTAGCAGCTCATAGCCAGAGGTTTCAGCAAAGGAGACAGGTTAAATTCCTACAGGCATTAATTAAAAGCAAGCTGGTGAGAGCAGAAATTAAGGCCCAAACACTGAAATAACTGCTATTTTTCCTCTTCAGAGAATGTCTAGCTCCAAACAACTGCTGAGAGGAAAAAAAGTATGTGGATGTGAGGTGTGAGATGCAGATGAGAGATCTGGAAACTCATCATGAAAGGATAAGAACAACAAGCTAGCTGAAAAAAAGGACAGTATTGAGATGAATTTGGTCGTGATGAAACAGTAACGTAGGAAGATGAGAAGAAGTTGACCTAATAAAAAACTGTGGGCAGCCTACAAAAATCTGAATGTAGAAAATGCAGTGAAATCCCAAAGATTTCAGTGGCCAATCTAGGAGATTCCCATGACAAAAGAGAACTCAGGAAAACATCTCTTGGTATTCAGTTCTCCTGGTGACCTGCATGGGAAGAGACGGAAGAATGCCCCAAGCACAGTGTGACTGCAGCTGAAATTGAAGAACAGGAACATGCTGAGATTGGCCAAGCAGCTCTGGAGTGTACAGAACTTGGGAGAAAGAAGGAACCATCTGTTTATGATGTTTTCACCTGTTTATAAAATTGGCTGTAGCTGCTTAACTAGCCAAGAGGGGATGTGTGGAGCAGATGTCATCAGAAGGATCAGAAGCTATTCCATGACTGCACAACCAGAGAGACCTGAGAGGACAAATAATCTTGTGATTAAGACACAAGTTTGGGGATCAGCACATCCTGAGCAAATTCCTGGTTGTCACAAATACCAGGTAGAAGGAAGRATTTGGGATAAGTCACTTGTCCTAGCTTCCTTTCCTAATGAAATAAGAAGGGCCCTTCCCCCACCCTTCATCCTGCTCATCACTAAATATTCTTTGTCTCTTAGTCGGTCCATGCACAGGCCCAGGAGGTCTCTGGATCCCACACTGAAGCAAGCAGGGTTTACTATGCSTGAAAGATTTGGGTCTGCCAAAGGTATTGTTCCACCTGCTGTAATGTCACAGGAGGGCAGGGATTTTGTCTCTGCTTCCCTGTAACACTGGTGTGGGTGAGAGCTTTGCTGATAGAAGACCCAGCCAGCGGGGAAGCATGTGGATTCATGCTTAGCTGCAATTCTGTTTCCTCTAGGAGACACACCTCACTGAAGCCAGACCAATTCCACCTACCACAAGGCAACACAGCTGACATCTTGCGGCAATCCCTTGAGGATATGTCTCCAGAAAAAGAATCACACAGATGCTCATCTCAGCTCCCAAAGTTACCACTTCACTCCTTTTTTTTTTTTTTTTTTTGCTTTATTTACATCATTTTTCCCCCAACAGGTTGACTGAACACTGAATGCCTCATGGCAGGAGGGATGGGATGGCAAAAGACTCACAAAACGCTTAAGTGTCTCCAAAACACCCGCGTTTTGCAGCTACAGTGCTGAATCCGTGACCGCATTATAATGCAGCTGCAATGTGCTACAGATTAAACACCAACTTGGAAGTTCACATGAGTGAAATGTCAGCTCAGGGGTTGATTTCATTCACCTGACATTCCTGTTAATAACAATGCCTAATTAGAAAGGCTTTTAAGCATCCGTTACATTAATTTAACGTGAAAATCTCATGGAGCTTTATTGGAATTTTTTTCCCCTGTAAAATTAACCCTGCGGGCTTGTTACACATGTTTTCATTAGGGACTGTGAGCAGTGGGGATATTTGATGAATTACAGTCAGCCCCTTAGTCTCCGAGTTTAACTTTGCTTTGTATTCCAAGCCCTTTTATGCTGATAAAACTCTGATTTGATTTTTTCCCCCCCATTAGTTTTAATACGTGATACAGACTCCTCACATTGTGGCTGGGGGCTCAAAATCCAAATTCATGGCTGCCAATTTTCATGTGATGCAGAACAAAAGTCTGTAGTTCAGAGCCTTTTATACCAGCTGGCGTTAAATTCTGGTCTGCAACCTCCTCTGCTCCATGGAGCGCTTGCTGGTCACATGGCTTTTTTTCTGCATTTCCAGCTGCCAAGCCTTCTTTAAAGGAGCTGAAAAGCCAGGATAGGATTACTCCAATATTATTTTCTTTTATAAGTGTGACAGATACCATCTTAGCCAAGACTGAGACTTCCAGCGCTAAGGGCACAAAGTGCTCCAGCGGGAGCTAAAATATCAACCTCCTTTGCAGGAAAGGGAAGAGCAGAAGCTATTAGAGATCATACACTCCACAGCTCGGTGGAGAAAGGGACTAGCAGTCCTAATGGGCTTCACATTACACCAATTGCTGATGCTCTTGCCACAGTCTCAAACTGACTGTAACTACACATGGCTTGGCCAAGTGCCTGTGGGACAAGTCTAATGCAAGTCCACTTTGAAAGCTCTTCTACACCTTGAGAGCCTAGACCTTTGAAGAGCATCCTGGGTTATTTCTAGCACTGGGATTAATTTAAATCTGTTACTATGTTAATGTTTGGAGCTCCACTGAACCTACAAGTTTGCTAGAACTCAGAACACGCTGGAAAGATTTTAACAAGGGATCCACTTGGGGATTTGAGGGAGAAAAGCTGGAGGAACAGGAACAAATACTTGACTGGCATAAATCTATGGAGTTGTTCAACATCCAGTGGAAATCTGACATGAAGCAAACTCTCTTATCACACACACCACGTTATTGAAATTGAACCTAAATGGCAAGAGAACCACATTGTCACAGTGATGGAAGAGAACGTTCTCATCACCCTGTTCACCAGCTGACCACTGCAGGATTGTCTTCCTCGTTGTATTTTATACTGCTATAGCTTCCCTAGATCTACAATTCCCAGCTGATTTCACCTCTCCCCATGGTAAACTATTCTGTTGCCTAATGCAACGGATGTAAGAATATTTTTGTGATAACCACTGAGATTTCTCCTCTTAAGCCTTTCCCTTGAGTTACTGAACATTAATACTATCCATCCTTGATATTTATTCTGTTTCAATATGCACAGACTCTTATCATGTCCCTCCTAGTTGTCACTTTGCCAAGCTGCACATAATTAGATTTTTTAATCTTTTCTCATTAATCAGCCCCTTTGAACTCCCCCTACCCCCAATAATTTTTGTTGCTCTTCCTTGAACTTCCTCAGTTTGTCAATATCTATCTCGTAATGAGGTGTGCAGAACTGAATGCAATATTATAGCTGTCTTGCAGAGAAAGGAAGTATGACCTGCTGACTCTATGCATATAGTGCCATCAGTCTTTCTCTGTAGCTGTAGCACATCTAATCTTTTGCCCTCTACAACCCCCAGATCCCTTCTGATCATCTTCTGGCTCCAGAGTCCTGCAAGGCTCTATTGAAGATGACAGAGATCTTTTCTGCTAGCTCAGTGCCCCACTACCTCACTCCTACCACTCATCACACAGACCAAGTTATTAACCCAGAGCCCAACTGGTAGAAAAAGAGATATACAAAGACAGAAAATGAAAGGCACGCAGACATTTTTGCACAGAAGTTCTTCTGAGCTTAGCTCCTCTGTATGCTTTTGCATTGCCTAAGAAACCACCCCAGTTTGTTCCCTCCTGAAAATTTCTTTGCAGAGATCTGTCCTGCCTAATCTCCTAGACTTTCCAAAGCTACATCCTTTGGAAAACAGGTTCCCCAGCTCCTCTTTCTCAAACCATGCTCCACTAAATAGCTTCTTCTGGTCCCTTCCCAGCTGTTCTCTAATTCTTGCCTARATCAACCTCCTCCTTCCTATCATGGGTCACAATTAGCACACTGCTTTACATAGGAGCAGGCCTGGGCCAAAAACCATCAAGGCTGATTTGAAACCTCTGTTTAGACTGAAGTAGTGACTCACATTTCAGCTGAATAAGGTCTGGTTGTGATTTCCTATTAGGAGGCTGTTGGCATCTGCTGAGACAATTTTGAATTCCCCCTCTTGAATTGGCCTGATAAAGGCCACCAGGATGGGAGTTCCCCCTTGCTAAAGCAGAGAGAGGCTGTAAAGAGATTAGGACTGGTAGCGAAATTCTGCTGTCAGAATARCTTTGGAGCCTAAAGCTGGATAAAGAGAACTGAAACTGGGACTGGACTGGGTTTCCATATCATTTACATCCTTCTGATGACACTGTATCTCATCTCTACTGTGTTTGCTCTATGTTAAGATATCCTTGAGGCTGAATCTCACCACCTGAGCTGACAACGCTTTATCTCAGCAGCTCAGCCAAGCAGGAGGCCTTGGAGCAGATGACAAAGGCAGAGATGTGCCTGCTAATTATGTGCATGCTGCTCTTCTATAGGATGGCAGGGCCTGAAAAGCAACAGGCTAAAAGAAACCAAAGCCTACAAATACCTGACCCACAAATTACCTGGCAAATTTTTAATTATTTCGGAAGGAGAAGGAGCCTGTTTCTGAGGATTTCACCAAAGTCAGGGGAGAAGAGAGTGTGGGGCCATCTCAGAACGGCAGCCTTTCCCACAGGTGCAAAACCAGACAGCATAAGATGCTGGGAGACAAGTAACCCTTCAAGAGAGTGGGAATAATCCAGAGGTTGAGCTGCTAGTATGGGACTTAAAGCTCAGAGTTTGACTCACGGCTCAACCACAGCCTCCATGTGCAGCTCTGAGCAAGTTTCCCCTGCGCTCCAGTCCCCTGTCTGCAAACTAGGCATGCTGATTCTGTCTTATTTCCCAGAGATGGTGAGAGGATAAATCCACCTAAGATGGGAGGGGATAGCTAAGCAGAATCTCTCATTGACCAACAACAGAAGGTGGTAGGACAGCCTTCCTCCTGGGACGCCCAAAGCCTTCCTATGGCTGTGTTTGTGGGAGAGAAAAGGCAATTCATTGCTTGCCTTTGAAAGGGCTGGAGGTCCACAAGGAGAAGGGGCACCCAGACTGAGGATTTGTGCTGCAAGAAAATAATCTGAGAGCAGTAAGAGCTTGTAGAAGGCTTTTTGCACTTGCTGCACTGGAGAACAGGGTAATAATAGTGCGGCTTCTCGCGTCTGTCAGCTAGCACAGCTGCAGCTCCAGCCCGTGTTTTCTTAGGCCTGTCTTCTCCCAGCAGGCAGCGAAGGGATTTACATAATAACGCACCCATTTTAACTTTGCTTCATTGACTCCTGACAAGATACAATATTTTTGATTAAACAGCTTCCTAGGAAGGAACTGCTGCCTTAAACCACTCGCACTTTCTCTGACCCCATGTGATCTCATTAGCGGTCCCCTCAGACACCATCTGACGGCGTCTTAAATTCCTGTCTTCCTTCTTCTTCCAAATGAGCTCTTCAGGGTAGGGACAGAGTCCTCCTTAACGCCATGCGGTGCCCAGCTCCGCCAAGACCTAACCCTGACTGGGGCATTTTGTCACTGCCGTGACATCGGCTCTTCTGCCTCTCCAACCCCATTAGTCCTGGGGTCTGTTTTCTCTCCAGCTGCTTCTCTCGCTCAATCCTTCTTCTCTTCCTTTCTTCCCCTATCAATCTTTGGTCTGCCTTCTCAGTTTCTCTTTATCTCATACCATCTGTCTCTTTTCTTTCTGCCTTCTTTTTTTCCTTTCTCTACTGACCAGCCCAACAGAGACAGATAAATCTCTCAAGCCAAGGAGACCACGTCTTCCATATACATTTGTGCGACAGTCAGATGCTACAGTGACAAAGATCAAATCACCAGCTAGCTCAACAGAGAGATTCAATAAAAGCAGAGAGTTATATTGATAGGAACAAGGCAAATGGATAGTTTTGATTTTAGTAAATTATTGACTGCTCAATAGAGGCAAAAAAAGGCTTCCAAGCAGCATGGCTTAGAGAGCAACTCTTCCTGACGCAACACGGCCAAACAAGAGGAGTGAAATATGAGACAGGGAGCACTTTGTGGCATGTCTGACAGTCCCATCATCTGCATGAGGAATGGTCCTCCCTGTCGGATGAACCGCTTACAGTACATCTGAAAAAAAATGAGATCTGCTTTCAGCTAAGCCTGAAGTGAGCTGTGCTGCAGAGAATCAGGGGCTCCCTCACAGCTCTGGAATAGCACAGGGTGGTCACATTCAGGCACCAAAGACCCCCCATTTCTCAGAAGAGTCCCACCACAGCGGGCATGGCCGGTCTAAGCCAATGCAGAACTGTACTTTATAAAATGCTGAGTGGTGTTTCTCTTTGATCTGACTCTAAATATAGTGTGTGTCTGATACTTACACGACACTTGCTAATCACCATGGTCTCCAAATGCCTCATACTCGGCAGTGGATTTATCCTCACTGCTCTACTGCCCGTTTAATGTTCGGAACTGAGAAACTATGGGATGTGCACATGGTTCCCAGAAGAATCTGGGTCAATGCAAGAAATCATTTTTGGTTATGGCTCTTTACTGTCCAAACCACACAGTGCTGACAACTCCGCATTTCCCTGTGGTCACATTTTGCACACAGATTATTTACTTATAATCCTTCTGTAAGAGATAAAGAAATTCAGATGCAAAGCCCAGACAGCAAGAGGGGGCTGGGTTACCTACAAACAATTCCACGGAGGAGGCTCATGCACACAGTGCAAGCTGGGGAGGTGAGGTCTGCATAAAGCATTATCAGCTACGAGGCGACAAGGTAGCAACAAAACCCACTGGAGGGATCTCTCTTACTGTGTTGCCTCCCGAGATGTTCATGGGAAAGCTGGTGTTTCTTCACCACTCCTACATCGGCCAGTGTCAAGGGCATTAACGTACTGGGTAGCAGATCCAGTGTTCAACAGGCTTTCAGATCCTGCTGAGAGAAGGGAGTGGATGGAGGAAAGCAGTTGACTCATCTTCACATGGGTAGACAGGCCTGGGTCAGCAGGGGAGTGAATGGGACAGGGGTGCCCYGTTCCCATCTTACAGGGCAGCTGGCCTGCAGATGCATGTGGGCATTTGGCCGTGCTTCATCCCACCAAGTGCCACCATGCGAGCTGTGCTCATCGCTGGGAAACAACATCACCGCAAGGACGGCCACCAAGCAAATGTAGAGCCCTGGGCTTTCCAGCCATGCAAACCGGACCAGCATTACATCTCTTGCAARGTCCCTGAATATCCCCCTGTGTACCTGTGGTGCCTCTTGAAAACAGCCAGGAAATCAAGGGAGAGGCTGCAAATTTGCATCAGGTCTCAGACCTGATCCTGGCGTTTCACGTTAGGGAACGACCCACAAACAGCAGTCTGGCAGGAGGATGCAGGTTGATCTCCAAATACAGCAGCTCACCCAGCTCTGAACAGGAGCAACCAGAACAGAAGAAAGATGATCAGACGACTTCACCCCAGGAGCAGCAAGAAACAAAAGTATTTAGGGAATTAAATAACCAAAAATGACAAGAGGCTGCTAAGGCATCTCTGTGAGAGCCTGAAACACTGCAGATGAGGTCAGAAGTGATGCAGAGCCATCTACTGCATTCAACAAAACTAACTGAAGAACAAGCAGGCTGAAAAGCTGGGGAGAGGGCATGAACACGGGGTGTGAGGGATATTTCAGCTCTGATTAATTTTAGCCAATTAGCACTTGTCAAAAGAAGGGGGGAACCCGAAGCGCTAAATAACAAGATCTTGAGCTCAAGTGAGAAARGCAGGAACAGAAAGAGCCACTTTCAGCAGCATCTATGTCAATATTCAGAAGGAGAAAAACACCATGAAATTACTTCCCCTGCATTATGGGAAGAGAAGGAAATCTTACAGTACAAACACGCTAATGGGCTACGCAGGGATCTGAAGGAGGATTGTTGAGGTATTAGAGCAGGCTGCATTAAGAAAAAAAAAAGCAAGAGAAGAAACAGGTTTTTCAGAGAGATTTCATCGAAATCGATTAATTGAGAAACTTAAAGGGGCAGCATTTCACAGGCATGGAGCCAGTAATTGGCCCAAACAAGTCCTGACAGAGAAAAGCACTTAAAATCCATGCTGGAAGGTAAGCACATGGCTGTCGTGTTTCTTCCCATCACAGCCCAGAAGAGGCCACAGAGAGCAAAGTTTCTCCTATGCTAATCCTCTGCACAAATCCATGAAGCCTCCCTTATCTTTCTCCACGTGCCTCCTTAAAAATCACTGCTACTGCAATGCCTATAAAACACCAAGAGCATGTAAACAGCTAGTGCAGCACTACTGAAGCTTATCACAGCAATCAGATATTGGATATCACCGTTCCCGCGTGCGATGCCATGTGCTTTTTRTGTTGACTTGTCTGTCATCTCAGACTGTAAAGTCTTTGGGATGGAAACTCTCTTTTTGTTAGAAGTATGGTACAGGAGGGTTCAAATCCCCAAATGAGCCTAATTCACAGCACAACAGGGAAACTCAGCACATGAGCTCTCCATGGACAAGGGAGGGATGCTACCACAAACAGAATGCAAATAAAATTGTTGCTGGGATGAAAGGAGGTCCAGAGGGAAACAGAGAGCACACAAGGCCATTACAAAGCATCAGATAGGGACTGTCACTCAGATTCTGCGTGTTTCTCTTCTACCAAAATATTTCTGATTTTTTCTCCAAGGAAAACAAAGAAAATACTTGTCCCCATTTTTATCTTTCCCTCTTTTCAAAAAAAGAACTGAAAACTCAAACCAGGAGATGGAAAAAGCATCTAAAATGGCCAAAGCCAAATTTTTAAAAAGCATTATTTAAAAAAAGTTCTTTTTCACTACAAGCAATTCCTGAATTCTCCCTCAACTATCTTTAGTGGACTAGCTCTAGAGTGAAATGAGAAAGAGATGAGGGAGCTGCACTCTGGAAAATGGCTCCATCTATCTCCATGGGTCCATGGGTGACACAGGCTCATGCTACAGCTGAAGATCTGGATGAGATTATGAGCCAGAGCTAGAGAAAAATGGGTCTTTTCTTGTTCATTTATTTCCAATATAAAAATGCTCTAACAAGCACAAAATAGAATGGGACTCGGTTCCCACTGTCCTCTGTCCCCATGTCAATTTGCAGAACCAGCAGCTCTCATGTGAATAAAAAGACAGGTCTGCAGGGACCCTGATTCTGCATGYGCTCAGCTTACTACCATCTTACAGAATAGCAACGTCTCTGCAAAGGTGTTGTCAGGATTAGGGTTGTATTTTGGCAGCTCTGGTTCTGAATTCTCTCAGGACTGCTGTGGAAGAAAGCACTATTTTTACACATGCTATTTTTAGTTGTATTTTCTGTCAAGTATTCACGAAATAGGTGATAAAAGGTTTGTGAATGATTAATAGATGTTTTAATGAATGACTAATCAATGCTTACAGATTACTATAAAGCCCAAACAGTCAATAGGTTGCTTCTAATATTCCATAATACCTTATCCTGACATGCTTATAATCACCTGATAAATTATGCCACTCATGTCTATAATGCCTATTAATCATTTATTAATCTTTTATAAGCCATTTGCAAATAAAAGCATGATATGAACTGTGACTTCTTATTCCTTCCCCCATCCCCAGGCATCACACTTTCTGGGAGTTAGGGTAAGTATCAGTCAGGAACAGACATGATTTTAGCCAAAAGCTGAGTCTTTGCAACACTGCTGGACTACGGGTAATTCACCACCACCTCCAGAATTTGAGACAAAAACGGGGATGTCAAGGCCAGCTGATAGCTTTGTGGTTCAGATGATGTCAAAGTGGTGTTCATGAAAGATGAAACAGTCACACACACAAAAGCTTCAGGAAGAAAATCCTCATAGAGAGAGAGGGAGGAATTAACTTCAAGACTTAAAGCAAGGAAAGGAAAAAAAAATGCATCTATAAGGACAGAGGATTGAAGCAAATGGACCACAGGTAGGCGAAAATAACAGAAAATCATTCCAAATAATCACAATAAAATCAAAGGAAGCTCTGACACAAAGCAAGGAAGACAAAGAGAATTGCTAGCACAACAGTCACATATTTCTCCCATTAGATAGGACCGATTTTTATAAAAACATATATACATTCTCAAGACTGTACCAGATTAGCTGGAGCGACAAGAACCTGCCTCAGCTTCATCACTAGATCTCCAGAGCAGACAGCTGGAGGCTTCCTATTATATCCTCTTTTCAATTACTTACAACCTTATCAAATTTTAACCACTTAGAGTGCAAAGCTCTACAGGATGTGTTACAGCAGGATTCATCCTAACCAGTTACACCACCRAGCCCAGGATCACGCTATGGAAACCCCTCTCCCATCCCCACAGAGGGAGTCCAAGGTGACAAGTTCAGGTGGAGATATCTCTGTGAGAGGGACCTACAGTGAAGAACCACAGTTCCAGCTCAGGAGCAGGGACTGGAGCATGGGCTTTGCCCTTGCAGGAAGTGAACTTGGTCATTCTCGTAAAACAGAGCCCCAAAGTGATCAAGTGGTGCATCATTAAAGCATTAAACAGCCATTAAACAGTCTCCTCAATTTTGCATATGTTCCCTGCAGACATAAACATGTCTTTAAGCCACGTAGTGGTTTCTAATGTTTACAACCTCATGAACAAGGCTTGGAGAATACCGAGCCAGCAGCTGCAGGTTGAAGCAGGCAGTTCATCCAAACAGCCCAAGCAACAGGGCTTTAAGCAGTGTCTGGCTTGTAAAACCACCCAGCCTGGCCTCCTTTTGCCTGTCTGCCTGTGGACAGCTATTGCCTCTGGGCTGGTCCTTGCTGTATCTTCATTCAGCACCTAGTACAGCTCAACCCCACCATGCTGTGACTTCTCAGTGCAACCAGAACTGGAAGGGTTAAAGAAGCCTCAGGAAAGGCAGCAACAGAGAAAAATCAGTTATGGGTAGGAAAAAGTATTGAGCCTGGTTTCAGGTGGCTTCCCATGTGCAGATTCTCCAGGGTCTAATAACCTGGTTCAAGTACAAAGATTGACTTTTCTTCAACAGGGCACTAATTTAGGTCTTTCTCTTTTGTCCATTTTCACTAAACAGGTAGGAATTTCATGTCTCTGAGTTCCTCAGCCCTCTTTCAAATTTGTTTGAACAGCAGCAGGTTCTAAAAATGTGTATGAATGGGGTGTGCCAAGCAGACACACAGGCACACAAAGTTCATTTAAAAGCCTCTTGTTCTTTGGCCAAAACCTACTTCTTGTCCCCAGCCCTGGGGGGCTGTTTTACTCTCCCAGGCCAATGTTCTCAGCACAGTGAAAAAGGCCACCAAATCCTCTTAAGCCTTGCTGGGCAGTAGGAAAGGTTTGCTAAGTAGGTGTCTTATGTGTCGCTCCTTCCTGAGCCAGGAGATCCTTGTGGTTTGAAATGCTCTGATTAACTCGCATTAATTTCATTCCCTTGTTTCATGCTCTGCCCCTGTCGATCCCCCCAGGTGGGCTTTGGGGCTCTGTTATGTTACCGACTGGAGGCATATGTCTGCCGCAGCAAGTAATGGGATGAGGAGAAGGAATCTGAGAGAGTCTAAATTAAAAAAAGTAAAAATAATAAAACCCAATCCCCTTGATCAGCATGCCTGTCATTTTAGCAGCATTAAATACATTAAAATGGGATCTGCACACCAACTTAATTAAATGAGCCAATTAAAAGTTGCTGCCAAGTATTAGTTTAAGGTAGAAAATACACTTATTTTGGAGCTTATGCAAATTGAATTTGCAGGGCCTTGTGGGAAATGCTAGGCATTTTTTTGAAAGACTCACAGTTTGGAAATTTATTGCAGTGATCTGAATTTTGTTTCGTTACGAGTGTCAAGCACAATCTCAGTTAGAGGAAATCTCTTGGCTGCTTCCCACATTACGATGTCCTTTCCAAACTGATCTTTTCTTCAAAAGTACTATTGAAACATTTCAGACCATCAGTGCCCAGGGGCTGATGACTCATGTTTGCCCACTGAAGAGGCATTTCGGGGCCTGAAAAAAAGAGCAATTATGGTATTAAACCCAAGATGATAGTTAGTGTCCAACATCATTATTTGATCTTAGCTCTCAGGTGCTGTGTGGCCACCTGCAATGTGACTACTGAAATGGAGCACCTGGAACATGTACTAAAACTCATAATTTATTCTAGGCCTTTCTTATCGATGTAACATTGCAATCAAGAATTAGTTGAACAGCAGAACAATTGATCTGAAACCATTTTCATAAATCAAACCGCCGATTTCAGCTCGCTATCTGACTGAGTGATGTGTCACCTCACTGCCAGTTGTTTGGAGGCACAGCAGTAACAGAAGTTGCCTTCTTTGGGTTTAAAAGGTGAGAAAAAAGGTGATTTTGAGGCAGACCAATGTAGCCTGGATTTCAAGCAAGCCTTTGGAAGAAATATTTTAGCTGAACAAAGTCTTTTGCTCTGACAAAATTAAACTATCGTACCTCAGTGTTTTCTTACTGAAACATTTTCTTTGACCCAGAACGAAATTGGTTACTATTTTTCAGCAATATATTTTAAGATCTGGGTGTGTTTTTTTAATGGGAAATTTAACAAGCCTTTACAGACAGAAGTTGTTCCAAACTGATGAGTGGAAATGTTTCACTTAGAAAATACCAGATGCTTTGGTTTTTTTCTGATTTGTTTCATTTCCACCCTGCTCTGAAAAGAATAATTTGGGGTATTCAGCATGGATTGCAAGATCTTCCTAAAGTCCTCATCTCATAAATAATATAGCTGATGGCACTTTTCTCAACTTTCAGTATTTTGATAAAATTTAAAAACTGGGAGGGCAGTAGGTCAAAATCAAGGAAAAAAATCTTTCTGGGGCTTTTTCCCCCTCATGTTCTTCATTATGCAGGAAGTGGCAATTTTCACTTTAGGAAAGTTTTGAATGAAAATTTCACTCAGCTCTTAGCTACCTTGCCTGAGACAGAAGCAAGTGCTATGATCTCCATTTTAGACATAGTGACCAAGATCCACAGAAATTAGGAAAAGCTCAGCTCCACGGAGCAATGCCCAGCCCCAAGGGGAGCACAAAGTTTAGAGGTGTTTTTGGTGCTGATTTAGGCAGATCTGTGCTGTTTGCAGTTTCCTGAGGGTGCAGGGAATGGGGAAGCATCTAGGAGACAGCCTTCCCCAAGCAGGCGCAAGCACCTTGTCAGGCAGACAAAATCACAGCTGAAGATTACTTGCGAGGAATAATTCACGTGCTTCTTTCTTGTCCGCCCGGCTCTTCTAGCATCCTTTCCAACCTCTGTTCAGCTTTGCCTGATTCAAATCAGACACCTAGAGGTTAGAGAGTTCTGTTACTCCTAATTAATCACCTCCTGAGCTGACTCGTCTCTGCTGCTCCGGAGATCATTTAACGAGTGAGGCTCACTTAGCTGTGCCAGTACAGCAGTTGTCCAAACATCACGCAGTCAAGCCATACAGCGTTTAAAGGCTGAAGACTTTGCASTCCAACAGCCTAGTTAGCACTGGCCATCCGCTGGCAAGGATCGTGTGCTCAGACCGCCACCAGGGAGCTCATGCGATCCCTGCTGCCCAGGGCCATGAGGGTGGTGTAGGCTGAGGTCTCCACTGGGTCCAGACTCATTTCAGTGGGATACCTAGGAGGTCCGAAGGGAGCTGCAAACATCCTCAGGCCAGCCAGCATGGGTGAATGGCTCATTGTGAACGCTGGGCTTTAGGTTGCCTCACTCCACCGTCTTTCCACTAAGCAGTTTAGACATCACATTAGCACAGAGCCAGCTCAGAGATCTCTGCTGCCTCTAAGCAAATCTCAGATGTAGGAACCAAGGAGAAACTTTTCCTACACTAGTTCTTCAAAATGCTTCATGTGATTCTCTCCAAGAGTGAAATACATCARGAAGATCCCAAATTACAACCCAACTGCCACAAAGTGCAATGAGACACAGACAGATTTCATCAGGACTTGGCTGTTAGTCCAAGACACTGAGGTGCTGCAGGAAATAGCATTGCAAGAAATTTTCTTTTAACTCTGAGATGGAAAAGTTAAGTTGCTTTTCAGCTGTCTTCTGTGGAATGAGACACTAATCTTTAAATTTCTTGTGGCTTCCAGGGATCCACATCCTTTTGGCTTAATTCTAGGTTCTGTGAACACTGCTTTCCAGATAGGAGAGATGATGTAGATAATTGCTCTTTTCCGCTATGGCTTAGCCCTGAAGCTCCAAGTTGCTGCTATGTAAAGTCTTCAGTTCCATCCCAAACTTATTTTCCTGCATGGTCTTAAACCAGCACTAACCCTCCTGAAGTCAGAGCCTCATGCCCTGTATCTCCTGCCATCACCACTGCCTTCAATCAGCTGGGAATACTGACTTAGCAGGTCCCTGATGCTAAGTCCCATCTCCCACAACTGCATCTAATCCAGCAGCAGCCAGAGACCATCTATCGACAGCCCCGCACAGGACCTTCAGAACACTCCCACAACTACCATGCCAACAAGCTTCCAACACACAACTCAGCAGGAATTATTTCTCCCAGAGTGTTTCTAGCTTTTGGGTTTTTTTTAAGTCCCAGAGTGGGTCACTTGTGTTCCTACATTTGGAGGAGGACAATGAAGAGTCCTTTATCCCATGACCCTCCTCCAGCTGAGCAACGATACTCTGAAACTGTGCCTGCTTTCTCATGCCATAAAAGTCTGTCTCAGGTCAAATCCCTATTCCCATTCTCACTAGTTCCACCTCAGCAGAAGTTACTAAGGAGCCAAGTGGGTTATTTTCAAACTGACTTTATATTTCAGCTTCAAACATTCTCAGCCGTCTCTGACAATGCTGGCTACATGCAGTCCTGCCTTGACATGAGAGCCCAATGGGCCACCAAAAGCTTGGGCTGGACCTTCAACCATCAGCCTTCAGCCTCTGCCTCCTGCTCTCTCCCATTCTCTCCCTCTGGCTGTTGGTTTCAGTCCACCTCCTGTTTGGCTAATTTCTTCTCTCTCCAACATTCATCCTTGCACTTCCCCTCTCCTAGAAATACTTCCCTTCATTCAAACCACACAAAAATCACCCGCTTGTCATGTGTTTGACATGGAGCTTATAATTAGGTGAAGTTCCCCATTCCCTCGGTGCAGATCTCCCAGGCTGTCTCATTTGCATTCTAACGAAGGAGCTGGCCCCAGATTGCCTCATTCCCCCCTGGCTGTCTATTAAAAAAATACGCGCAGCAAAGAAAACTCACCTCAAAGAGATGATGTGAAAGCTGGCAGTACACCCAGCAGCTGTGCTCGCAGGAGCCAGGGGAAGGTTGACATCTGCCAAGCAGGGCTGCTGTTGGGGTGGACGCTTGCTGGCTTTGCAGGCTGCTTGCACAGAGCTGGCTCTGCCAGGGACAAGCTGTCCACCACGAGGGACACACTGTCCAAATGGTTCCCGCTGCTCACCAAAGCTTACTGGTTAGGGTTGGTTAAATGGCTGTCTCTCCCGTTTTTTGTCTAACGCATTGTCAGACGCATAGGCACACTGTCTATTCATGCCGGAGGACACAGTTCATAAAGAAAGATAAAGAATTTGTTTATGACATCTCTCTATCCCTGTCTCTTCAACCATCCATCTCTTCTCCTCAGCTGGATGGGAGTTATCAAGCTAAACACAGGTTTCTACAGGGTAAATGTTTACCCTGCTCCAGTTACCTTGGGAGTCACAGAAGCGCTTGTCATGGCTAACAGAGACGGCACAGTGATTGCTCTCTTCTGAAGTGGATGTCTGTAGCTGGGCACAGGAATCAGACCCTCAAAGTGCCCTTTTCTCTCTCTGGGAGAGAGAGGGTGAGTGGCCAGATCAGAGGGAGATGCTGACATCGCAAGTGTCTGAAGTTGTATGTGATGTATCGCACCCTCTGTCCTTACCTACTCCCATCTCTGGCTCTCTGCCTGCCAGCGTCTGCTGTCAAAAAGCAACCGGACAGTCTTAGAAGAAAAAATCCATCATGAGCTACTAAGGACCAGGGCACCACCTACAGCTCAGCACATCCTGCAGATCACTAGAGTCTGGGAGAGCATCCTGGGGCATATTGCTCCCTTCTACACTCTCCCCACCATCCACTGCTGGCCACTGATAGAAAGAGGGTTTATTTTGGACTCAGTAGATCCCATCTCATGTTCAGTCTATACACCTCCCAACTCATCCAGTGATCTGTGCCTGCGTCCTCAGAAATACACCCATCTCTCTCCACACCTCATCTCTTTTCCTTTTTTCTTTCCTTTTTTTATGTAAAGCAGAAGCCATCCAAGAGTCTCAGAAATGCCTTCTATCACACATGCATGCTGCATTCAGAAACTGCGAGGGCAGGGTTCAGACACACCTATGGTGTAAAACAGGCTTTATTCAGTGCAGCCTTCAAAAACCTGTGTGGTTCTGGGAGGAGTTCAAGATTGCTCCATGAAATACAGGGAATTCTCACAGGCCTTCTGGCACCAGGACCAGTTCAGTGGCAATGCAGATTCTCTTCCAGAACAGCTGGCCAGGTTTGTAAATGAAACAAGAAGCTCCTTGTGCCACAGGATAGGGAAGGCATGTGGAACCTGCTCAGCACTGGCTTTAGGAAGTAACCAACCCAGAGAGCTGACCATGGGCATCCTCCCTATCCGGATTAGATACCWAAACTCGAGGGCTGGCCCAGTTCCAGCCAGGTCAGAGGGAGTTCTAAAAGTCTAATGAGCTTGGTCTTACGTACCAAGACAGCAAACAAGGAAAGGATGGACAGTAGGAAGAATTAGGGAGTGAAGATGGGTGGACAAAAGTAACCCAGAGGAAGACACTGTGTACTGTCTCCCTGTTCTTCACCTCTCTCGGGTTTCTGCCAATCCCTTCCTTACTATRGAATAGGCTTTCTCCTCTTTTCCCTGCCCAAACCCCATTAGAGACAGACCCTCACTGTGCTGAGAGGTGGGTTATCTTCACTCCGCTGTCTGCTGACCTCTCAAGGGAAAAGCCAGCTTCAAGATGGGTACAAAACCAGAAGTGGCTCCCTTGGTCCCACCTCTGCTGTCTGGGTTTAGTCCTCCAACCAAGAGCTCAGCATACTTCTTTAACCACTTACTGCTGATAATGGTTTCTCTGCCTGCCGCGGGTGAGTGAACATCAACCGCTCATTCTAGGCGTAAAGAAAACGTGCAAGGAAACCGTAAGATTGTGTACTGACCTTTCAGACAATATGCACGCCGGTAAATACCAGCCAGCCTTTTGAATATTAAACAGGCCACAGCCAGCCCTGCATTTCCTATTACCCCAAAGTCCTTCAGACTGCATGTCGAGTCCAGCCCTGCATCTGCAATGACCTGCAATATCCCATACTCCTCTTCCGCACTGGATTTCAGGGGGTTGTCCAGCCCTGATGCAGTGGACTCTCTGAACTGATTCCTGCCACCAGCTGCCATCAACTGCCACCACGGAGTGAACAGTGCAGAATAGCCACTGTGTTCCGAGCAGCATTAAACCCCTTCGAGACACCTTCTGTATTGTCCACAGTGACGGAACATTGGGTAGTTGTCCAAGACCTGTAGTTAGGCCCAAAACTCCATTCTTCATCCTGGAAAATGCTTCAGCTGCTGTTCAAAGACTCCACTGCATTTTCCCTAATTACTTCAGAGAAATAAGTTCATATGGATCTACAGGGACTTCAGAGGATCACACAGTGGGCAACAAGCAGAATACATTTCCCCAGCCCCTGTGTGTTGGGAGGACTAAGAGGTTTAGAAAGTCCTCCCATGTCTGAGTCACTAAAATGGCATGAATCCTAATTAGAGAGTGACAGTCCACCCTAGGTCATCTGTCAGTCTCTTGCAGACCCGCATGTTATACCATGTGTCATTTCTAGCCAAGCCTGCTCCTTCTGCAGTGGGTTTGCTGTATCCACCTAACGGTTTGACATCCACAAATGAAACAAGCCCATTCAGAGCAGACTTGGCATTGGTTTTGGTGTAGCTGGTAAAAAATCCAATTGAGCTTTTTCTTCCCCAGCTGTGCACACTGATTTCTACACATCATGGAATCAAGCAAGCTGGAAAACAGAAATAACTCCAGTATAACCAGTCTCCTCTACTTCTAAGAGTAGGAGGCCCTACTGTGAGGGCCTTTTGTAAGACAGCAGAGATGGGGATCAAAATATGACCTTTCCCAGGAGGTCCCTGTCTGTTGGTCCAGCCATTCATGCCAGTGCATTCCTATCACAGCAGTGCTCACAGGCCTCGGCTGAGGCTTGGGGCTTAGGGTGCAAAGCACTGTACAAACCCAGAGAGACAGCTTGCAGCCCACAGATCTCTCAGTCTAAGCAGACAGACAGGTAAAGGCAGGGAGGAGGGAAACACAACAACACCTGGGGATGAAAGGTGACAATTCAAAAATACCTACATGGCACAAGACACCAATTCCATTGCCAAAGGGACCAAAGGCAGCTATTGAAGGCTACCTGCCTATGTGGAGGGTGGGCACAAATCTCCTGAGCAAACTCTRGCACACGAGGACCAAAGCTATGGATTGGCCCTGGGGAGATGGCTTCTTCATTTGACCTCTTTGTAGCTCCACAGACACCTGCTGTTGTTCCCTTTAATTTGATGCGGATCATGTTTTATTGATGAGTGTGAGCACCTCCTCCTTGCTTGCGCTGATGATCCGTCTCATTAGTATGCCAGGCACCCCTTAGCTCATGAGCGAGCTCAAACGCAGCCTCCCTCACATCGTTGGTCCTGACCCTTCCTACGTGGAACTGAATAACAATTATATGGGGGTGGGGGCCCCCTTGAAAGCAAACTAATTCCTAAGAAGGGCAGATGTGCACTCAGAGAGAGCGCCCCATTGCCTCCCCCTCTATCTGCTCTGCCCACCAGCGTGTGGCTCCCACGCCATTCACGGCAAAGAACACAGGATCAGCTCTGCCAACCTGCGTTAAAACTTGCGGAAATGGCCCTTGGGCCTGGGACATGCATCACATTTCTGGGGAAAACAAAAGCAAAGAGCAACTCTCAGTGCCCAGCGCAGCTCTCAGCCAGAGATCTCCACTTGCCAATTAGATTTCCTCCACCAATTTGTACTGGGAAAGACGGAGAGGAAATGCCAGATGCTGCTGGGCACACAGAGCAGATTCAGTGCATGTGTTTAAAACACTAATAACTCCCTTCCTGCTGAAAGAGGGAAAAGACTTTCTCTTAATCCCTCCTTGCATCACTAATCAGAGAGAGGAGCAGATGGTGCCAGAAGTACAGTAATATGCCCATTAAAATAACCTCAGTTGCTGATGAGTTAGCACCAGACCCCATGCAGCAAACACCTTTATGAGAGCCCTGTTCCAGCATAAAACAGTGGCTCATGCAATGAGACAGAGGATATAAGAGCTTACTAGGAACATCCTAGCTAAATTGCACTAGTAAGGCCAAAGCTCTCCCCCACAAACTCTTTGCTAGCAGATGTGCTCAGCAAAATTTGCCCTCCAGGTGCATCTAAACAAGGTGCGTGTCCTTGAGGGCAGCTGTACTCTGGTGACACTTTGTGCCCAGGTGGACTCCATGGCTCTCAGCTGACTAGCAGAGCTTCTCCACCACTGGTACTGGGCTTCCCAGAGTGCATTCCTCTCTCAAGGGGAACAAGCAGACAGAGAAGATGTTTTCTAGTGATGGATTTCCCTTCTACAATTCCCAGCAAAAAGCTCTGTACAAAAGCAACCCCCCTTCCAATCAGATACAAGTCACGTCATTAGCTTCATGGTGGATTGACCTACTACACCTGTCCAGCAATGATATTCTTCTAAAAGGAACTGCTTCTTCTGAGCATTAAGATTTCTGAGCATTAATAATATTTCTACGGGATTCATGAAAAAATGGAAGTGTCAGCAGTCACCATATTGTTGAGCTTTTAACCTTGTATGGCTGACCTACTTGTTCCTTGTCAAAAGGAATGGTGTTTAAATCACACCACTCTTCTCAGCTGTGATGGACATCAGGACCAACAACTACTAGAGAAAAAAACACCTCTACTATTCAAGGTCTACATTTACAGTGCAAGTGCTCCTAAACAAGCATTTGAAAGGCCGTGTCCTACAGTCCAGGCAACAGTCTGCATTCTTCTTCCTCTTTCTCTGACCTCATAAATCTTCCCAGCAAAATTTCCATCCAAATAGATGTGCTCCCACAAACATTTATGCCAAGTCACATTTATGCAAGTAGCGTTTCTCAACAAAAAAGCACTGCATCCAAAATGTTGCATCAACTCCAGCTCTATTCTTCGCTCTGTGCCTTCTGAAGGGTGAATATTTCTTTATCATTAATTAACTCTTTATAAGACATGGCATTTATTTCATTATCTCACTGAATGTCACTGTCCAATTAGCTCATCCCCAAGGAACGGGACCTAATTATCCAAGATAAGTAAACTGAACTTTAGCAACCTTCCTCCCCTTTAAATAAGTTTCTAGTAGGTAATTACTCAGCAATAACTACCTTGTTAAAGCTAGAATAAAGGCTCATTCTCCTCTCCTTGACTTTATTTTAAAGAGATTTCTAACTCAACTATTTCCATTTTATTTGTCACAAAGTCTCAGAAATCTTTAGGGTCAGAACATGGTTCCTTCTAACATCAGCTACATGGAAGCGTTCATAAATAATGATACCTCTCTTTCCATGGTTAGTGGGCACCATTTGCTCCTGGAGCAATAGGATTTAATGAAATCTTTCCACTGGCTAAAGAAAAGGAATGTTAGCCCAAACTTGTGCCTATAGCCCAGGTAATGCCCCACTCACCTGCTGGATAGACCTGGAACTATCTGACTCCCGAGATCAACTGAATTCAGCTGCAGGAGGTATTAACTGCACAGAAAGCAGGGGGTTTCTTCCAGCTCACTGTCTGCCCCCTGGGAGCCTAATTTGGTTGGGCATGTTAGAAATCTGATAATAACACTCCTCTCTCATTATTTCTTTCCCGATTGTGTTTTTTAGCCTTTTTCAACAGCAAAGGACCCCCTTTGCCCTTGCTGAACAGCAGAAGAGCAGGAGAAGAGCAGGAGTAGCTGACATCCCTTCTCTAAACCATGCTTTTTAGGGAATGTAACTCCAAGCCACCCTGGCATAACCACCTGAGCAACTACAAATGATGGAGGAAAAATGAAAAACTGCCCCCATGTTGATCCAACGCACAGGCCTCCACTTGCAAACAGGTTATTTTGATTTTTTTTCCCACAGGTAGCATGCCAGGGGTCATATTTCACCTGCCACCTGATTTGAAACACAGAGATAAAGGGTTGTGAGATGAAAGGGAAACATTAATCTCGCTTGTTCCCTCAGCATCACAGTAAATTTCATCCCTTGATTGCTTTTGCTCTCAGCTGGAGGTCAGCATTTTCAGGGAGGAACTGTCCCAAAAAAGACATTGTGCTGGTATGGGAGCACTAAGGTACTGTTGCCCAAACCTGCAGCCTRCCTGGGAATGTAGGGGTTTTTCTAGGCCTGGGCAGAGATGTCTGGGAGGCATCCCATAGGCTCCGGAGCAAGCTTTCCACAAACTGAGGCTGGAAATCCCRTATTTCTCATTGTTATGCTTGGCTTTACAGGGAGCTGTACTTCTAAGCGGCTTTGCCGTGAGCCGTTTGGCCGGCTGCTGCAGTATGCGGAGGCTCACAGGAGGGACTGTGGATCAGGCAGAATTTGGACACATGCCAGGCCAGGTGTCTCCTGGCTCCCAGCTCGGAGTGAGCGCTGAACACCACAGCCACCCGTCCGTGGGGCGGCACAAGGCAGCCTGGAGCAGCTACAGAGCAGCCTTCCTCACACTACACCATGCCCAGCTTCCCCTTAGGGGGATTCAGAATACATTGGCAAAGACCATTTAAGATCTACCTTAAAAACCACCTCTCTACCTTTGTGGATCTTACGAAGGCCAAAGACACAAGCTCACTCTTGGCAGGCAGCCTGAGTCAAGCAGAAACACAGAGGAAGAACTACCAAAACCCCTTTTTGGGGTCATCTTACACCTTGGGGCCACTTTTTCCTGAATGTCAGACTCCATTTAAATCACAGACACTTGGGAGATAATGGAGTTTTACCCTTTCCTTCAAAGTAGGGTAGGGTCCAACCACAAAAGTTCATCAAAAAATGATGCATGAAGGACTGCATGTAGCAGGCCTAGGGCTCCAGCGCCCAGAGGAGCCGTCTGGAGCGAGCACTGCAGGCAGCAGGATCTGGCCCCCCAGACAGCTCACTCTGCAGACTACTGGTCGTTGGCAGCACGCAAGTATGTAGCTCTCTAAGCAGGATCCACACAAGACAGAAAGAAAAGACCATTTGCACTGTGGCTGCTATCAAGCAATGACTAATTACAACCGAACAAGGCTGGATGGGAACCCTTCATTTAAGCACAGTAGCAAAGGGAGGCGATATAATTTCCCCTTGCAATTCCACATATTACTATTATTTTTTGCTATATTTTCTTCTCCTGGTGGGAAGCAGAATGTCATCTGTGATGATGTAAAGCATGTGCATGATGGATGCTAGCATCACTGGGATGGCGGGGTCAACGTGATCAGACCTCTACATATGTTATTTCCTTGTTCTTCAGTTTAATGGGGCGTTCCACTTTATTATTGTATTTTTTTTAATTTTATAAGACATGTTTCATTAAATCTGAATTATGGCAATTCAGGGAAAGAAATTAGCCCATTAAAATTACAATGAAAACATCTTATAAAAAAGGGCTGTCAATTGCCATTTCTGCTCTGCTGGGTGAGGAAATAAGGAAGAGAGAGAAACATGTTGTCTGAGTGGGGACAGCACCTGCAAAATCGGGATCTGCGTGGCAGGTGCTCTTGGAACAGGAGCCTCTGCCAGGAGGAGTTAACGGGCTCCTGGGAGCTGACTGAAAGTTTTCCATCAAAAGGCCTAATTCAGGCCCTTTGAAAAAGCTAACAGAAAAGGGGATCATTCCCCTAAAATCAAGTTTGGTATCACTTCCTTCTGACCAGCCGGATAGCAGAAATGAGTGGGCCATTTCCCCTTGGACTTCCTTCCTGCAAAGCCCCAGTGAGGCCAGGACCTTGAAGAGTGGGCGATGTGCGTTGGAACTAGAGCAACCCTGGGATTTTTTGGAAGGGAGAAAGATTCATGCTGGAGAACAAGCACAGGCCTGGCTGATAGGAACTGGAAGCAAGGGGTGTCCTAGAAGCTGCATTTGGGAAGGTGTTGCCCTTTTCTTTGACACACATTGTGCTTCCTATCAGCACAGACGGCTTGTACCACGAGGCCCAGGCTCAGGTGCTCCCATGTACATCGCTGTGTTCCTTCCGCAGCAATGACGTTTTCAGAGGGGGAAAGAGATTTCATTAGAAACAAAAGTGGAAAGAAAAAAGAAAGCCCTTAAGCTCACTCATTTATGATTATATGGGGTAGAAAGCTTAGATCTATTCTCTAGTCCAATTGCTGCATGATTCCTGTCGCTGTCCTAAACTCTTTCCACCCTTTGAGAGACACAGCACAGCACCTCTCTGCGTTTTTCAGCAACATAGCAAAGGTATTGGCTGGAGTTAGAGAAAAAAAAGTCTTCGCCTGCAAGGGAATAAAGGTCAGTTCTGCTGAAATGAAATAGATTTGGAGACCGCATGTCAATTAGACACATACAAAAGAAACTAATAAAGTTAATCCACTAAACTGGAAAGCTGTGATAAAACAGCCCTGCAGGATACACAGAAAAGAAGGTGGGGAGGGGCTGGTAAACAAAAAGCRAAGCAAGAAATGGAATAAAAGAAGGCACAGAAGAAACAGCAAGTAAAAGAGGAGACGGGAGATAAATGTGATATTCATTGCTGAAACGGTAAAAGCAAATGAAATGAGATCAGGATGAAAGGCAGAACCCCAATAATCCAAAATGTGCGGTTCTGCTGTGTTGAATGCAAGAAGAAAGAAGGTTTCCTCTTCACAGCCGAGATAATTGTCTTAAGAGTCCAGGCAAGTGCATCCATACTTGCATGAGCACAGGGGTAGGTGCAAGAGGAAGAGGGGTCACTGGGAACATCTGGATGGGGAGAGAACAGCCTGACCTAGATTGTGGGTACCTGTGCACCCGCATGGGCAAAAAGCAAACTCCACACCAGCAGCCATCAGACAAGGATACACATGGTGAGGCTGGGGTCCAAGTTTTAGCAATCCAGGGTTGCCTGATGGGCTGGCTGGGACAGAAAGGAGTGGATTCAACAGTTCAGGTCATCCTTTCCACTACAGTGCTGTACAGATGCTGGTACCAACCTCCAGTCTCACGGATGGTCTCTGGCAAAGCAATGACTTGTACCACCCACATAACCATGGACTGACCCATATGACCCATTCAACAGGGATCATTGCAGTGGGTACACAAGGATGGCTGGTCTCCTACCATTCCAAAAGGGGTTGCTGAAGACACCAGAAAATCCAGTTCTAATCTAAATGCTTACATGGGGAGCTGAAAATCTGGCTCATTTTTCCACTGATGCCTCAAGCCTGGCAAACGCCTGTTTGAAAATCTGCCCTCTCTGTCACCTTGTCTTCTAATTCTTTGACTTTTTCTTTAAGTAAAGATGACACACTTATACTCTAAGAGCATTTAGTCCTTGAAACTCTCTGTTTCACAGTAGTAACTGCCTTTGTCCATTTGATCACTGATATGCAATAAAATTCAGCAGCAGTTTACATGCATTGGGGAAATATGCTTGTAAAACTCCCATTACAATTTATTGGATGCTTTTTGCTTGCTTCTGTGGTTGAGGAAGAGTGGAAATTGTTCTGTTTAATATATACACAGTGGACACTGGATATGACAAGAGAGTTCAGTCACGTCTGGAAAGCAGTGCCTTGCACACCACTCATGCAAGCAGACCTTCTTCTACCAGCTGAAATGGCCTGAGCCAAGAAACAGCATGACCTGAATTGCCAACCAGGATAAACTGGCCTTTCTCCACTGAAGTATGGGATCTGACCTGAGGGCAAGTTAGACAGATCTTAGCCCAACATGGTCATGGATCTAGCATGGATCTTAGCACAGCATGGACAGGATTTCAGGGAATAACTGAAGGATGTGAGACAAGACTTCAGTTATCACAGAAAAGCTGTTGCTCCATGACAAAACCCCATACCAGGCCCTCAGTTTACATATCATACTTCTGATTGAAACCATGGAGCTGGCTCCACCTAGGAATTGATCTAAGATGACTCCCCTTAGGTCATCATTAGGTTCTACTGCCTATTTTATCTCCCCATTGAGCAGACTGGTCCTGCAAAAACTTTCCATCATTTCCTTTAGAGGAACCTAGCCCATGATTTGAAGAGGTGAACAGTTCACCCATGTTTTCTCCACCCCTTGCAAGCTGACTCCAGCCCAGATCCTGTCCTTGATTTGGGAATACTACTGAAAACAGGCCAGAATGTGCTAGCTGAGGGTATAGTTCACTCAGTGCATGGATACCCCTCCTCCTGTCTTTCCACTTTTATTTTATTATTGMAATTGCTACTTTGCTGCAGGGCATTTCCTGGGTTTAACGAATATCAGGTGGGCCTTCCGCCTGATGGTTCATTAGTGCCTTCCAACAGAGAGAACACCACATTAAAGTCATTATTGATTTGTTATATGCTATATACTGAAGGATTTCCATATGGAGAGGTAGGCAGTTGAAGTGACCCTGAAAATGTGGAGTCTCACATCAAGCTCCGAACGGTAGGTGTATAAAAGAGAGCCAGGGAATTTGGTACTGTTAGCCTGGTGTCTCTGATCCAGCTTCAAGAACAGAGTGGAGGCTGCATGTGGCCAACACTGTACTGAGATTTCAGGACCTGGCACAGAGGCCACCGCTTTGATTCAACCGCATTTGTCAAAGGGTTCTTACCCCTGGCACAGCCAAGGCTCTTCCAACCATGATCAACAAAAAGACTCCTGGATATATCATACTTGATGAGAGAATTCAGGGGGGAAAAGGATTCTTTTAGTGATATCTTAAATGGGGATTTCCTGTGGAGGAAAGAGAAGGAGACTCTAACACTTCATTGCAAGATGCAAACAATCTCTGAGTGGCCTGTTAGGAGAAAAGAAGGTCAATTAAAGCTGGAATCAAAGAACTGCAATACTAATGTCATAAATATATGGGCAAAGTGGTCTGCTAGCCTCACACTCGCATTCTCATGCGCCGGGTTTCTGCCCTCCCTCACCTTCTCTGAAAGGAGAGATAGGTATGGACTGCTTAATAAGGCTACAGAAAAACAGAGAGCCATCACCAAATAATACATTTCTTCTCAACTTTTTTCCATATTTTTCTTTTTTCCCCCAGTGAACTTTCCCCTTTTTCTCTTTTCCTGTTTATTGTTTTAAATAGAAATTTTCTGCTTTCTCTCCTTTAGAAAGGGAAACAGCTCCTCTCAGTTCCCCCCCTCTCCATTTTCTTTATCTCAAAACAAGGGAGCAAACAGGTTCGCAGCTGCTCTGGTGATGGAAATGTTCATTTCACGTTTTTTCATCAAAACCTGATAGGTGCTTATCTGATTTTTGTCACACACATCACCTAGGACAACACACGTCTGAGGAGGCATATACATGATGTATATCAATATACGTTTATTGCAATGGCTTCTTCACCCTTTATTGCTTTGCTCTTTTCTCTGCAAGAATTTTATTCAGCTTTACCCACCATTACAAGCACTGTGTCATCGCCCAGGTTCAAATCAGAACAGCAGGGAGGCATAAGAGGAATCAGCTCCAAAGGAGTCAAAAGGGAGCCTTTAGGTACCAATGCCTGAGGTGCCTTGCACCGGACTGAGAGCATCCTGCTCTGGCACAGTGAAGGAGCAAGGCTGGGAAAGCAAGCCTGGCACTGGGGCCACCAGCCAGGGAGGAACACACCAGGCAGCCCCCCGAACGGCAGCRCTTCAGCTGCTACGCAGAGCCACGCATCCCGTAAGGCATGGGAAAAACAGAGGGGGATGCGGTTTCTGTTTTCTTCTCGTGAGGCATACTGCAAAAATAGGAATGCCACTGCCTTGCCCTGCATYGTACCTCACGCACACAAATACACGCACACCTATGGGAAATTGGTGCTGCAGCTGTTACTTGGCATTCGCAAATGGTATCGTGGTGCATTAGCAGGTAGAGCATGGGCATCCTGCACGCAGCATCCAAACACCCCTTGGCCTGAGCCGTCAGCAGCGGGGGGAGCCTCCTTATCCCTTCTTCGTACCCTGCTTGTGCTAGCAAAGCATGGCAGATCCAGCTGTACTGGGAAGATGCCCCAGAAAGGACCGGGGGTGCGTAGAAGGGAAATGCACAACTCTGTCACATGCCCTGGAGTCCGTACATCACCCAGGCTGCGGTTGGGGGAAGTTCCTGACTTTCCGTGCCAGGAAACCTGACCCTGTAATGGATGTTCTGGCAAGGTAGCATCTCACAGCAAATTAGACAGCAATGAATTTAGCCTAAAACTAATATATCTGTATATATACATTTATTTATAAAAAACCCAAATGCAAAAGCATGACCCATTATTTACTAACTCAGGCCATGTTAATAAAGATAATACATAATTATTGCTGAAATAGTTCAATGAAAAGGTTTCCTCAGCTCTAAACATACCACATTTCTCTTTCCTCTGTTTGATGCCCTAATTGCAAGTATCACCATCCGTCTGAGTTACCACTAGATTAAGGCTCTGCTTCCATTTAAAGTAGCTGTTAGCACTGCTTAAAAGTGAGAGATGACTAATTGGCCATCATGTTGGTGATGAATGAAGCTGAGATGCAAGGCAGTGCATGAAAATTACCTACGATTATTGCCAAAATCTGGATTGAAGAAAACCCCCCACATGCACCCACCCACACAACATCCTCTTTGAACTGTAAGGCTGGTGACACTGAGTACCAGTGGAGACATGGCTTAATACTCCAGCAGGTAGATGAGCATCCCATGTTCGTTCCTGGGTCAGACACATGCCGGTATGAGCACCTCCATCTTCTTCATACAGGGTGGGGTGTGTTTGGCATCAGGGGTGTGAAAGGAGCTCTTTGACACGTGGCAGCTGGTTCCTTCCCCACCATCACCTGAGAATAATCTTGTCACAGCTCGCAAGGTAAATGTGGTTTATCCGGCTCTGTGCTGTGCTGACAGCACAGCGGGCATCGTTCTTCCCTCCCAGGCCGCGTTGAAGTCCTTCCCCTGCGTGCTGTTAGGGAGTGCCTGTCCTCGGAGGTGATACTTTTCAGCGGAAACAGAAAAAATAAGGCCTTGATTGCATCGGCTCATTAAACATTCAGTGCTGTGGGGGGCTAAGGATATCAGCAAAGCAAGGCTTCATAAGAGAAGTAATATCTTTTATTAAGCTACTGAGAAAGCTAACAAGCTTTCAGGCACAGGAGGCAGATACGGAGAAGGTGGGTGCCCCGGAGAAGCCAGCCTGATTCTCTTCACAGCTGTATTAACTGCTCTGATGAAAGTCGTAAGCAGTCTTTGCAAGGGTGGTGGAAGGGGAATTTTAAGGCTATTGTGCGTATAGATTTCAGACTCACTACTACCTAACCTGTTATTTCTAAGGCTACAATCATCTCTTCAGTCCCCAGTGGTCAGCAATTGGCTGTCAAAGCACCTCTGTGTTCAACCCTAGAGGTGGCTGCATTTCGACTGGGGTGGGATTCCTCCCTGCATGGTTTGGAAGGCTTTTTACAGTGAAACGTTCACAGATGCAAACAGCACTGAGTACAACAATGTCTGATTGCAGACATCTCTGATGAAGGTGGGAGGCCAGGATTGGAACCACACCATGCAAAATCGAAGCAAAAGCTTGCTATGTGGTCAGAACCTGAAGACAACAAAATCTTCTCAGGAAATTTCTAACCTGAGTCCTAACTTGGAAGTTTGTCTAGGCAAATGGGGGATGTGTGATAAGAACCACAGCCTGAATTTTGAGCTGCTCTTGCAGTCCACAGAGAAGTTACCAAAATACACTATGGGTCAAGTCGGCATGGCAGGAGTCTTAATCCTCTCTGACACATTGGCTCAGTCTCACCAACCAGTGGAAACTGGTATTTCTGAAACAAAATTTTGGATACTTGGCTGTTTGTTTTTTTTCAAGTCACGTTTTGGAAACAAAATGTGAACCTTTGCTCAGGGACGTCCTCCCTGTTGATGCTTTTTGACATCCTCTTACAGCAAACGCAAGGCTCAGAAAGGAATGAGGAGAGAAGTCAATGTTCTTGTTAGAGAGTTCCTGGAAATATTTTCCACAGGAGAAAGGGCTTTGTGTTCAGAAATCCAAAGCTGAATGCACTGGATATCCCACATAATGCAGCTGTGGTATAATAGGGCCTGATATGCTCAAGACTATTCCAGTGCTCCTTTCCATCCATGCATCACATGGCTCCTGGGTTCCCGCACGGAAGCTGCTAAGGGAGCRGAAGCGCAGCACGCCGCTCTCTCTTGAATGTTGCCTCAGCACCAGCTCTGATGTGGATACCTACACGCTGGGAAGCTGCTAGAGATGACAGGAATGGCATGGGAAAAAGCCCTTGAGGGTCTTGGCATGGAATTTGCAACAACCCAGGAATCGCCTGCGCTTTCCCTAGAGAGCCCAGCTGGGTTTATATTGAGCCCAAGCCAGGGCAAGACTTCAGGAGTGCATCAGCACTGCAGGGATGCCTACGTTTCTGTCAAGGCAACTAACTTCTTGTGACCAGCCAGTGTTGATTTAAAGAGGATACAGGGATGCAATGGGGTCTCTTGTGCTCCGAGGCTTTATAGCTAGATGGGGTGGCTTTTGCTGTTGTGTGCACGTGGAAAAGAAAAATGCTCACGACACTGGAATTGCTCGGGGTTGCTATAGTCCATGCTAGATGCCAGGGCACATAGGAAGCTCCTAATGATCCCCACCACCTGAAAATTCATAAGTCTCCAGAATCATCCTACAGGCAAATATAAATCGTAAAAAAAGCCCTTGCTCCTCACAGTCCTTTCATGCACTGCCTGGCAGCCAGCTTGTCCCCAGATCAGGAGGAAGCATCTGGGTTTGTGGGGAGGGTGTGGGAGGAAACTGGCTTGCCCATGAAAATATTGCCAGTTGCACCTTTTATTTCACACATTTAGCCACTGAGACGAAACAAAACTGTGTAGAAAAACTAATTTCATATGTCGCACAATACCATTATTACCATAATCTAGTGTAAAAAGGTGAACTTCACAGCATTGGCAAATGCATTATGAGAGAGTCATTTAAGATCCCAGCTCAACAGCTGAATATACACCCAGGCTCCAGCTATTACTAACCTGCCTGCATTTTTGCAAACAAGGGCTTGCAAAATTATCGCCTTCCTCCTGCTATGATCTAAAAACTTGGGCTCAGGGTTGTCTTAGGAATAACAAAACAGCTGAATACATTGTTCATTTTTCCCCATTCTTGATTTTAAATATCTCTTTCTTTCCACCCCATCTATTGCCTGAAACTGCGTCTTCTTCAGTATCACAGCAAAGAAAGTGCAGTGGGATAACAGAGAAGCTCTTCTCTGTTCCTGCCTCTCCCACCAGTTGCCTTGCTGTTCTTGGGAAAATCACTTCACCATGTCTGCTCAGCTGCGCAGCACCGCAGGGCAGGGACGGCCTCTCGCTCTGCCTTTGTACAGCACGTAGTGCAGTGGGTAAAACATGGTCAAAGAGCTCCTGCAGCTCAAACCCTAGCAGAAATCAGTAACAGCCCACAGCCCCCTGGCCCAGGCTCAGCACATCATCTGTCAGCTCAGCAGCAAGGCTTCGATTCTCTGCCCAGGGAATCTTTCTCCCAAGACAAGAACCAGAACTGCAAAATACAGAACAAGTTGCGACAAGCGGAAAGAGATCCATAAGCACACACCAGTTTATCCAAGGGCTTACATTCTTCCTCATTGCTTCTAATGAAATAAGAAGTTTCTAGCAAAAGCCTTTATACAGGAACGTTTTTCATTGCCCATCCACCTTCTTCCCTTCCCTTCTGCAGCCAGTATCACACCACATTTTCCTTATTCTTTGCACTGTCCAGGGGCTATTTTCCATGTGCGTTGCGCTCGGCCAACAGTTGCACCTCTGCGCACCACGGACTGACTGGTAAACTGTGCATGTCTGACGCCTTGTTCTTTACACTGAGCTCATGGTTTCCCTGCAGTTTCCCCACCTCTTTTCTCCAGGTCACAAGGGAACCCTTACCAATCATGCTTCCTGCAAGGGACAGCTCATGACCTATCCGGCCTCAGCCACCAGCGATGTGGTAAGGCATTAACACGGTTGTTGAGGTGTGGAGCCCCAGAAGGGCTCCCGAGGGGAAGCAGGCATGCATGAGTAACTCCTAGACTAAAAGCAGTTTCAAACTAGCCTGATTTGGGCCTATTTACAGACACCGGTCGTTCCTGTAGAATGTATTAAAGACGTGATTGCCTGGTGGATTTAAACTTTTTGCCCACAGTCCAAAATCTTCCAGGAGGGGTGTGAACTCCTCTAAAAATACCACATCCAGTGGTTGCTGTACAGCATAAATTAACTTGCTTTCCTTAAGCGCTTTTTATGCACCTTGTAGGAGTACATAGCCTTCTGGGAGACTGTGCAGCACAGAGCGAAAGCCATTGGGTCTAAGTCATCTGACTTCATTGAATATGGTCCCTAGTTAATCTTCTGCTGAAGATGATCTCTGAAGTACCAATCATGCAAAAATCGACTTTATGTTTGAAGGACAAATGCAAAGTCTCTTTCTGTCCTTTTATAACACACACTCCATCACACCTGACACAACCACTTCTGTCAAATACTGTAGTTTAAATAGCTCTGTTGGTAAGTGATAAATATAAGAGCATACATTTGGATAACCTTATACCCTGGAGAGAGGAGGGCGCCCTGGATTTATTGTTACAGTGTTTAATATCACTTCATTTTGTCCAAAGAGAAATACTGGAGATGTTCATAAAGGTGAACCCTGTAAATCAATAAAGATGTTCTTGGTAAATCCGATTTTTAGAGAAGAGAGATTTTAACTGTATTGTTAGGAAGGGGAGGGGGAGGGAAGCTGATTTTTAAAAAAAGAAGAAGAAAGCACATGGCACAGAAAGAAGTGCTTTCCACTTCAAGTGTCAAGAGACAGAAAGTCTGCTCGTCTGGAATATCTTCCTATAGGTTGTCAAACCCCCATGGTGTTTGGATGCCTCAACGTGCAGCAAAAAGCAACAGAAGCAGAGGAATCCTTCCAGAACATAACTCTGAGGTTGCCTGAATTGCTGTAATGGCAATATTGAGTTTCATCGCTCCAAGTTTCGGGAGTCTGACCTGCTCTCAGCTGTAGCTCAGGCCAGGGTGGTTTAACGATGGCGCATGGCCCAGATCCTGGTTTCCAAATGTCTCTCGTTGGCTGCATTAACACAAGAGAGGCCTCTGGACTTAAGCACTGTACAGCAGGCAAGCTCCAGGGAATGTGCAGGGCTCTTAGAGAAGCATTTGCATATTGGTTTCCTCCCCTCAGGAGGAAGGCAGCTGGTTGTTAGGAGGACCCAGGAAGGATCTGGCCCCAGGCACTGGTAGGAAGCATCTCACAAGCTGAACCTTCCCATCCAGATATTACCTTGCAGGGCAGGATGTCTCTGCTACTAAGTTCAGAGGGTGAAAACTTGAATGTAAACTCAGATTTCAGCATGTTATGACCTAGAGAGCAGAGATCCTTGCTAAATCTATCCTGGAAACTAGTGGCATAGTTTATAACTGTATTTCTACAGCTTATTTATGTTGGACTTTGCCGCCTGCTTCTTTGAACCTTCCTGATTTTGAAGGTTTGTTTGTTTTTTTGTTTCTCTAATAAGCTCCATACTGCGATTTATTCTGTATCGCAGAAACCAGAGAAACCTCCCCGAGAGACAGACAACTCACGCAAAGAATGACTCAGACATACATCCCATCCTGCAGAGAAGAACAATGCTCATGCCAGCTCGGCAGAACACGCTCAAATCTGTAACAAGACTGCTAGAAAGCATGAAGAAGGTTGGGTGAGTTGTCGAAACAAAAGCCAAACCCTCTGATCAAGGACCTGAATTAGAGACAAAAAGGGAAAAGAGATCTGGCTGGCAGTCAACCAGACACCCTGCGGGACTTAGAGAACACGATTTAATCTCTTTTTGCTTCAGTTCCCCATCTGTAAAATGGCTGTTGGCTTCCTTATCTGTTTAGTCAATGGGAGGTTTGGGTCAGAGACAGTCTCTTGTTACATGTTTGCACAATTTCTAGCTAAGTGGGTCCCTTATTGCTATCAAGGTAAACAAAAAAGAAATTCACAAACATCAGAACAGCTAAATCAAATTTCCAAATGATTATGTGTCTCACTGCTAATTACCTGTGAGTTCTTACTAAAGCTTTTTCAGCTGGGGAGACATTCAGGACCTCTTTCTCCTGTGGGACACATAGATGAAGTTGGAGCTGGGGCCTTTTCTCATTGTGAGCCTTACGGAGTCTCTTTCCTCTACCTCCCCCTTATCGCTGTGAAACCTGTATGGACATTATCGCCAGGCAAATGAGAAGACAATCCGTGTTTTTGATTTTCATTCAGTGCTCATCTTCTTACTTGTCTTAATGCACTGAGGACCCAGTGGCTGGATGCTGAAACTGAAATATTTAAATGGCACCTGAAACACATACTTAAGAAGGAGAGGAGTTATCACCTAGAGGCGCTCACCAAAACATGGTACCAACTCTCCATCACTTAGGAGTCTTTAAATCCAGACCGGAAGAGCACAGGAGTGAACCACAACTTATTGGACTTTGTGAGGAAGTCAGTCACTGAGTTTTTCTGACCTTGAGAGATGCAAGAGGCCAAACCAGAGCAACATACAGCTTCTTTCTGACCTGATAACCTCTGGGGCTGGTTCTTATTGGCGTACAGTCTCTGTTGTACTGGTATCAACCCAGGGAGGTGAACCGCCCTTGGAAGCCACCAGAGAAATACACAGCAGAAAAGTAACAGAGACCTAAGGCTGGGGTTTCAATCCAAAACGACATCATTTATAGTAGCACATCCGCCTGACAACAGTGTTTTCTAGATGACAAAACAGAACTCCTCGTAATCCCATGATCATAAAGAGTTCATCCGCAGCCAAATCCTCCCCTGGCTCTCCAGCCTTCGCAACCTGCCTCTTCAGATGAGCAGTCCATTTCCAGGGACACAGAAGCCATGCCACCCTGGGCACTCTCTCACGATGACAGGCTCCATCTCTGACACAGAGATGTTTGGTCTGACACAGCTGCTGTGCACACGATGTGGAGCCTGGCACTCAACGCGTTAAAGCAGATCCCTGCTGGAGACCATTCATCGATGTTGATAGCCGTCCACAAGATTCTTAACCTCTGTCTAATACTGTCATGCTGAATAGATGGTTTGCCCTTGTGTTTGCAGCTTTCGCTGCCTTGTCACGTAATATCTTTAGGGGCCAGAGGCCACACCACCGCTTCTATCAATACAGCTGCGTGCCATGCCTTATTGCATTAGTCCTTTACATCTCTGTCAGGCTCTGGTAGGCACTCAAGGATGTTTACTGATATCCACTGCACAGTCAATTTCAGAGTGATCTTGGTATCTATGACCCCTCTCTTTACAAATAACATTGGTTGAAGGCTATAATTATGGGATATAATTAGAAGTGGAGTTTCATTTAATGGAGGCAGCAACATGTCAAGCACCCCARGAGTCCACCAAGCTGCAGGCTATGATTCTTCCTCACTCCCCTCTGCTGCTGCTGTTGTTTTAGAGAACACAAAATGACTGTTGCACTGAGCAAGACCTAGATGATTCTGATGATCTTGCTTCAGATGTTGTATCTCCAGTTACGAAGTAAAGCTCTGCCCACAGACTTATTCCATCACTACACCTATCAGATCTTACAGGACCACAACAGACCTTACTGGCCAATCAACTTAATCTGCTGGTTTTCAACAACTTCCATAGTAGGATCCCTCCCTTTTCCAAGCAAGCCTGTCCAACCCCAATGTACATTCAGTGCATGCACTCCCACTGCCTTCCCAGATCACTAATTCAAGCAGGAATGAATATGGCAGTAAAGAGCCCCCTGCATATGAAGGCATGGACCAGTCTTAACTGTATTCATTGTTTTGAGAGAGGTTTGTTCTACTTCTCAGTAATCATCCAGTAGCAAATAGACTGCACAAAAGATTCAAGGTACCTATGAACTTAGCTCTCAAATGCCTTCAGGAAGATGGAGTGCAGTCTTTACCTCTTGATCAAGCCAAACCTTTTATGGCCTGGTAGATTACAAAGCCAACCTCTTCTGGGTCATCAGTGCTACAAACAGAAGTCATTATCACGGAACAGAAGCAAAATCCAAAGCAGAAAAAGATGAAAAGGATCAGTGTTGTGGGAAAGATGAGGACAAAACAACCTAGTCGGCATATATTGCTTCTACACTGCATCATCTGAGTGTCCAGCCCTGCATCAGCAGGACTCAATAAAAGGCCTTGGCAGCCTTTTGGGTCTAGTCAATCTTTGGCCTACGATTACTCACTGTTCCTGAGGTGTGAGCCTTATCTGCATTGAAATGAGAGCAGCAATGAATCTCGCACCACCTGGGAAACAGCAGTGAGCCACTTTTGATAGCACAACTGATATCCACTGGGATGAGTTATTTGAATCTATTCCCCAGACTGTTGAGCTCCCTGGGTCCTGGGAATCCAGTTCCTCATGGGGCGTGAGAGCAACACAGTCACAGCACTTGGCACCCACCCAGGAACCAGCGCGCAGCTCAAAACACCGCAGGTAACTTGGACGAGAAATGGCAGGAGCAGTCAAGCTATGGAAAAGACTAGTAGGGTCTTCGTTCCGAGATGATTAGAGGAAATGCAGAACCAAGAAAGTTTCTCATGAAGTAAAAGAAGTGAAGAGTATATTCCTAATTCAACTGGAGTCACAGGAGTTCAGCTCCTTTTCAGGCATTTGAAGTGGTGAGAGTACACCAGGAATTTGTTTGGCAACCTCGGCAATGGGCAGCCAGGCATGACATAACTCCCAAATGCAGCAATGAAGGATGTGCTAATACTGATACCTAGTGGGAAAGCTCTGGGGTTTCTTTGGAGGGAGGCCGTAAGAGAAATTAAAAAGAAGTACTGGCTATACATTAAAGTGGTATTTGTTTACTTTTGTGTCTCCAAATAAAACCCACGAAGAATCCAAGGGAAGAAACACAACTATCACCACCAGAAAGAGACACCCAAACGCTGTTTCATAAGGAGCTGGAGCAATGAAACCTGAAAAGGGGATGAACAAGCTGGAAAGAACCAACCCCAGCAAAGCTGTTTCTCAAGAGAATTGACTGGCCCTGGCGAAATTGTTCCAGCCAACACTGGACTCCAGTCAAAAGGGAATTTTGGAAGCAGCTTCCCAGCCATCTTGAGTGAGAATCCAGCTCCCTTTCCTTCACCCTGACAGAGCAGAGACTGGAGAAAATGATGAGGATTTTATAGCTCTCTGTGGTAAGCAGTTAATAACTCTCTCAGGCTATAGATCTGGGCTCCACTGCAGGGCTGGAATAATTCACAATAAAATATGACTTTTCATTTATCACTCTGACACTTAATAAATACTTCCTGGTGAAGCCCAGAAAAGAGGAAGAGAAGGAGGGAGGGGATATTCCATGCTTGTGGTCACCTAAGTGCTTTCAGTTGAACATGGCACTTGGTGAAGGATGGTGAGAGACCAGCAAGTAAACGCCGGACTGAGACCTATTAGAGCAATGGATAGAGACACTGAAAGTGGTGAGAGCTCAGCTTAACTCAGATTTTTTTGTCAGTAACCATCATAAGAGGCACCTTCTGGGCTTTGGCAAGGTCCCTTGTCCCTTGTGCACAAATGGCAAAGCAAATAGTGTGTGGCCCCTTCTCCTCTCTCATGCTGCTGTCACCCCACTGCCACCACAGAAGGAAGGGTGGCACTTCCTGCGGTCTGCGTGCCAACGGCCCTGCGTGCCAGCATGCTTCAGCGGCCACCTTTGCATGGGGATGCTAATGCCTCACAGACATCCATCGTTGTACATCTGTAGAAAGGCAGGAAAATACTGTCTGTGTTCTTTGGGAAAAGAAACAAACCTGAGGCAGAGACTTGCCCCAAGGGAACCAAAGGCAATTTTCCTGGGGCTTCTCTCAGAAACTCCTCCAGCAGACAGGCTAGCCTTGCTGGGCACGCAGCTCTGCTTCCTCTGCAGACACAAGCACTTCCCACTGATACGCAACCTGAGATTAGGTCAGGAATCAGATCCTGGTGCCTCAGAATCCCACCTGGCTCCAAAAAGAAGAGGGAGCACACCCTCAGGCAATGAAAGTAAGCCAGCAAGTGACACCCCAGAAATCACAGCCGCCTCTGAGGCGACCAGTGCTCCCCATCGCTCCATGCCCCGGAGCTGCCTGCAGGCTTTGCTCCCAGGGAAGTGCTTGCTACATGGGAGAAGCCCATGTCCAGTTGTAGTTTTTCATTGCTGAATTCCCTTTGCCTTCAGCTGTCCGTGGAAACAGCGCAGACACCAGCCTTTGTAAATCAGATAGCCAGGCATGGCTTACCATGACATATAAAGCAAAGGAAGTCAGTGGGAGCTAATCTGCCTGTGGCTCTTCTATGTAGTTACATTGCAGATGATCTCTCCACTGCATCACATCTTCTTGAGGGTCTTTCTTTCTACATTGATGCAACTGCCCTCTCAATTCCTTGCATCTACACACTTTCTCAGCTGATCTATAGAAGAAACTCTAGTCCTCCCACACCCTGAAGAGGCCTGTAGCAGCTGCCACTGTATTCACACAAATCCTGATGGACCACAGAGCTGTGGAGGCCTCTGGTTCCCCTATCCCTGCTCCCTGGCTGTTCCTCTCAAAGCGATGGAGTTCTGCTTTAGCTGAAGAGCTCATCCCTACAGGGGGGAGGCGAGGATATTGCTATATTGCTCTAAATGTTCTGGAAGTGTTTTAGCAACAGAGGCAAACAACAAACATTATCCTGTGCACAGTATCGACTCAGTTAATTGGCAAGTGAGGTGTTGGACTGGCCTCCTGCTTGGCTTAAATTGTATATGCACCAAACACTGTCTCTGCTCATCATGCTGTCAGTGGGAAAGGCTCCATACAGAGTAATCACACGCTGCTGCAAACTCAGTGCTCAGTAAAGCTGCAAATCAAAAGAAAATAGCAGACAAACAAAGAGAGGAGACAGAAGGAGGGGCCGAGGGGACCAGACTGGAGAACACAAGCAAACTTGCAGTCTGCAATCCAGCTGCACCTTCTGGGAGCTCAAGGATTCACAAGAAGCTTCTCCGGGTTGATCTGAGGTTATGGTGGCTACAGAGAGACCCAACAGGAATGAAGAGGAAAGAGAGGGCTGTGTAGTTGCGTGAGTGAGTCTCWTATCTTCCAGCCACGGTGCTACCTGGAGAGGGGACAGCCAGCACCAGGCAGTAGCGTAATGGAAGACAGAAGGTGCCCTGCCACTGACTTCTTGTTTAACCTTGGGAAAGTCACTTATACTTCCTTTGACACAATTCCCACATGGCAAATGAGCCCTGCTGCTTACTGTTTAAGGGCCAGGATGCACATTTGTGCCCAGAAGTACTTAAAATTGTTCTAAGCAATTATGTGCCTAATTAACTTGGGTCTTGTCCTATTTCAGTGCAGCCTCAGGCATCAAAACGCCTCTCCGAATCCAGCCTTAGACTCCTTGAGGCAGCAGATTGTCTCTTACTATAACTGTCCATATAAATATGTGTCTGTGTACGCATGCACATGCACATTGCTGTTTCGTAGTTCTGTGGACAAAGTAACCAAAGGGCTGTAGAAGTCTAAAAAAAAAAGCCACCTCCCAGGTGGTTTCAGGCCTGTGGTCATCTCGCATGTTTTTATTGCAAGTGGGAACATCTCGGTTACTAAACTGTGGGTCTGATTCTCTTCCCACTTTGCACCCAGGCCGTACAAGACCTTGCCTGTTCCTCCCTGCCAGCCGGTCAGGAGCCGGGCAGAAAAATGCTGATGGCCCTGGTGGTTGTTCAACACCTACAATGGTTACAGAGTGCTCTCGCCCAGCCGACACCTTTCAGGAGCTAATGAGTCAGACGTGGAAGCACAAGCAGACCAAGGGAAAGCAAATCAGTTTGTAGCCTCTTTAGCTATGAACTGGGAAAAACAAAACAACCCCCCCCCACAGCCCACCTGCATCAGCGGTAGGGAAGGTGGCTGTCAGAGGGGGTTAATGAACCAACTGCTCAGTTCTCTGGGAGACAGGCATTTAATTTATAGCTGCCAGGAAATCCCACACATTTGGGGATCACATTCTTGGTGGAGGTGGTGTCACATCAGAGAAGTATAGGGGCAATCTGGCCTCTGGGGACAAGAGCGGCTCTCCGCAATATCAGCTCCATTAAAGCCCTCTTCCCCACTGGTGTATGTGCCAGGAGGTGTAGAGAGTTCAGGGCAGTGAGAATTTACACTCTCAGGCTCTGACAGCTGCTTTGGCTAGGGTTCAGGCATGTTTGCTAGGGAGGCACTTGGAAGAGGGTGTTAGCCTTTCTGTTAAGCTCATGTTCAGAAAGGACGACAAAGATGGGAAAAAAGCATGTGGATGAGAGCAATCCACAATGCTGAAGTCAGGCTATGTGGCCACCAGGCATATTTAACGTACAGATTAGTTCTCCACTTGAAAGCAGCAAACTTAATTTGTTAGTATGGGACTTACTCTCTGCTTTTGTATATACTGCCTAACCCCTGTTTCCAAGTTCATCTGGAAAGCAGACGTTTCCATTAGCAGGGCTTAAAACTCGGCTCTGTCAGCACTTCCACTACAAGTTTGGAGGAGTTGTTTTAACTCCCCATAAAGCATCCGCTCCCAGCTGGAACACAGCATACAAGAGGGGGAGATATATCTACATAAGTCCCATTAACACTTAACGTTCATTATCTCCTGGGCCCCGTAGTTGGAAAATACCTCCTGAGCTCAGCGCAGGAGCCAGCATCCTTACCTGATTTACTCTGCAGTCATTTGGCTGGGGATTTTAGTTAAGGTTTAACTAGATTGGCAGAAACTGTTTTTTCCGGGTGGCTTCTGTTCTAGCTCTAGGTTTCTCTAAAGCGACTATGAGATGCATTGGCAGAGTATGCTGGGTGTTAATTACCAGCTACAAGCACACCCTCAGACGCAATAAGATTTTTCATTCACAATCTGGAATTGAATACTGTTGCAAACAAAGCACCAGGTTGTGTGAAAAGGGGTGTTTTCTTTATACCTGCCATCAAATTGGATGAGAGTTTGGGAGCCAGGTGGGGAGAGCAGAGAAAAGGCTATTTAATGTGGGGACAGAAAGGAGGAACAGATTTAGGAAGAGAACACCATGAGTCAGACTAAACAATTCATGCATGTGATCATCTACCGCAGAACGAGTGCACACTGGTACGCTACAAGAACCAGCCTAGGAAAGCAGGGGATGTTACAAATCCACCCTGATTCACAGCAGATGTTCCAAGATGCTGGCTCACAACAGCAACAACCTGCCCTGGCATCTCCCTGCTGTTGCTTACAGATCCTTATTTTGCTTTTCTTCACGTTTTTCAGCTTGATAAGGAATGAGAACATGAACTACAGCCTACCGTGCATTCATTCCTTAAGAGTTCTGCCTGTGGGCCAGGTGAATTTGGGAGGTCACTACCTTAGATGAACTCCTGCATGAAGAAACAGGGGATCCATCCATACAGGAGCAATGCGAGAGCTCATACTGTTTAGCAGCGAAGAGGGAGCTGCTTCAATTCCAGGCTGAGAGAGGAAGGCAAGGAACAACCACAGCACTTTATCTACCAAACATTTCCGTGTCTCACATTAAATTGGATTTTTTCAGAGCCTGCATCTCCCTCCCTAGGAGTCAAGGTTGGAAACATCTTTCTGAGAAATGCCGACAGAGGCAAAGAGAAACCCAGAGATATTTCAGTATCATTGGTGGGTTTCAAGGCTGCAGCAGAATTTTCTCTCCTTTCCCTCCTACCCTTATCTCTAAAGCTGTTAATGTGTAAAGCCTGGGACCTCGTGACTTCTATGGCAGATAACGAATAGGGAGCATCACAAGCAGTAAGACTCTTAATAAAGATCCACACATCCACATCCTGGAGAGGTGCAGGGACAAATCTCTGGGAGCCCAGCAGCACATTGGGCAGACTTTTCTTGAGATCCCTGGCTGGATGGCAGACTTCTCCATCTGCCAGTGGGATTACAGCTTGAGGGCAGAGAACACACTTCTCTCTGCCTTGCTTTTGGGAGGTCTCTTCCCAAGTGCAGCAGAGGAGGGGGACAGAGAGGGAGAAGTGGCAAATCACATTGGTTCACATGAAGCTTCTCAAGATTTTTGTCCAGGCTGGAGGGTGTGCAACTTCTGGGGTCTTGCTTAGCACTCAAAACTAAGTTTGAAGTCTTGCCACTTAGAGCAGTATATTAACCAGGATAGGCGCTCCAGAAGCAAATGTGATATGGGTGCCTTGCAGCAGCATCTTAGAAATAACCAAGCAGAAGTGAAGGCACTTCCACTGTGTCAGGAGCTGTGCAAAAGAAACAAGCTCTGAAGAGCTTGCAACCTAAATGGATGAGACAGGGCATGGGGAAAGAGGATAGGAAGCCATAGTAATTAGAAAGGTCATCTTGGTACTGCAGAGCATATAACAAGTCTCTGAATAAACCCACTCAGCCATGCCTCCAGGGTTACTCACAAGCCCAGGTAGGACTGAACAGTATCCATTAGCAGGAAGAGAAACCTTTAAGAGAAAGCCTAGCCATTGCTACTAACTCATTAGATGACCCTCTTCAAGACACAGGTGTTAGAAGATGTTGAGTATCATTTCTGGAGATGAAATAAGCTCAGTCCCTGCCCTCAACATCAGATTCTGTGCTGGGTTTTTCTTCCTGCAGCTCCAAGTCTCCTGGACTTTGCTGGAGATGCTGCCTATTTTTAATCTGCCTTCACTTATGTTATTATTCATGTCAGAATGAGGCCAGGCATTAAATATATCTTTCCACCAAAACTTCCCAGATTTCTTTAATTTAGTCATTCTAGTGTGCTGCCTACCACACTTTGGGGAGCACTCAAGAACGAATGTCTCACACCTGCACTGAGACGAGAGTCCTGCCTCCGAAAGCAATGAGAAGTAGCATGAGAGCATGTGTACACAGCATGTGTTACTGAGAGGGAAGCTCCTGCTCCTGAAAAGGATAGTTTCTTGTGATCCCCAGGTCCTACCCCAGAACCGCATTTCAGGTGCCTTGACACTTGTATGTCACCAACTCGTCAGCAGTCCCGTAACATCTGCCATGGGTAGTACATCAATACCTGCTATTAGCATAACCCAGTACATCTTTTCACATTAAAACCTCTCTAGATTTCAAGGCTAAGAGGTGCTGAGAACTTCCAAGGAAATTCCAGGGGTCTTGTACAATACTTATCAGTCTGACAGACTAATTGCCTTATAATTCAAACACAATTACAATATATACTGGAAGCAATTACCTGCAGATGACTGGGGTGACTCTCATTTCCTCTACAATTTTTTATGAACCTTTTTTTTCCGGTATCAATTCCATTGGTAAAAAAGTCTTGGAAATTATTAACACACAAAACCACATTTTATTAAAGCTTATTTTAGGAGCTGTGTGTTAAATCCACATGTGGATACAAAGACTCACGAGGAATCGCTCCTCCTCTTTAAGGTCTCAATACAAAAGCCTTCCTGCATTGCCTTCTGGGATTCATGCCAGCCAAGAGCCTGAGAAATAGCATAGTAATAAAAATGTAACACGATGTATCGTAAATTATACACAGGAAGGGACTGATGAGGGAGGTGGTGAGTGTATGTGTCTTTCACCTCTTGCAATGAGCTCAAACGCTGCCTAAGCATCTGTGTCCAGTTCTAGGGCTCCCCAGCACAAGAGGGACGTGGCACTACTGGAGCAAGTCCAGCGAAGGGCTACAAAGATGATTAGGGGACTGGAGCATCTCTCTTATGAGGAAAGACTGAGAGAGCTGGGCCTGTTTAGCYTGGAGAAGAGAAGGCTGAGAGGAGATCTTATCAATGTGTACAAGTATCTTCAGGGAGGGTGTCAAGAGGATGGAGCCAGACTCTTTTCAGTGGTGCCCAGCAACAGGACGCGAGGCAACGGGCACAAACTGAAACACAGGCAGTTCCATCTGAACATGAGGAAAAACTTCTTCACTGTGAGGGTGACAGAGCACTGGAACAGGTTGTCCAGAGAGGTTGTGGAGTCTCCTTCTCTGGAGATATTCAAAACCCGCCTGGACGCGATCCTGTGCAAGGTGCTCTAGGTGACCCTGCTTGAGCAGGGGGGTTGGACTAGATGATCTCCAGAGGTCCCTTCCAACCTCAACTATTCTGTGATTCTGTGATTTCTGATCTCCTTTGAATTCAAAACGATCAAATCTCAAGGGCCTAGATACAAACTCATCCTTACCTCTAAATGCCTGTCTTCAGCTGTGGTCAAGGAACTGGGCTTATGCCCCAAGATGGATCTATTCGTTGTAGTTATATTAGGGAACGGAAATTAGACCCAAGATTTCCCCCCTCCCCGGTCCCCACTTTGAAATGCACAAGAGAAGGTGGGAAAGGCTCATCCACCGTACCTCCACTTCCCTCCTTGATAAAGGAAGGGGAACGGTAATTCCCCTGCCTTGCAAGGATGTTACAGGAAAGCTTTCCTGCCTGATGTTAGTGGAATTGCTTTTAGTCCCTGCTTTTCTATCCCCGCTGTGGAGAGGGACTTCTGTCCTGCAAAAGCCAGTGCAGAGTGGTATTCACGCTGCATAACCTCCCCGCCATGAAAAGGGGGGTTATTTGCTCTGGGCTCCTTTTAATTTATTAAACTGACCAGAGGAGATGAATTTGGGAGCTCTGCATCATCCTCTGAAGAAATCTCCCTCTTTATAGCCTGGCACGTCAAACACCTGCGGTAAATGGCACAAAGAACCCTTCCCTCTAAGTGCCACTCATCTGTAGACCCATTTCAGATGGAAGGAGGAAGCTGTGTAGAACCGCAGAGCTATTTTGCAGACCCACACTGCATGGCAGGTTGGACAGATTTCATCAGCTCCCACTTGGGAGCACAAGAGGATGAATTTTTCCAAAACAAAAGAGCTATGGAAGCAGACATACCACCCGGTAGGACAAGAGAATCAGCCCTGCCAGCTTGGACTGAGATTCGTCTTTCCAAGCACCATAGGGGACTGACAATTACAATTAAAACCAAATCCCCTAAAACAGGTGAGGTTTTGGCCACTGGCCAGCTATGCCAGCATTACAGGTCAGCACAGGGGCCCTGCCTGTTCCCGGGGCCAGCGCCACCCTCGCGTCCCTGCCGGTCCTTCCCCCCGCGGCGGGGAGGAACCTGCTAGCTGGTGCTGAAACGCAGCAGTCTCCGAGGGAGACCACTGCAGCTGCTCAGCAAGGCACAGCCGCGCACAGCCGAGCTCAGGACAGATGTGAGCAAAGAAACCATCTCCTGCTGCGGCGGCAGTAAAAGTCCTTCCCAGTTGTTAAAGCCAGAGAGAAATCAGGTTTTTTTCTTTTTTTGCAGTCTCTCATCCCCTCCCCTCCTTCCCTGACTGGTACAAGACTGTACAAGACGGAGAAAAGCCAATTGCAATTAAACATTTCATTCCTCAATGAACGGCTCGGTTTGTAAACAACAACAGGGACAAAAATTGCAGCTCTCAGCAAAACCAGCCCAGCTTTCTGTGCAAAATACCGCAGGTCTCCAGCGAGAAATTGCTCCTCTCATCATCCTTCTGAGCTCTCCCAGGGATGCCCCATTGCCCCTCCGACCCCTCTTCATCCCAGATTTAGAGCCTATCAGAGGTAATATGAAGAGGTGTACGCAGGCATGGAGACATCCTGGCCTGGAAGCCGTTCCTCTGGAAAAGCACTGCAAACCTGCTCCTTTAGATAAATAAATAGCGCGTCCCCTGTGAGACATCATCTGCAAAGCACTATCGTACGATGCCTCCGCTGTCATAATTCCCTATGTCCTTATTGCCCGACAGCCTCCATAAAGAGCCGGCAGGTTTATGTGCCACTTAAAACCAACCTATTACTAGCAGCAAACTTCCTTCAACAAGTTCCTGTGTGCTTTGACTCAAAAGCAGGAGAATCACCTCTCAGCATGACTAGCTAGCGCTACCCACACACCCCAGCAGTACCGCAGGGATAGGGGGGTTACTGGTCCCAGAATAGAGTCTGATCCTCCACCGCTGTCTTTTGGGACAGCCACGCTGAGCTAAGTACGATTACGCCAGAAGATCGAACCCAGCATGCACAATTTATATACTGCAAGACATGAATGATGCTTCCCTATAGGCTATGCATGAAGGGAAGCAGGTTTTCTATAGATATAAACAGACGTTGATATCAATGCAGTAAAAGGGTGTTGCATCACTCGATTCAGCGGGCATGTTCAGAGGCTGCTGGGCTGGAGGGGCACAAACACTGCCAGCGTGGTTTGCAAGCCTACAGCTACAGGTTCTGATCTTCATTTGGGATTAAATCGGAGGAGCTGTATTGATTTGCAGGCTGCTTTACGCTAGCTGCAGATTGGCCTGGGGGACTCAACAAATACAAGCAGTTCCTGCAATACGCAGTGATCTCTGAACAGAAAGGGAAGAAGGTACCTAAAGTCCCCTGAACCTTTCCAGCTGCCCCATACATAGATCTCTGATCAAACAGTGATTTTTATTTTTAAAATACTAAGATGTGGTTTTTTTTCCTGTCAAAAGAGATCAAAACATAAAATGCAGGGGCAAGCCCATTACCCTAAACTGTCCCATCTGCTTCACGATCAGCTTTTACGCGACAAAGGCTAGAGTATTTGTTTTATTTCCAAAGAGCATATGGTTTGATTTTTAAAAGCTCAGCCACTCACCACCAGGGTCAGCCTTCCAGAAAAGCTTGGTGCACAGCAGCTCCTCCGGTGACACATGGGACTGATTTTTGAAAGAGCCCATCACCCAGGCTGGGCATTTGAAGTCCCTGGAAAAGCTGCCCTTACTTGGGAGAGCTGAATAGCAGAAAAGCAAGCTGCCAAATGCAGGAATGTAATCCGTCTGTCCAAAAAGCGAGGAAGACTTTAAACAAACAAACAAAAAAAAACAGAAATAAAATAAAATAAAATAGGGGGGAAAAAAGGCAGAAAAGGGTTGAATAAATTTCCCCTTTGGTTTTAGACTAGTAACACCGTAAACGCTACTGAATAAATCACCCATAGACCAGGGAACTGAAATAATACAGGGGAAAACCTGACTTCCCATTCATCACACTCGCCCTGACATATAATAAATGCTTCCCATTCAGCTAAAATGAATTAGCATAGTCAACACAGCAGGCTTACATACCGATGCCCACAGACTGCTCTGCTCTTTGCTCTCTGGCTGAAGCTCCCCTTCCGGCCACCTCCTGCCCTACGCCACCTTCTCCCAGGGAAATCAAAACGGCCCTGGCTAGACCGAGGGGTTCTTGCCACCACCAGTCCCCAGGGCACTGGGGTCTCTGCGCTGCTGTTTGGATTAATTACCCCAAGTGGGTATGAGCTATAAAACGCGGCATGAAAACACAGGCCCTGTGTAGATGTTAATCACTGTTTCCTCTTTCCAGCCTTTCCCAGGGAGCTGGCAGAGGAGCAGCAGAACAGGAAACAGCATCTCAGAGTCCCAGCACAGGGTTTTATCACCTGGACAGTGACATCTCACTGGCACCCTGCTTTGCAAGTCCAGGAGACAGTGCCAAGGATGAGCCATTCCCTTGGCACCACAACACACAGGTACGGGAGAGCACAGCCAGCGAGGGCGAATGTGCATTCATGTAGCGGAGCGGCCAACATGCAACTCACGGGGAGTCCTTCAGACAGGACCCTGGACAAACCGCACTCCTGGCACCAGGCTGGAAGGGCGTACAACAGGACAGTTGCAGGCAACCACATTTACCCCAGGAAACCCAAGCCAGCACCTGCCATGAATGTTATCACTGACACACCATTTATCTGTGATGGAACAGTCAGCATGGACCCAGCTGCGGCTGCAATGGGACACACACCTGAGGACCACACGGTGGTAACCTCTACCAGCAAAGGCCCCGTCCCCGGAGACGGACTAGGAAACCAGCCCCAGTGCACGGGCGCTGCAGGGGAGGGGGTGGTGGGACGCGCTCCCACCGGTCTCCGCGTGGCCGGGGCCGTGCTGGAAAGCGAGCCCAGCCCACTGCGAACGGCATGTGGCAGGGTCAGGCTGTGGGTGGCTGGAGCCTGAAGTCGCAGAAGTAACATCATTTTAAAGCAAACTGGAAACAACCTCTACTGATGCTCTGCAGGTTTGAAAACACCACTGGTGGATTAAATCCATTTCATGGGGAAATATCATGCCAGGTCTGAGTGACTGCCCAGAGGTAGGCTCGAGTGATGTGAAAATGGGTGATAAATATTAAGAGACTGAGATGAGAGACATATAATGGAATGTCTGACAAAACCTTAATTAGAGCCTTGTATATACACTGAGAAAATATATTTAGCCGATAGCAGCACTGGGGGTTTGAGGCTTTCTACAATGTGCTTAGGTTAAAATAAACATTTATTTTAAGCACAGGCAAGTCATTCGACTAGTTAGTTTAAAGTCAAGATAGGTGAATAGCTTACAGTAAATAATCTACTACATGTATTTATTCAAGCTTCTTTTTAGCCTGGATTTCCTAAGGAAAAAAAGCCTGTTATTGCTCTGTGTTAGTCATTTCCTCCTAATACCTCTCAAATCTCTTGGCCAATTTCTCTGAGATTCAACACAGGAATAAAGGGCTCGGAAACGTTACGTTCCTCCAAGTGCAGTGGAAATGGGTGGCTCATGATCCCCACCTGTGGAATAGCTGCTAGAAAATCCAGACCAGATGCCTTCGGGTTTCTTAAGCTCATCTTTGCCTGCTTATAACCCTCTCGACTCCTAACTCAAGTAACTGCTCCCTCAGATAGCCCAGCACTGATCCTAGATGTATTTTGGTCAAGATGTTATTTTCATGGTAGTTTCTCATGGCTTCTTTTCTCTCCTCTCTTCGGCTATGTAAGTCTGGGAACTCCTCAGACCAGTGTATGACTCCACCCAAATACTCTCCCCCCAACCTTTGCTATTAATTATCCGCATCGCCAGAGCTCCCTGTCACAGCCTCTGCAGAGAAAAGGGAGGGAGCTCTGTGCACACCCCGTCCCTGCTTTGAATCACAGGTTCAACTTTGGCTCTCTGAAAACAGATGGCAGTTTCAAACAATTCACATAACTGGTTCAACAACTCCTCACCCGCCTCTGCCTCCGAAATAACGCACAGAGCAACTTCACGTCCCCGTGGTGGATGTCAGATCACCCTCAGACAGCACCCAGCTGTCGCTGCTCAGACAAATTGCCCTGGATTATTTATTGCCCTGGATGAATCCTGCTCCCTGGCAGGGGGAGCAAGCGCTGGGTGTGCAAGTGCCCACTCCTGCAATGCTGATCACAGACGGCAGGGGCTGGGAAGGACTCGCGAGACACCTTGTCCATTCTCCTTGCTCCAAGGCAGGAGTCGAACACCTCACACACTTCTGTCAGAGTTGTCTAATCTGTTCTTAAATACCTCCAGTGACAGAGCTGCCACATCGCCCTTTGGTGGCCTCTTCCCATCGGTCATATTGTCACCTGCTGCCAGAGCCCTGTAAGACGAACGGTGCTTTTCCCAGGGAATGAGTCAATCCATGTTGGGGTTTTCAATCCTCCGGTGTGTCAGGAAAGGTCACACTCAAACCTGTCTGCGAATGCTGTTCCCTCTGTGACTTCCTCCAGGCCACGAGCTCTCACAGCCCAACCCTGTCTACCACGGCACATCATGAACCGGGCCCAAATACCCCCTCAGTTTCCCCCTAGACCTTTAGGGATTTTGCAGTGGCCTGAAGAGACCATTAGGATTCTCTTCGCACCATCAGAGCAACAAAAGCAGGGAATTCCCTTCTCTCCTCCTACTAAAAGCCTCTCACCCAGCCCTTCAGTGCAACAGGTCTTGCAAGAGATTCATGCATTATTAACAGGCCCATTTTTTCACCAAAGTCAGCTGTTTGCAACCTAAAGAGCTCAAGATATTGGGTTCCCAGTGACAGAGCTAGCTTTCCTCACAAGCACATAGCCTGGGAAGACGGTTAGGGTGCTCAGGCACACATCAGCGTTCAGGAGGCCAGCGCAAGCCCAGGCGGCTAGGAAGTGCAGAGTGCCTGGAGATTGATTGCGTTGTCGCCTTTGCCTACAGCTTCTTGGTTGCCAACCAGCAGAATGGATGTCCTGCTTTGCATAATGCTTGTACTGCGAATATTATTAACCTCATATATCACTGGGGAATGCATACAGCTCCCGTTCACAGGGAGCACCAGGGCCAGCCCTATTCAATCTACTTCTATAAACAGAAACAAGGACCATTTAACAAGCAAGAGGCAGCTGGTGTCTTTAGAGGTTAGGTTTTTGTGTTGATTTTTTTCCTCTTTACGAAAAATAAATATGCCCAGGAAATTTTCTGCTATGGATTTTCATCTTGTCGACCTCTCATAAACTAAGCAGGGTCAAGCATTGGTCAGTAGTTGGATGGGAGATCTCAAGGGAAAATGAAATCCACAGTATGGGAGGAGAGAAATATTTGTGACTTGGCTTTTCAGAGACTAATGCTCTTCTCTTTGAGCCAGCACTGGATCTCTGTTCCAGGCAGGGTTAAGACAACAATCACAGCTGCAGAAGGATTCTTTTTCCTACGGGATGTGAAATCAGAGCGGGCTAGCATCTTCTCAGGAACCAAAAGGAGTTAGGCACCAGAATTACCTAAGAGTCAAGTGTCCTTTGAGGTCCTTTAAGAAAATACCAACTATAAAATCTCGTATCAGTCTCTTTCCAAAAACAGGTATTAGCCAAGGGGTAGCTATCTAATGCCCCAGGGAAAACACACTGTAGCCTGCTTCTCCGCCTAAATTTATGCAGCAATTACATTTGGATCCCGCATATTTGCTCCCCCTACTGAACTGCCCCGCATGCTCAGGGTATGTTTTTCAACAGTTCCCCACGTACTGTTCCTGCACTGGTTGAATTTCCCTGCTGAGTAAAATGATTTCTATGTTCAGTAGCCTGTAAAGCACTTGGAAATCTTTCAGATGAAAGGCCCTCATCCAAAAGTGTATAATAAGATTTCATTATTGTATCATTTATTCTCATTATCGCTAATAGCAGTGGTTGTATAAAATGTTCTTCCTGTGATCAGAACCGACTATCTAGCAAACACCCCAGCCCACAGAAGCTAAGGACAAAGAAGGCATCAGGGAATAGGCATCCGAAGTTCACTCAGCTATTCTCAGCTCCCCATACATCCTCGCTGGCTCTTTGAAGATTTTAATTAGAAGCCTGTGGAACGGTGTTACACCAGGACCTGGAACTGATCCAGAGGTATAAAGGACAACAGGCAAACTGTGAGCCTGCCTTCATTGTGGAAATAAGGCTTTTTTGAACTTAAATGTACAAGGAGCTCACAAAGGAAGCTGGAGATGGGGCAGCTGGGAGGTCCGGAGGGACACGGCACGTTCTGCGAGGAAAAGGGGACCATTGGGATTAGGACAGCTCTGTTTTCAGTGGACAGGCTGCCCTTGGGCTTTGCTGTGAGCACACAGGCTTGCTAACCTCTGGGGTGCAAGGTGGGCTGCGGGGTGAGGGGAGTTTCAATGAGAGATCGAGGGTGTGGGGAAAGGAGGATTCTTAATTTAGCACCAGAAAAATAGGCCAGAGAGAAAAATGGGGAACAGAGCGTGGAGAGAGAATGAAAAAAGAAAAGAGGAGAGAAGAGACTGAAGTAGGGGGAGAGAAAAAAGCATTGCTAACTCAGGACAACCAAGGAAGTAGTGTTCAGAGCTGTAGAACTAATTCTCCTACAAAAATATATGAACTAAGTGTAGAATTTATAAGCAAGAGAGATGCAAGGAACAGCTGGCTGAGTGGTGTTTGAATGGTAATGGAGAGTGTTTACGGTGTTGGCAAAGCAACTTGACAGGAAAGAAAAGCCTAGTCATCATTTAGGGCAAGAAATAAAAGAGGTGACAGTTGTAAGATCTCTCACCACCTAGAGGGATTGAGAATGAGGGACTGCTGCATCGTCCCTGCTCTTCGCCTGTGCGCCCCAGATGCCGTAACTTCAGTGACCTGTATTTTCATTCAGACACTTGCAGCCTTACACATGTCGAACAGCGCAGTGACAAAGAAGAGACCTTCTTCAGCCAGGGCCTGGGGAGAACAGATGGACAGGGAGGCAACTTGGATCTGTGTCATGCCAGGGTGATCAAGACCAGGAAAAAGCAATTAGAACTGGATTTGATGCTGGAGAACCAGCACCCTTCAGTCAGTGGCAATGTCTGGAGATAGTCCAGTATAAAGAGAGAAGCCAGTCTCTAGATTTAAGGGAGAAGAGATGGTTGAGATTTGACTGCAGATCCAAGGTCATGAGCTTGAAGTATACAGATAAGAGAGTGGTTCAACCCCGTATTTAGTGAGAACAGGAAAGTTAATATCCAGCTTCACAAGTTGCTTAAAATTCATTGCACTTAAAAATTAAGCAAAGCAAAGAGCACGAGTTGTGTTTTCTCCCCAGATCATGGGTTGTCTCCAAATGAAAGAGGGAACCACCAAGTTCCTCTAGGCTTGGGTAATGCAGGAAATTATTGTCAATTCCCCCTCAAAGAAGAGGGAATTCAGTCAAAGAAAACATTTTTCAATGTCTAGCTCTGGCTCCAGTAGCCAAACCAAAGGCAAGATATATATGGTATCCCTGCTGTTAGGCCAGATGAGATCCCATCTTTAGGGATGAAGAGAAAGAGGAGGATGCTCTGCTGAGCTCTGAGCTGACAGGTGTCCTCTTTCCAGGGTGACAGATCCAAGTACCCCAATGGAGATTTAAAAAAATACTCTCAAGATGTTGTCAGAGCCATTCATCAGAATGGCTGTGATTAACTAACATTACTGAATAGCAACTGCTTTGCCCCTTTGATCATGGCTGGTCCTCAAGACATGGATGAATTAAATATTTAGTAGTTGGTGTGACAGCTCAGGACAGCTGCTATGTCAAAACGGTTCTGGAAGGCCCGCGTGTACCTCAGAGCAGACAGGAGACATAGGAACGGAGAAATGGTGACAGTTAGCAGCATTCTTGGCTGGTCTCCAGAGAAGAACTTGAGCCACAGGCTCTGAGGTTGGAAGCAGCATGACCTTGTAGCCAAAAGGACGTATCTAAGCAGAACAGGAGGATTTTACCCCAAGGATTGGTACTTTTTCAGAATGCACAGTACTATTGTCTGGGCTGGTACTACTTGCAAGACTGAGCCACTATTTCTTCCGTTGTGTCTATCTCCATAACGTCCTGGGCCATGAGAGCCCAGGGCCATGAGAAACAATCCAGAGGCTGCAAGCTAGCAGCTAGCCAAACTGCTAGCACTGTGAGTAATTTCCTACTCACACACGAAGACGTGATGCATTGCACAAGCAACAGAACACACTCTGCTTTGTACATGCCAGGAATGGCCTTGCTTAGACACAGCACACAACTCCTCAACATATGCACTGTCTGATATGTCTGCTGCTGAACCGTAGACAATGGACCTTGGGGTGTTGAACACTGGAGAAGCCAAAAAAAAAGGACTAGCACAGGTGGTTCTGGGGAGGACTAGCGAATCTGATGATCTCCTGAAATCCCTTCTGTACCTGCTGTTTGACAGCTCCGTGATTCTGAATAGTTTTCTGGCTCACCCTCAAAAATCAAACAAATGACAGTGACTTTGGTTACAAAACAGCCACACTTTAATTGCAACAAGGGCCCCTGCTAATTTAGCAGAAACCCTTTTAGCTCAGATAACTGCTCTGCTAATGAAATCAGGGCCATAACCACTGCTGGCTCCCCATGGTAAAACCTCTGTCCTTTCCAGGGAGTGAATCTCACCATAGCTTCAGACAGGAGTTTTAATGGGCTTTAGCAGCCTTCGAAAGAAAGTGCTTGAAGGACAAAATAAATCAGCTCTCTTACTGTGCTGTCATAAAATCCCCCTTCCCCTTAGTATTCTTCTTGCATCACCTTCCAGTTCTGCCACCTTCCCTCTTTCAATGCTTAGGCTAAACTTGAAAGAGCAGATCTATCCCAAGGAGAGCAATAAAGATCCCTGAAGTTCCCATAGCTCAGATCCAGGATTTGGGAGAGCAGACCAACCCTACAGCTCTAACCAGGAAGCAAATCCAGACCGCCTGAATGAACAAACTCATCTTCATTAACTCATCTGAATGCAACGGGGCAACTGGTGTGACACCTCCCCAGAGGCTGCATTTAGGGAAAACAGACTCCTCTCCTCCTCTCTGCTACATGGGTGGCATCTTTTGTGGATTATTTTCAATTGGCTTTGACAAAGGTTGCAGTCTTTTATGACTGGGGAAATCTCCAACCAGCCCAAGGTCAGCATAGACGGCTGTATAACAGTGCTCTGCAGAAGTCATCTCCAGGACAAGTCCTTGGAAGAATCTAGCCAGACTGTTCCTAGACCTTACGTAGAGCAAGGCATATGAAAATGTGGGGACAACCAGTGCAGTCCATGCCAGACTGTAGGAAAGACAAGGATAAGGCAGCTAAGCCACCTTTGCATCCCAGCTTTTCTCCCAGCACCAACAACAGATCTAAACTGGATCCCAAGTGTTGACTCATATTTCCAAACACTTTCTAACCATTGCAAAGAAAAAGTGCTTAAGGGCTAGGCTGTATTTATGCTTTTGCTAGTCTTTAATAAAAGCTGCATTTATAATGCATGATTAATTGTTTTGCACAAGCCTCCCTTTTATGGGAACCTGTGAAATGTAAGTGATTTTTAATACCACCTCACAAACATCACTCCTTCTTCCCACCCCCATTACCATTAATCCATGTTGTAGAAAGATGTAACATTTGTCACTGGTTTATTATGAAGTGCAATGTTGCAAGTTATTTATGAGATTGCTATTTATTGAAATATTTGCGGTTAGCTTTAGCACTTCGACTCTAGGGTGAGAATCAGTAACGTTTTACCCACTGACTGGCAAAACCCTCTGCTGTTTAAATACTTCAATCCTGCTCTCTGGCTGTGCTCTCCCAGCAAATCTCCCAGGGATCTGTTTTAGGGTAGCCTTTCAGTCTCGTGACTTGTAAGGGCCTGGACAAGTAAGCTCAATTCCCTCTTGTTCTCATAAAGTGGAAGGGGGTGTTTGGGAAGGTCTCAGCAGCAGCTGACAAAAAAAGGCAAGGAATGGAGATGTTATTGAATTCTGATTGCTGGAAAGACAACAGTCTGGTGGTCTCACAGCACAGAAAGACCATAACAACTGGTCAGACCAAAGATTCAGCTAGTCCACTATTTAATGCCCGGTAACAGGTACCCAGGAAGGAGTATTAGAACAGGACAAACAGGTAGCAACCTTTCCCCAAAACACTCCCCCTGCTCCCAGTGATTTACAGCATGGGAACTCTCCAGTCCAGAGGTTTGCATCTGTCTTTAGCAACCCTTGAGGGATTTTTCTTCCTTGACTTTGCCCAATCCCTCTTGCAATCCAGGTAAGCTTTCTGCACCCACAATGTCCAGATGACAAGGAGCCCCACAGCTTAAATTACATGTTGCACAAGAGGTACTATCTTTTGTTTGGTCTGAACTTGCCATTGCCTCTTTTCATTTGATGTCTCCCCATGTACCTAGGGCTGCCCCTGTACCATCAATCCAACAAGATAATCCCTGTCTCTGTTGCCTGAAAGGGAAGAGCTGGTTTGGCGGATACACTGAGCAGATAGAGCACAGTCAGAGCACAGCAGCTGCTTATCAAGAGTTGAGGGCTGCTACCTGCTGCTGCTCACATACACACAAGAGCAGCATCTGTTGGCACCAGTGTTCCTGCCACCCTGGGAATGGCCATCTCCAAGCCCACGCTCTGCACTGCCTTGTGCCTGGTTGCCAGAAAGCCCTAAAAACCAGCTGAGCCAAGTCACTCCTGCCCAGCTGGGATCTCTGTCCATTTGTTTTTAGCACAACGCCGGAGACGAGGATGACAGGAAACCGCAAGCAGTCTGTACAGAACAACTCGCAGCAGAAAGTCAGTGTCAGCATGGCAGAGGCCCTGGCAGTTGTGTTGCATTTGTCTCTTTGGCTGGGGGCAGTACAAAAGGGTGAAGCAAACTTAAGGCATAAATCTGCAGTAAAACTGCACTACAGCAGTTTGACCACACATTGGAAAGCATGCCCGGAGTTTAACTAGGCATGAACGCAATGGAGGTGTTCTGGGGTTCCCCTGGCTAAAGAGGCTGGATCCTATGTTTTCAGCTATCGTTTTTGAAAACTTCAGGGTACCTTGACTTGCCACAAGTGAATCTGTTCACGTGACCATGATCTTAAACTCTGCCGCCCTTCTAAGCTGCAAACCAATTAATCCAGCTGCACAGCACTCTGAAAACACTCTCCACTTAAGCCAGATCCTTACGCAACAAAAAAGCTTCAAAGCATCTTCCTGTTCTCCCTTCCCAGTAATTCCCCTCTCAGGGCACCACAAGAGATTAGAAAGAGCAGAGGAAAAGTTAGAGCTACGCAGCCAAATTTACCAGTTGCCCCAGATGCCACTTTGGGTACCCGAGTGAAAGGTGCCAGACACAGAGCGCTCACCCTGCCCCAGCATGTCCCACCAGGGCAGGGCGCTCCAGGGAACCCTGGCCATACAGTGAAATTAAGAGCAACAGTGGTCATTGCTTCTAACCAGCAGCCCAAATCGCACGCCGCTATAGCTGCATAGCAAGTAGCTGCTTCAGCCGGAACAGCCAGTCCTAGGAGATTGGTCCCCATTTTTTCCTTCATACTATGTATTGTTTGAATAAGAGAAAAGAGGGAACAGCAGGGGTCAGCGCACAGCATTACAGCTGCCTCTGAAGGAACAGAGGTGAACCCTCTCTATTTAAAAGTGCAGAAAATGAAACATATAGAAGTGCTATACTGCAGGGTTTAGACATGCAAGCTGTGGAAACTCAAGCAATCAGTTACCCTGCATCATCCAAGCCACACTGATCATCTACAGAAATGCTCCTAAACCATAGCAAACACGGAACAATTCCTGTTATTCCACAACGAATGGAAGATATTCATCAAAGTTCAGACTGCCAACAAAGTGGGCTAAGCACAGAGACCCCATGCCAGGAGGGCCCAACGCTCAAAAGACAGCTGTTAACTTACGGCACATAGGCAGATCACGAGTTCAAATCTCCAGTCATATAGCTAACTGTGGTCAGCCAGAGGAAGTTCAGCAGAAAACTTCACGGAAAGCAGAATATTGCCTTTACTGGGCTTTGTGGGAAGATTTCTTCTTTTATGTTTGCTTTACATCAACTGCAGCTACCAAAGCTGTCAGTTTTCAGCAACTGAAATGTCCTGCTGGAAACTGTTTACAACACTTAGCACTTTGTGCTGAGACCACTTTCTGAAATGAAAGCCTGTACTTTATTGAAAAGAGCAGACACTTTGCAGGCACAGTTTTATTTCGCTCTAACACTTGGAGCACCCTGGTGCTAGCAGTATACAGCAATGCTGCCGTGGTACGTAGTTTGCCGCAGTCAGACCATTTGAAGAGTGTGAATTAGAGGGCCACAAAGTCTGTTCAGAAGGTTGAGTAGCCATCAGCAGGGAGACCTGAATGTGTTTCCTTTTACTCTATACATTTTTATTCCAATCCTGCTGTGTCTGTGAGTGCTTCTGTTGTGTTAGCAATAGTCAAATTTCTCTACAACATGCTTTCCAGCAGAAAATGCCATTCCATCAAAACAAGCTAACCTGATTTTGGCAAAATGTCCATGTTTTTAAAAAAGTCTGCTGACTGGAAGCATTTTGTAAAAATGAAAAACCTTGGAATTTTGAAGTTTGGTTTTAAATTATTTTTTATTATCAATAACTTGGGGGGGGGGAACAGTCCTGCTGCATTTTTGAGTCCAAAGCACAGTCACCTGTAATTCTTGAACACTAAATGCTCTTAAATACTGTGGTGGGGCATTTTGATACGGCTCAGTGACTGTTCCAAAGAGAAAGGGAGACAGAAAACCACTCCAAGCCTTTTAACCAGTTCTTAGCAGACCTGATCCTACCTGATCCAGCTGACTCCTAGACTCCCTTTGGAGGGCCAAACGACATAAAACCTTCACTCACTAGCATTTTATCCTGTGCTAGGATAAACCCACTAGGCCTGAGTCTGCTGACACAGAGTCAAAGTAATTTCAAAGTCATCAGAGCTAATACACATCTTCTGAGGCAAGAAGGAAGAAGGAAGATATAATTCAGACTCAGTGATTGCATAGTCCCCAGCTGGGGTTCAGTAGAGCAAATTTTCCACAGTGAAAGTAGAGACCAGTCTCTCTGCACCAAAAAGTTGGGTTCCAGTCCTGCTTCCGCTGTTTGTTCTTGGGCCATTTTTTTCCTTCCCATCAGTGACTTCCTCCCCCGGTGTTTCCCTCCTGGCAAACCACTGCTCACCACTCTAAGAGCTAAGCGTTGCCACTGCTCCCTGGTATGGCTGAGGTCCAGAGCCAAAGCACAGGCTCAGAGTGCTCTTTCCCCGCTTCTCTTGAGAGCCAAAGCAGAGAGGCAGAGCAAGGCGCTGGGCAGGTTGCCAGCGTTGAAGGTTTCTGGGAGATTCTTTCCCCCAGACAAGGACAAACTGGTTGTCAGGAGCTGGTCAGACCAGGGTGATGGGGTGAGCAGCTTGGCGAAGAACAAACAGGATAATAAACCCATCTTAATGCCTAGAGAAGAACACAATCTCACCTTATCTATATGCAAATTGTGGTGCCTTCTTCCTCCCTTTGAGGGGGGGTAGGGCTATAATGCGGCTGGGAGCAGCAGCGCATTTGCATGCCATCAGACGCTGTTAGGAGCTTCTCTGTGTTTTGTTCAGCGACCTCGGCTGTATTTAAAAATCCTTTCTGACTAGAAAGCAGCCCCGTTTGGTTGCCACCTGTTACAGATTCACCAGAGCCTTGGGAAACTTTGAGACACCAGCTCTGACACCTTTCGTCAGCAGCGTTTGCCTCCTTGTTCTTTGTGAGCAGGCCATATCTGCATGGAAGCCAGTCCTCCGTCGCTGCGGAATCCAGCTGCTCCTGCTGTTCCCCCCGCACCTGAACACAGGCAGGCCCTCTCACAGTATTTTGGGTGGCCATGAGTTGAAAGGACCTGAGAAGTTAGAGACTAAAGGAAAAAAAGCAAAAGGGAAAAGTGGCTGTTTTCCCGTCACGCAGCAAGTTCAGGATGGTTCCCTGCAGGAGACCTCAAGTATCTCTAAATCATGTGCCACACTATTAGAGGTGAAACAAAGCAGGAACTCGGCAAGATCTGCCTATGCCTGCTACTAAGTTCTCCAGGGTTTTGCAGGAACACTGGCTTGGGGATATAACTGTCCAAAATGGACCAGAATGTCCATGTAAACATACTATACATACCAATCCACAGTAAAATCCTCACCCTCTATAAATCCACACAGTTCCTTTCTCCATCATCTCTTTCCCAATTCCCTTGAAGCTATTCCAACTCCTACTGAGGACCAGGAACCCTATCCAAATGCTGAGGGGGTGTAGTCATGCTTGCTCTTATCTCTACCAGTCTGCAGTCACACGAAGTTTGGATGAACTTCAAAATCCAAGGCATTCTGCTCCTCCAGAGTCATGCTGTGACATTAGTCTCAGACACCAGTTCATAGCTTTCATGGGCAGAAAGTCAAGAGGAAGAGTAGGTAGATTTTTAGGAAAAAAAATAACAACATGGTTTTATGCAAATAGCTTAAACTTTGGGTAGGGTCAAGAGAGAAAATGGGGAAACAAATCCTTTTAAAAACCTTTCTGCTTCTATTCTGTCTTCCTCTTTATGTTTTCAGTGTGGCTTTAGTGGCTCTTTAAAGATGTACTACAAAGCTTTTAATAAAAGCCAGAATGAAAGGCAGAATCCTCTTTAAGATCCTAAATCAGTCTTGCAATACGTGTCTAGACTCACACGTTACTAATACACTAACTTTTCAGAAGTGAGATATTGTTACACACAGTAATCGCTTCAGCTTCTGCTAAATTCCCTGTCAAGCAAGCTGTGTGTTTCTGTTTAGATGGGAAGCAGCAACATTAACGACAACCCCTTCCAGAGAACATTAATAGGCGAGTAGATCACTCAAAGTACTTTTCATTTCTGGCTCTCATTCAGCAGCCCTTTCCACCACTCTGCAAGCACTGGGGATATGACGGCTTTGCATCACGCACCCCCTGTGCTTACTGTACAAAACATGCAGGAGTTTGGTCCCAGTGCTGGGAGCAATGTGCTGTTTTTGGCATTGAGCCCACCAAATCTAGGGTTACAGTTTATACAGCAATAGCTGTTCCATCTTCACCAGGCAGTAGCTGTTTCCTCTGGTCACAAGTACCCAGTTTCTCTTGACCAGGAATTCAATTTTTGGTGCTGTTGGCTTTCAAAAATGCGTGCCCAGGTCGGCTTTTATTCAGCCATAGTAAGCATATTCTTTTCTAACTTGCAGCTGTGAGACAAACACTAGTTTCTGGTTTGCTACTAGGTCAAAATGCAGAATCTACAAATTGTCTGTTGATTAAAGGTGATGAAGAGTGTCTAAATGAAGCATGTTTTTTTTTTTCTTCAAATGAGCCAACACGTCTTACTCACAAGCGGTCACTAGCCTGCATCTATTTTCAGTGAAGATGCTAACACTGATTCTTTAACTGGAGAATGCCAAAGGCAAAACAACAGGTCACTGAAAAATCACCTGGTTTGTCTAGAGCTGCAGAAAGAAACTGGTTTTGAACTCAGATCTCCTGAGACCCAGCTGCATGCCCTGCTTCCCCATTTCTGTGTAACCACAGGCAAATCACTTCATCTCACCAAGCTTCAGTTACCCAGCTGTGAAGAGAGGATAAGAAGTGCTTTGTTCATCCAGCTTGTTGTTTGACTTTTCTGTGCAGACTGCAAGCCTTGTGGGGCACAGACTCTCTCTCAAGTACGTAGAATAGCCATTTTTTAAATAACCACCAAACGAACCACATGAATCTGTGAGAACCAAAGACTTAGGAGAGGTATCTGGAAAGAGAACAGAGGAAGCATGTTCCTCTTCCACGTTGCTTGCAGCCTTTGGATGCAGATTCAACCTCTAAGCTACACAATGCTGCAAGCAACGGCCCCAGCAGTCACAAAGCTTGGGAGCTCCAGGCAGGCTGAAGCTAAATTTAGATCCATGCTTCAGCTGGGGTTTTCACAAATTGATTTTACTTCTCCAGTGCAGTCAGGGCTGCTCAGAGGGATCTCTTGTTTCTCTGGTTAGTTATTACACTCCTGCAGGGAGAAGGGGCCTGTTTGCACAAGGAACGCCAGACAAGCTGTTCTAAGCAAAACAGTGAATGCCAAGTCCCTTCATCAAAGCGTCAAGGCTAGAAATTCATCTGTGTGACAGTGAATATGAGGAACTGTATGGAGCAGTCACTTCTGCTGCATTTGTGATGACATCCACGACAGGCAAAGGGGGAAGAGCCTGAGGGAACAGAAACCCTGATCCAGAAACTGGAGAACTCCCTAGATGCTCTGGGTTGTTTTGTGCCAAATCCAGCTATCTCTCTTCCCCAAGGTCACAAGCCATTCGTAATCCACACACCCATGCAATCCCATCCACTCCTCGACATTTGCCTGCAGCACCACTTTCTGCAGGACTCAAAATTATCAAACCAAAGGCTTGTCCCTGGCCAGATCAAGAAAAGCTCAATGAAACCAAAACATCTTTGCCCTAGGGCCACTTGATGCTTGCTATAACCACGTCACTCCATTAAGGATGATATGATTTAAGTCTGAATGTCTGCTTTGCATTAAGATTAATAGCAGTAGTTAGCCATATTCTTGGGATATTAACAGCAGGGCTTTTTCCTGGCAATTTCTCATTGTTCCTAACAAGACTGAGGACTCCAGTCTCAGCAAGCAGAAAACCAGGTTTGACTACTACCAACAATTAAATGATAAAAAAAGAAAAAAGATAACCCTGCATTACTGTTAAGCAGCCAGAAACCAATTAGATACATTGCCTTTCAGGATCACCGTGCACATCACTTTACCCAGGTTTCAACCTAAGCTGTGAAACAACATTTCAGAGACAATTAAAACATCATAAGCAATCATGTGTGAATACTCCCAAATGCAGCTACTAAATAAGAAACAATGACAGATCAGCAAAGGAGGAAAACATAGTTTAATCCAACCTTTAATGGGTGTTTATTACCTAAATGATTTCTCCAATTTAAAACTAGCCACTTGTTAAAGACAGGAACTACATCACAGCTTTTACCATGTTGAATTCAAGGCTCAATGGAGACGGCGTTTAACAGGTTTATGGGCAGTGGATTTAAGACAGACCTACAGACTGAACGTGCCTGATCTCTAGCTAGACCATCCTATACCCAGTAAATGAGCTGGATGGAAGGTCACTAGTGGGTGCTGGAACAGGGGTGGTATGCCAAGGAGTCATTGTAAAAAATGTGGTTAGTATCAGAGCGCAGAGCAGTTGGCAAACCTTCATCTGGCCCCACAATTGCAGCGGAGCTGACAGAAGCATTTTAAAAAGCATTCCCTGAGGGCAGGAAGAGTGGCTGTCTCTGAAAGAAGACCGAGGGATCCAAGGTCTAGCAGGTTGTTGGTGAGGGGTTCGACGTGCTCAGTCTGAGAAGGTAGAGTGGGACAGGAACCAGTGGGTGGAAGGGAGACACATTCACTGTGAGAAACGTTAACTGAGACCATCAGGAAACATCAGTATGAGCTGGTTTTGCTGTTCCCTGAAGTATTTATATCAAGGCTGGACACCATTGTGAGAGAGGCAGCATTAAGGCCGCAGCTACTGGGGGACATTTTATGCTGTGTTGCCAGAGGCTTGACCAGGTCAGTGCTTCCCCAGCTTTTCTGACGCCGGAGCACTGTGAGCCAGGTGTAGCCCTAGGGCAGCCTTCCCCCCAGCCACCAAACTCCCAGGTGGAAGAGCTCTAAGCCCACATTAAATGGTACCAATCACGCATCTCTGACCACAGTTCAGCAGCTGCCCAAACAACCATGGCAGTCTTCTCTGGCCTCAGACCTGCAAGACCAAGGTCCTCCTCAGTGATGGAGCTAATGAGCCTCAATTTAGCTGCACACAAGCCCTAAGTAGAGGAGCACAGCAATGGCTCCCACAGGTCCAGCAGCTCTGGATCCTGCTCTCTAATTGTGGCCATGAGCGTCGGCTTGGGAAAGGATGTAAGGCAGTGCTTACCTTTATATTAGAGGGGGTAAGGGCTGAATAGTGAAGGGTCTAATCTTACACCCAAACCCCTGTAGTGACAGGGGAAGAATTTATCCAAACCTACCTTTCACCATCCTGTAATATTCTTTGTCTTCCCAGACAACTAATTCTGTTCTCTCGGGCATAATTCAACATCTTGCTCAGCTATTTTTTTCTCCTCCTCAGCTGCCAGGGTGGACTCCTGTATTTGCAGCTACTTCCCCTGACAGTCTGAAACTCACTCAATTACTGAATTCTTAGGTCTTGGACTTAGGCCGCCTGCTTCTTCAGAGGGAACCCCACTGTTCCTCCTTCAGGGCCTCTGACTTGACACACATTTTTTCTTACTGAAGCTCACTTCATCAACTGAGCAGTATCTAACTCTTGCTTTATTGCCTCCGTCTTTACTTCTTTGGCTTTAAGGTTTTCTAATACAAAGGGTTTTATCAAAGCAGATAGCCTGCAGCTGATGTTAGTGCTACAACAAAACGGTCTACTAATTGCCAAGCCATCTGGAATTAAGCTTTTGGTCTCAGACCTGTCCAAGAGCGTCTCTGCACAAGGCAAAGTCAGTTCTTTTGTGTCATTGTCTTGACACTGGCCTGCGGTCTGGGGGGGGCGGGGGGGGTCAGTCCTGCTGTCTGTTGGTAGAAGAAAGGTAGAAGGGAGACACATCGCATTTGCATGAGTAACCACCCACCATGCCAGGCCAAACATTGCCATTGTTTTCATTAAAAAATTAATTTGCATTTGGAAAGAAAAGATTAAAGCGAGTTGACCTCCTCTACAGGACCGTGCTTCCTTTATCCTGTCAAGCAAATGGGCTGCATCCCCAGTTAGCAAAATCTCTGTCCCCTTCACCTACTTCAGGCAGTTCAAATACAGAGGCATGGAGGAACAGGACTTAACTGCCCTGAATTCAGCTCTAACCATCGCGGGGTGGGGGTGGTGGGGTGCCTGCATACATTTCCCCTTCGTTTCCCTTATCTGGTCAATAAAAATCCCAGTAGCCATGTGCTACCTACAAGGATGTTCCAAACCATAAGCTCTTCTCATCCATGCGTCCTACATCATTCCAGACAATCTCAGGAGGTCCCAATGCCCTCAATTTGGGACAGAGACTTCATGGTTTGCTTGAGCTCCCCAAACTACAAAACCCCTTCCAGCTAACTGACCACCATTACAAAGGTTGTTCAGTCTCTGCTTCTTTTCCCAGTGGTAAGATGATGTTGTCAATGCATTTATTTTAAGACAGCAATGGTTTTTTTTAGGTATATCTCACAAGATCCAAGAGACACTCCCCCCACTTGCAGTGGAAGGTGGAGATGTTTGCATCAGTCCTTTGGATGTGAGGGAGTTCATCACTGTATTTGCTTTATATTGCTTTATATTTGCTTTATCCCTGGCTGGAGAACAGAGAGGTCCAAGCCTTCCTTGGACAAAACCCTCTTAAATGCCAGTGTATGATGTCAGCTACAAAAAGTTTCACCCCAAAGCCAGTACTACATGTGATACTGTGACCCTTAGCCTTAATGTGCCTATTAGCAAGCCCTTCCTAAACTTTGTAAAAGGCTAGTAAAATGAAAGGACATTTGAAACTGCTGTACAGCAAGAAACAAAAGTTTGCTGGTACGTGACTTGCAATGCATTCTCATAATCACGTAATTAGAGCTACAATCCACTTGGACTGCCAGAGAGAAGTGAAAGTGTTTGAGAGAATTCTCTCCCAGAGGAGCCTCACAGCAACAGTAAGGTGACACCACAACACAGCTCCTCAAATCAGCAGAGGAATCCAGGGGGACTCGAGAATAGCTCTTTTTGTGTTCACTAACAACCAGGGAACCAACAAGCATGGGCAAGGGACAAACATCCAGGGATGAGACCCAGATGTCTCTTAGGAAAACAGAATGAAACTCAGAGCTGCATATGAACTTCTAAGAGCTAAATGTCAGGCTTACTGCCAGTTGTTTTCCTTGGTTTTCTTCCTTCTTACTGCATTCCCAGTATTCCAAGGAGGAATGTAACCTTTTGCTTTACTGGAAATGGGTATCTTGTCCTTTTTCCAGTGACCACAGCAAGCATAAGGCAATGCAAAGCCCAACCAAACCTTTTGGGCAACCTCAACCCAAGGTCAGTTTGGGATGATTGAGAGTCAGAAGATGTTTTCCATGAAGGTAGTGATGTCAGTTCATGGACAGGCTCCTCAAATAGCAGGCCATACAGAGAAGTGACACGTACCCATATTTTTGAAGTAAGAAAACCAAAAGCAGGCTATAGTCTCTACTGGCAAAGCAGACAAACAGACATCTGCAGTGCTGTGTGAAATGGAAAAGCTGAACATTAACACGTGCATCATTTGGACTCTGAAGGGACAGGCACTTCAGCTTGTCTCATCAGAAGGTTCTTAAAAGCTAAAAACTGCTTTGCAAATGATACATGGTTTATAAATGACAGGTGGCATGCTTCTATTGCACAGAGTCCCACAGTGCCAAAGGATCATAGTCACTTGTCATCGTCTTTCTCAGTGTTAGATGTCTTCTAGATACCCCACATGTGAGCTCAGGACAAAGAACAGCCAGAAGATAAGGAATAATATCACTTTGAACTGGATTCAGATTGCATGGGAAGCCAGCCTGGAAAGTAGAGGAAGAGAAAGCTGTGGAGCAGATGAACTCTGAGTAGCCTGTGTTGCTAAGGAGACACATTACAGCATCCTTTAGTTGGAATTTCCTAAGTGATGAAGGGCTCCATGCCCAGGAACATCACTTCACTGTAGCTCAGCCCAAAAGGGATGAAGACTCCCATAACCAAGGTCAGGTCATCATCTGCCAGACTGGAGTAGAATCTCCCAGCCAACCAGACAAAACAGAGCAAGCCTTCAGATTGCTCTAAACCCAATTGTGAACTTGCATTTGTTACAGCCCCTCTGCTAGATGGCTTCAGAGCATGATTAAACAATATTATACTGTTTTTAGTGCTGAAAGTCATGAGTTCAATCCTTGGCATCTTGGTTATCACACCTGGAGATAAGGCAGAGATAACGGTAGGAGAGGGGGTGTGAAAAAGGCAGCATTGGCCAGATGGTGGGGTGGTTTTATGTGACATTTCTGCTGGCACAGTGAACTATGAATCTTTAATGCTTCTTCCACCTACTTAGTGGCTGTGTGTGGCTGGTTATTAATGCTGCTGCCAGATCAGCCTCTCAGAGGATTTGCTTATCTCCTACAGTGGAAGCTTTGTGAAGGGCTGACAGCTTTTAGGATTGCTACTTGAGACTTCCAGAAGGAAAAATAAAGGTAGAATCAGGCTAAGCTATTTCCCTGTGATTTATACACCAGCTTCAGCTCTCTGCTGTTAGAAGCATGAAGTTACAGACTGATGGACAACATTCCCTACCATTCTCCATGGTACCTCATAGGGCAATTCACACAGGGGACATATCAGACCCGTGACCAAAGCCTGACTCATTTGCTCCTCAGCCTGGAGCCAATATGCTTTTGGATTGAAAACTGAAGCACTGGGGAACAGTGCTTCTGTGTGAAACAGCTCTACTTCTATTCCACTAGAAAAGAAGAAGCCAACCTTGAGGAAAACTTAGCAAAACTCATCTCTTTCTTGATCTCAGGGATGCAGTTGGGCTCTGGGCTCCTTCAGCTGAACCACTAGGATGTGTTGTTTGTCTGCAATAGTACCTAGCAGCCTCAGTTAGGGGCTGGACCCCTTATGTGCTCTGAGCTGGGCAAACACAACAAACAGGCAGTTCCTTGCCTCAGAGAGGCTTGAACTCTCCTAGCTATTAGTTGCCAAACTCAGACTTATGACTCCAAGCAGGAGACGTTGGTTTAGTTGGGATTGATGCTACAGACAGCTCCCACTCCATCTCACAATGAGATGATGCTTCAATATACCCGACACAGAGGCTTTGCCAACCAAAGGGCATGAGGATTTCATCCCTACTTATTTCATCCCTTTCCCATAAGCCTCATAACCTCTAACTTGCACAAGCAAAGAGAAGCCAACAAACCTGTGGGCTGTAGGTGGCTGTAAAGCACTCTGGCACTTGGTAGATGCTGGGGATGCGGAGGTGTTCACCTGTAAATATCTTTCAAAATATAGTTTTAATGAGGGCAGCCACTCAGCATTCTCAAACCCCAGTATTTTTGTGTTATTGGTTCCTATTTCATCTATTATTTACAAGAAAAGATCTATCCAGGAAAAAAAGCCCTCTTTTCTGAACTCTTTCCATGTCTGACTCAGCAATTTAGTTTTTATTCTGGCTACTTTTTTGCTTCTCTTCTCTTTATTGCTAATTTCTTTAATTTTCCACTTAAAATCCTTTATTTGCATGATAGCTCTGTCCAGCCTTAAGCGGACTTTTCTTGTCTTTGAATTTTATCTCATTCTCTCTTCACTCTTTTTTTTAAATTAAAAACAGCCTTGAATTAGGTCATTGAAACATTCCTTCCCCATTTTCCTCTCCTCCCAGAGAGCTCTTCCCATTGTAATCCTTCTGGATCCTTCTGTAATTTCAGCATACTGCCATTATAAGAACAAGCCTTCAGCTCCACATGGATGCAATACCTAGAGTTTCCATTCTAGACAACAAGGTTTTGAGACATAGTCTTCATCTGGATGGAAAAGTTGATCCAGACCCATCCTGAGTGTCAACTGCTGATTGACTTCCAATCAGGACTGAAACCCCAGATTGTAGCAACACCCTGGAGTGTAAGACTTGCTCCAAGGGTTATAGATTTGCGCCAGCTAGAGTGGACTTCCAGCAGGGTGGGCATGGAGAAAGAATGAAAGGGCACCCACCGCTCCTCCCATGCTCTTCCACCTCCAGCCTGGTGCCCAAGCTGTGAGACAATTGTTCTCATCCACCTTGCTGAACAATGCTTTTAGTTTTGCACTGAAAACTTCTGGTTTTCTTACACTTATCACTCCCAGAAGAACTCTGTTTTGGCTATGAACTTCTCTAGCTCTCATCCCAGAGGGAATTGTAGTACATTTCAGTAAATCCCTTCACCTTGCAACAAGACCAGCTCTTCGTGCTTTTAAGGCATTGTCACTTCTGCAGGATCAGACAGGATCAGGCCCCTGTGAGACAGGTCTCATGGTCCAAAAGAATGCCTACACTTTGCAGAGGAATGATTTTAACAAAAGGTATCAGCCTTTCCATTTTCACTGCCCATTCTGCCCTGGCATAGGCTTTCAGATGACTGGGAGGAAAGGAAAGAAATCATTGTCAAGATGGCTCGCTCGGCATTTGATAAGATCCTAATGAGGCCCACTTTCACACCTAGTCTGACATGGCCTAGAGGGTTGCTGCAGAGACCGTTTGCTGAAGGGAGATTGCAAATGCTTCATGAAAACATGTGTAACCTGAGATGCCAGTAGCTACAAATCAAACTGGCACAAATCTGGGTAACGCTACCGATTTCAAGTGAGTTGCTCACTGTTCATGTTAGAATGAGTCAGCTCAGAATATGACTTGTCATGTGTACCTATACCATCCCAGCTCCAGCAGCAGAGAAAGCCACACAGACTAAAACTGGTCTTGCTTTTCCAAATGGTTCTGTAATCCTGCTGCCACCACAGTGAGACCATCACCACCAGAACACAAGACCGTAAGAACATAAAGAGCAGCTGGGTCCGCCCAAACATCAGTGTAGTTATCTCTGACAGCAACCTAGAACAGATACATATGAAAAGCATATGAATTAATAGCAAACAAAGGCAATCCTTCCTCAAATAGTCTCTCAGACTCCAACCTTTGTGGCTCAAGGACATTCAAAGTTGGACATTACTTCCATGTATTTAGTATCACTCAAGTGGATTTCTCTTCCACTGATCAATCTAGTGTCCCCTTGAAATCGTATAAATCATCCCGCAGCAAGGAGTTCCTCAGCTAAACTACACTTCATGCAAACAACAACCTCCTTTTGTTCTTCTCATCCTGCCACTTACAACGGGATGCTTCATTTGGTGCTTTCTAGCCCTTGTGCTGGAAGTGGTAGTGCACAGTCAAACCCTGCTCATCCTCTCCAGGCCTCTCATCACTTTATAGACCTTTCTCATACACCCCTTCAATCAATACTTTCAGACTGAGGAGTCAGTGCCACTTAGTCACTCCTTGCACAGAGGCTATTCCAGACTTTTGATCGCTTTTGTTACTTTCCTCTGAACCTCTCCCAGTTTTGCTAGATCCTTTTTGAAATGAGAAGACCAGAACTGAACGACGCGGGTGGGCTGACAAAATTAACTCACTCAGCGGTAGTTCCCATATCCCTGCTGAATACTGTGATCATTTCTAGGGCAGTGCTATAGCTCCTGATGTGTCTTTGCTGAGAGAAGAAGGAATGAAAGCGGAGGACAATGTGTTTGATCTCTGCCAATTGCTGCTATTCAGGAAAGGGGGATGAGCAGGGTCTTTCTAAGCAAAGGCTGAAAAATCAGAACAAAAACTACCATTGGGTACCCCAGGCACAAAATGTCTCACTATAGGCCTGGGCACATCCCCAGTCTCCATTATTTGGAGGCAGGAGGGAAAGAGGAAGACAGAAAAGGATTAGCTATGCTCCACAGAATAACTAGTGTGATCCAATTAGTGGCCTGTTCTAGGAATGTGGCCACAGCTAAGAAGACATGAAGCCAACTGAATCCTGTCATCGCTCTCTTGTTGTAATGGATGCCAAGTTTGGACTCCTCAGCACAGCTGTCCATCACTGAGCTCTCCCCCGGGTACAAACAAGTGTAAAATCCTGGCTAGCAGAAAAAAAGCACAATCATTTACAGAGGACCACAAGCAGCAAAAAGCAGACAGACAAAACCAAACCTCCCCCTTGTTCCCGTTCTGCAGGAGGCGATGGCACGCATCCTGACAGGAGGCAACGTAATATAGCACAGAGCAGGCGCTTTATCACCCACCTCCTGTGTAGCCCATTGCCTTCAGCTCCCCACTCTTGCTGTGCCGCCTCTGCAGTGCTTTGTTGGGAACTGGTGTTTGGCCAAATGCAAGAGGCTCTTAGAAGAGAATCAGCCAGGCAGCGTTATCAGCTGACATCCGCATTCTTATCTAGTCTCTTTGGAAAGCTCCTAAACTCAGGGCAACCTCCACCTTTTAATTTCTAAAAAGCTGATGCTAAGTAATTGTTTAATATCTCTGCAGCATTTGCTCCCCTTTATCTTGGAATCCCTGCTGTAATTCATTGACAGAGTCGTCTTTTCTCTTTCTCTATTCCACCGTGTATGTACTTGAAAATGCTTTCATTGTAGGCAGAGATACTTGCGACTAATTGATGCTTATTATTCCTTTTAAGCCTGTAATTGCTTTTTCTTGTCTAAATTTACTTCTTTCTCCCCTCCACCCCAATTCCTTAAATTGCTCTAGTTTTCTCTTCTAATCAGCCCAAATCCTGGTGTTTGAAAGATTATTTGAACATGTGCCAAAGGTTTTGCTGTTGCTTTGACATGTCAGCTTTCCACATCCATTGAGTTTACTTCAACTTCTTGAATATTTACAGGCTAATCAGGTGGCCTGCAACTGGTAATCTCCCAGCTGTCTTAATGAGGGCAGATTTTAGGTGTCAGCTCCCATGCAGACTTTTGATTAGAAGGCTTCAAAGGGTCCTTAGATTATCTCACTTGATCTCTTACACAGCATAGGATTTCTGAGTCAATTCTCTCTGTAGTTAATGAAACAAATGGAACAAAATGCAATTTTGTTTGTAACTGAAGGAGCACCAGTTCTTTCTGATGATCTCAGCCATTTCTTCCACAAACCTTTACTGGTCTGACCCACGGGAGTTTCCAGGCCATCACTCCCTGGAGGATCATCTTCCCCCTCACTGAGATCTTCCCAGAGACCTCTCTGGATGCTCACCACAGAGGCAATTCAGATTCACCCTCACCTGAGACAGGACCACAGTGTCGTTTGGACACCAAATCCCCACAGGGAAGAAATCCAGTCAGACAAGGAACAAGCCAGAGACTTTGCCGTCTCAGACTTCGTGTTGCTCTTGGCAACTGAGCTAAGGCGTCATGTGAAATAAATGTAAAATCCTGCCAGCTGGAATTCACCTCAGCTGGGGAAGGGTTGTCATATCTGCTTTCCTCAGCACAGAGCAGTGAGGACTCGCACTCAGGATACATTGCCCTGAGGCCACAAGGGAAAACAGAGCTTCTAGGTGGGTAGCTGAAAAACATGAGAGGTCTTCTCACTTCTCAGCTGCATCCTGTCCAGTGATGTCCAGAAAGGCTGAGTGGCCTTGGGAGGCATCGGTTATAATGCCAGCTCTAGTACTGACCACTTGCACCATTTTTAGCAAGCATCTGTGCCTCTGTTTTCTTCTCCCCCTCTGTTCAGTTGTGATTTCTCCAGCTGTGCTTATGCTATCTTGCTTCTATGATGTTTTCCAAAGCCTACGGAGGTCTACAGCTTTGTTCCTTAGCCAAGTTTTCATTCCGTATCTACCTGATATTTAGGGCTGAGCTCAGCAGCTGCTTTGAGCCACACAAGCCATTCTTCCCAGTCTATTCAATTTCCTGTAGACAGCACAAGAGCTCTCCAGATTGTCTTGACTGTATGTGAAGCAGAGCTTCACCAGCAATGAGTCTCTGTTCCTCTTCTGGGCTTGTCTCCAGCAACCGAAAGTAAGAGGAGCGGATGCAGAAGGGCCAGAAGGAGCTGTGGAGTTGATGAGCACAGGAAATCCTCCCACAGGGCTTACAGGAGTGAGCCAGCAGTAAACACCTCCCCTCAGGAAGTGAGGACAGGGCTAAACTCAGACCCTGTCAGCAGCACTCCCAACTGGAGCAAAAGATTAGTTTTGCTATCAGAATGGCTTACAGGAATACTGTCAATACTCCCATCCTGGAAACATCATCCATCATCTAGCCTACGTCTACATTGCTGTCTAAGAGCCAGCAGAGCACAGCCAGCTCAGGCCTCCGTTGCAGAGAAGCAGGGGTAACCACGGTCGTACCTGGACCCGTAGAGTACCTAATGAGCAGCTGAATCTGTGCCATTTGAGACCCTCAGCCATGAGCGTGGACACCACATAAATATCCCCTGCATTGCAAAGTACCAAACCAGAACAGGGAGGAACAAGAACAATTACTGTCATACAGGAACATTTACTGCTGGGAGTTTGCTGCCTTTCATTTTAAACAAGTTTCTTTTACAGCTCTAGTGACCTGAGGAAACTGGAATATGAACATTTACAAAAGAAACAAATAAATAACGCATTCCAATTACAGCTTTAATAAGACGCAATGTGCTAGAAGTCCATGTGGATGCAACAGCAATTTCTAAGTAAAAACATGCAATTAATTATTAACTTGAAGAAAATTTTAGTATTATTCCAATGTATTCAAATCTGACTGTGTTCTCAGAGTGAATTCAAGATAATGATTGTTAATGCTTTGGTGCTTTGTTTTGTTTTGTTTTGTTTCTAATCTTATCAAGGGAGAAGGTAATTTTTCAGCCACCAAAATTGTACAGCTAACAGGAGGCCATTAGGACCTGTTCTAATGGCTACATCACCCTCATTTGCTAAAATGCCCTTCTGCATACCAACCTCACCCTTCTTTAAAAGATTAGGTCTGGCCTCTGTTTTCTGAGCAACAGGCCTTTTTTAGTCCCTCTCGAACACCTTTGTAGGCTGCAATCAACAGATCGAAGTCCCTGCTAATGGAGGAGGCCCATTCAGTCCAAGGCATCCATTGACAAGATCAGAAGAAAGAGTCCAAGTTTGGCTCAGGGACACGAGCTCTTCCATATAGGAAAGTGCAACCAGTGAGACTATATAGTCCAGCCTCAAACCGGGAGTCCTTTGTGAAAAGCGCAAGGCAAGAGAGGCTAAGGGCACCATGAATATGTTGTACATCTCTAAGAGGTTCTTTGGGGAATTTGTCAGGAAATCTATGGCCACTTTCAGCAGTGGAATGAGCTGGGCCCAAGTCCAATGTGAGTCATGCCAAGTGAGAACTTGCTATCTACCAGCTGTCTTTTCACAGAAAGGAAAAATGACAACAAATTTAAACTGTCCCAAATCCAGCAAGATACAGCCCAGCAGACACTGAAGGTAAGGAAGAGGACTGGTCATACAATCAGCAAATAAATCTGTGATTTAGACACTTCCATGAAGCTCTACCATCAGACAGTAATTAGGATATTTGCCCTTGGAGCATGAATGTGACAGCAGTCAAGTGAATTCTTATGACATGTATAAAATGTGGGCAAAAATTAAAAATAGTGGGCTGCTAGAATAGAAAGCACCCTCAGGAGAGGCCTGAGGCAGCAAAAATTTGGAGGCAGACATTAAGAGCTTTACATTATTTTGCAGGGGGGCAGATTTAGCCCTCACAGAAGAGGGTGATTTCAAACCAATAGGCAGCATAGCCTGGCAGATCAAAGATTGATCTGAGGCCTAGAAATCCAAAGCTGAATTTTCAGCTTTCCCAAGTAATCTGGTTTCTCTCTACACTTTTGCTTCAAGCTCACAGAAACAATAGTCTCCCTCACTATGCACAAAATACAGCATCTGGCAGCTTGGTTCTACCATAACACAGAGAATATTAATAGAGGAGCTGCATTTCTGTATTTAGATCGCTATTTTGGATGAAAACAAAAGTGAGCTGAATTGTGAATCTAGCCAACAATGGCCAAAATCTCCCTGGGCAGAACACAGACTGATGAGAAATCCTCAAATGGCCTGCAGAGATCTCCTGCCAGCTAAACGGCTTTTCTGCACGTAAAAGGACAGCTTTAGGAAAAGAGGAAAAACCTAAATAAGAAGGAAGGCTGGGAATAAAGAAGCTGTAGAAACAGCTGAGAGAGTCTTTCCTCCCCTCCCCTATCCAGTCTACTAGAGACCCCCACACAGACCACTCGACAGCAACGCACAAAATAACCACTGCAGTTGCTTGACTTGGCAAGGTTAGTTGACATCTCAGTACTTGGAAGCTTCTAAGGAGCCTGTCAGAACTAGACGCAGTGAGAAAAGCAAAGAAAAGGGAGGAGACAGGTAACCAACATGCCCTTTATTGATTATAGTTCAGTTCCTCCTGCATTTCCATCTTCAGGGCCAAGCAGGCACACAATCTGGAGACTTCTTGGAAATGCCTGATGCTGAGTGTGTCTGAGTTTATGATTCCTATAACATTTGGCATTTTCCAGCCTCCTTCCCTTCCTTCCACGACAGAGGGATAAAGAATTATTTGTTTTTAAATATTTGGGTTTGAGTTTCTGGTCCATGTTTAGTAGTGATTTATGTGGGAGTGTAAATGACACCCTGAGTGTTAATCAGTAGGTGTTTTAATAGATTTAGCTACCCTAGCAAGCAAGAGGAGGAAAATAGAAAGCATATGGCAAGAAGACATCAGACAAAATAATGCAATCTATGAAAAAGCCCTTCCCTGCCACCTTTCCTGCTCTGGAGGACCATGGGCAGTAGAACCGTAGCACAACTAGGCAGATATCTGGAAGTACCCCCAAAGGAACATTAGATCAGGACACTTTTCTGTATCTGTTCAGCAAAAAGTTGGTAGAAGTCAGAACATTTCATCCCTTTCACCTCTTTCCTCCCCAGCCCATGCCCAACACATCATTCACACAACCAGAGGTTTCCCTGAGTGCTGCAGCTATTCAGACATATCTTGTCTTTGACTTGTTGTCTTCAGGTGACTCAGAACAGGCTTTCTGGAAGCCTACATGTTAAGTCATTTAGAAGCCTTGAGGTGTTTCCCTGCTAGGCAATGGTGGAAGAAAAGGACAGGACTCTTCTCTGCTCCCAAAAGAGAACAAAGATGTGCCACATACACAGAAGGAGGATTTCTTCTCTCAGGACTGTCACCCATGAACCCCTTCCAGGCCCTGAAAGCAGGGTGATGCCAAACTTCCAAAAGGCAGTGAAAGCACTACCTACTGTCCTCTGCTCCCCTGCCCAATACCGCTTCTGAGATGTCTGAGACCTGCGTACAAAATCTTCCTCTTTCCTAAAGGCATTGCTGAGCACCACAAATGTCGTCTTGCTTGCTTTCTGAGCCTTTGCCACTATAACCCTCCTCTTATGAGTTTGGCTGTCTGCAATCCAAGACTTAGTTGGATGCAGCCCAACCACATAAACTTAGCCATTTTTCTTAAGTCTGAGCCAAGAACCATGCAAGATGAGAAAAGTAAAACAGCAGACAGAAATGAGATTGTGGTGACGGGGATAGGTAGCTCAAAAATTCAAGAGGAAAAACTTTGACAAGAAAAGGTATAAAATCCTAGGGGAAGAAAATGGGGAATCAGAAGACAGCAACTCAGCAACATCAAGGATCTTCCCAGGGATCAACAGAGCCCGACCTTTCCCTACCTGATTGACAACTGTCCGAACAGCAAAGACTCGTTGGGGTAGACAACTTATTAAATGCTTGGCCTAGTGGCTTGTTAGTTCTAGTGATCCACTGTGTGCATTAGCCAATAACTAACTTCTGTATATTTTTAAAGGTTGTGTACATCCTGCTTACAGAATCTCTTTGCACATAGCAAAAGGTACCCAACAAAGCAACCCAGAGATGGAGGTTATACCATCGTTCTGCCAGTGTATTTTGCATAAATATACATTATGTCATGGACATCCTTCATTCCAACCACTGCACTCCCTCTCCAGCCTTGCAAAATAGGGCATCTTCAACTGGAGGGTGCAATATGCTCTGCCCAGGGTAGCCGCTGGACTGGGCTCCAGCACGAGACATGGAGGCTCTAGTCGCCTTGGCAACAGAGGCAGGACTCAAACCCGCATCACCCACGGTCTGGCATGGTGTGTTAGTCACTGAGCTGCTGCCCGAAGAGGTTCACAGCTCCTCTGAGCTGCCATCAGTGCAAGCAGTCAGAAATGCCCTGAGCAACGTTATCAGCCTAGAGCACAAAGATAAGCAAAGAGAAGCGATGTCTCACATGCACAGCCCGTGCAAAGCACCTGGATGCTTGGTACTGCCACAGCTCAGGGATTCACAGAGGTATTTAAATGCCTACTGACCCCCCTTGTAAATCTGAGCCTAAAAGCTAATTTTCAAAGGAGGAAACAAGCTGTCCAATGGCAACACCTTTACCTCTGTTACGGCCTACGACTAGTATTGATTTAACCATTATTCTTTCTAGGGTTGGTGTTCTGGAAAGACAACACAGTACTATCAATGCCACTGACCAGAAAAATAGCTTGGACTTTCACTGTCAACCAGTCCCTGAATTTCTCACCATGACACGTGGATTCCTGGGAGGCCCCAGGAGGACTGTGGTTCAAAATTCTTATTCATCCTCTATCTCCAGTGAAGACCTGCAATATACAATGGATTGTGCTGTCTTTCTCACAAATTTAGCTGTTTTTCAAGTGCATTGTATGCATACGTTGTAGATGGTGCATACGATGTGTTTTGTGCTTCTCTGGGATAGAAGGTTGTTATGGATTAGGAAGGCAAGTTTGAATCCTGCTTACAGTAGTGGCTCTTGTATGCATATCTACTTGGGAACTTTCATCTGAGTCACTCTATGCAGGATACAAAAATGACCTCCAAAATCAATGAAAATAAACACACTTCAAGAAGTAGAATTGTATGAGAAAGTTGTCCTTTGGGGTATTTAAGAGTGTGTACAGACTTCCTAATTTTCATGAGACAAGTCAATAATCATCAGAGCAGCACAGAACCCAGCAGCATCTCAAACACATTTCCCCTCCCTCCCCTCCCTGTCCTTTACATTATGACCCATTTTCTTGCTTTTTTCTTTTCTGATTCCAAGTCAAAGCATTTCAATACCCTGCCCTTTGTGAACATTGTGTGGCAGAAGATCTACAAGGATGGCAAATCGCGTTTCATTCTGTCTAATCTGTGCAGGCAGCTGGACCACTTTCATCCATAATTGGACACCTCTGGGATAGTGTCACAGTTATAGCTTACCAGCGGGTGGGTACCACTAATGCAGCACTCCAGCACAACTAGTAGGCACACGCAACGTATGACAGAGGAGATGCCCTAGACCTCTGTGTAAATACATCTAAAAATAGGAAGAGATCAACCTGCAGGAATTGAATTTAGCACTAGGAAAGGCAAAAAAAATCACTTTTCTTTGAAGTCAGCAAGCAAAATTCAGACTCTGCCAAAGAAGATGCAGAGAAACTGCAGGAGAGCAAAGCCAGATTTACACCAGAAGAAGGCTGGTATCAGAATCTGAGCTGCAGTAATGTGTGTTTACAGCATGGCTACATTTGGCTTAAAAATGACACTTAAATAGCACATGGGTATTTTGCGTGTTTGTTTTAAACCTGTATAAAAGCACCTCCACCTCTGCTGCTTGGTAACTTGCCATTCTAACTTGGTGGACGAGACAAATATAGATGTTTCAGCATTGTAAAAAAGGAACACATAAACAAACAACGCACTGGCTTAAATAAATACTTCTCTTAGATGTCTCAGATCTACTTGTTTTTTGTTGATTTTTTATGTTTTATTAAGACACTTTATTTATTCCAAAAGCAAGGTTCCTCCTTTCCATCTTCTTTTGCCACGTGTAACAACTACTCAAAAACATGAGGGGAAAAAAGCAGCTTTGTTCAACACAAAGCAAGTAAGCGTTTGCAGTTGCCAGTTGCCGTTGTGCAAAACAAGCTCTGTGTGGGATTTCAGAGGGAAGGGGGGATTTACGAGGTAGGCAGGCGCTCAAAGCAGCGCTAACGTGTTCTGACACCCTCATTTCTGTCTCCCACATGACAGTCTTGTTTTACACAGAGATTTAAACTGGACAGGCCTTCCGCACATGAAGGAATACAAACATGCATGGCCCCCAGGGTTTTCAAAGAGCACTGGCCTGTGCGGTCCTGTGTACAGGCAGCTTCACCAAGACCAGGTCGTCCAGGATCTACCACCTTGATCGAGACAGGATGGGCTCGGTGGAGAGCAGCCCACACATGCTGCAAGGAACAGACACAAGCCAGGAGAGGTGAGCTCTGCCTGGGCTCCCCCCCTTTGACAGATGAGCTGAGGAGGAAGGGATGGGAAGAAGGTAAAAAAAGGCAGATTTCCACGTTGCCTTTGCACCCTTGATACTTATTCACCCTCCTGTTTTGCCCCTGAACAGGACTGAAAGGCTTTGAAGGAGGCAGAATGAGATCACGACCCATGTGCATTAGAGCAAGAGGAACAGATAACTCCAGGAATAACTATATTATAACAACCCATACCACAAGCAGCAGTATCTTATCACAAGTGTATAGGTACATGAAATAAAAGCCTTTCCTCATACCCATGGGCTTCACCATGCAAACAATGCCCCCTTCCTTGGGTACAGTGCTCTTAAGGTTTAAAACCTTATTATTTGTTATGTACCATTATAATCCCCTTCTCTAACTCTGCATTATTGGCAGGGATTTGGAGTCTGAACATGCAGCACAGACTCTAGCCCCCACGGAGAGATCTTGCTAGGTATTAATAAAGAGAGAGCTGCTGGAGTTCAGACCTGTTTGTGAGGAGTCCAGTCTGGTGCCCAGGAGGGAAGATGGAGAGCTGGGGTCACACGTAGTCCTAAGGAGCAGGCAGCCCCGTGGAGCCAACCCTTTCCAGGGTACAGTGGTGTCACAGCTCCTGGGGAACGGGGCAAGCCCAGCTCTTTAAAAAATCCTGTTTGGTTATTTCTGAAGAGGAGGAATTTTTCCCAAGAAAGAAGACAAGTTCCAGGAAGGAAGATGTTAATCTTTACAGAAAGATTGAAGAACTTAGCTGAAGGCAAACAAAATTTAGCAGTGAAAAGAGGGGAAAAAAAGCATCCCATGAAATTCTTAAAATGTAGCAACAGATGTGAAAGGATGGGATTTCTTCAACAAAGATATTTTTAGAACAGAGGCTGTGAGGCCCCTAAACACCAGAGCTTGTTCCCTCTCCCTGCTCACCCAACAGTGGAGCAGGGAGCACTAGAAAACTTTTCTACCAAGGCAGGAAAAGACAGACCAGTTTGCTCAATATAGCCATGAAAGCAGGGAAAAGGGAAGGAAGGGAACAGAGATCTGGTCCTTGCTCAGCAGGCCATGGCCCCTTGCAAAGCCCAAAGTACTAATAATTTTTAAAGAAGCAGATCCTGAGATGTATACTAAAACCAAGTAAGGAAGGTACAAACTTTCAGAGGAGACAGACTGCAGCCCTGCTCCAGCCCCTTCCAGCTGCTGGGCAATTCCTTGGGTGAAAGTGGGACCAGCCCCCCTTTGCACAAGGCAACCTTAAAACCTGCAGAGAACCTGGGCTGGGCCACAGCGCTGGGCCCTGGGGCAGGACAGCCACAAACCGCAGGTCACAAGGAGCTCCTGGAGGGACTGCTGGCCAGCATTCCTCGGTTGATTTGCTTTTGTTTAGCAGAAAAAAAAAGCAGGCATTGAAGAAAGGTTTTCAAAGGCCAAATGCTTGGATCCCAAGCTCCTTCCCCAGCTGGCAAAACTATTAATTTATTTCCATTTATTGAAGAGTGCAGCCAGAGCCCCAGCTGCAGAGTGTGACTGGAGAAGACGTGCATGCAGGGAGAGCTGTGCCCATTACGCACTTCTGCAGAGAAACAACAGAGAGAGCAGCCTTAGAGGAAGAGGGAAGGGGCTTTTCTCAAACTTCTGACACTTTGTGGACTCAGCATCAGGTGATTTTGGGCAAGATCCATCATTGTGATGACCAATGAATTGCATGTTCCTGCTGGCTCCCACCGCATAGACAACCAGCAGGTGGAGGGGATGAGAGGAGAAGGGGCTGCAGGCTTCCTGCCCCACTTCAGCACTGGCTTTTTCAGTTCTTGGGTGCTCTGGATTATAATGATGCAGTAGCAGATGGTCAGCCAACTCCACTCAGCCAGCGGCCACCTCAGCATTTGGCTACCAGCGTTTACAGACCCTCAGGTTTCAGGGGTCTCAGGAGGAGGAAGATATTAGCAATGGATGTGCAGTGAGGTCACCCGGCCCTGGTCCACCTCCTCCCACCCCAAAGAAAGAAACTAGCAACAAAGACACAATCACTGTCAAAGCACGTGTTAGAGCAGGAATCGGTAGGCATTTTGGTAGGGACAGAGAGTGAATGCCTGGTACTTCTCTCTCCCTTCACCATTCAAGACCTCACCTGAAGAAAAGGGTGCTTTGGTAATAAGGGGTGAAGTTAGTCAAATAATCTGATTTTGATAAATTTCTGTCTTCAGCAAATTCCACAAAAGGAGTCTGCCTCCATTTCCTCTCTGCTTTCTGCACAGAGGAGAATGGCTATGCCATGCACTGAATCGATACATTCACCTCCCCACCTTAAACCTGTGCCTCAGTCTCACCAAAAGCTCTTCAATATCTTCAATAGGTCTCCAAGATATTAATGTCATCTGTAAAGCTGAGTACAATAAACAAATAGTCATGAAAGCCAGAAGATGGGCACCTCTCCTATCAAACTCAGACCTCAACAAGGACTTTGCACCGGGAACTGGAAACCATGCAGGAAACCTGTGGGCAGGAGCATGGCTGGAGCTCTCCAACAGCAGTGCAGAGCCCACGCCTCACTGCTGAGCCTGAAGCAGGGAAGGAAGGACAAACACAAAAAGCATCTTTGCGCGTTCCTGTCCATCCTGATTTGATTTGGAAATCAGTCAAAGCCATTAAGGGACAAAAAGCAGCACTTAGTCTACCCGTGAAATTCAGATAGGCACCTGTCAGAGTTAAGAAAACAATACATTGCTTCTTTTTATTAGGTTTTTTTTTCTTTTGAAGAAAGCAAATTTTCACACAAGCCCAAAGTTTCCTTTTCAAACAGATGAAATGCTGGGCTCTCCAAGCCTTCTGAGGCTTGTGTATGCAATTAGGCTCACACTGTTGACAAAGTTCTTGGAATAGGAGTTTCCCAAAGATGCTGCATATGCTGTCTTTGATCTTGCATTTATGATCTATATTCAAATTATCTATACGCTTTGTTGGAAAGAGAGAACTCAATCAACATGCCGCTGATTGTTTCTTGTTACCCCGACACTGTGATATGAGTGGATCTGGCTCTGTAATCTCAGCACTGTTAATACTGATTAAAACCAAATTATTACATATTTATATCAGCCCTGGCAGTAGAGTTTCCCTTGTCCTTCACCATTAGCAAGTGAAGCTCTGAAGCAGCTAATGCCCAGAAAAGCAAATGATGTCCCTGAAGAATGAAAAGCAAAGAAGCCCCCTTAGAAGGAAGGTGAGACAAGAGGGCAGAATCGCTCCTGAAGTCAGCGATGGTTCAGGGTGGGCAGTGTCTGAACTTCTGCAGAGCTCATCTCTGCTTGTTGCTCATTCCTCCATTATCCTTTGGATTCAGTCATCACTGTAACACACCAGTACACACGCAGTGGATTACAGTAATTAAAAAGCCGGCCACACTCTTTGCTGGAGTAGGTAACAAGGCACAGAGATGCTGTCACATACAGTTCAGTCTAAAGCAAAGTGATTGCTGTCTACACAACTAACACAGGATGAAAGGTGCTTTGTACGGGCGAGGGATTATCTCCTGCTACCCAAATCCAGCGCAATTTGTTCAAATCCCCAGACCTTCTCTTCTTAGCATATCCCGGGCTATTTACATTATGTTCAGGAAAACAAAATGTTCTTGGAAAAAACAAATAAAATCCAAACTCTACTATAAATACAAGACCAGGTTAAAAAACACAAAGAAGGGATTTATCGTAATATTGGTATGCCCTAGACTTGATCACAGCCCTGTTGTGCTAAGTGCTGTACAAACACAAGAGTAAGAGATAATCCTTGCCTCAACAGAGAAGTCATTTTTTAGATCTTCAAATCCCCTCTTCCATGAGGCACAATGCGGCTTGACTGGAAGATCTATGATTTAAAGTCCTTCAGGGGGTCCAGCCAATAAGAGAAAAGCAAAGGCTCAAATAACTCCTATAAGGCAATACATTACTGTGGAAATACTGTTAATTTTTTTGCTGAATTGGTTTAAGATATTTCAAGTTTACAAAAGAAAAATAACTTTCAAAGAGTAAAACTGTTGGTAATTGATTTAATTATTATTATCTTTCCAACAAGAAAGAGAAAGAATTCAGCAAAACATCTAATTGAACAGATTCCTACAGAAAATGATCAGCTTTTGCAGATTTTTTTTTCCATAGAAAAAAGATTCTGGATGAAAAATACAAGCCTCTATTTCTAATTAGACAAGAGAGGGAGAGGACATATTACAGTCTTTCTGAAATTCAAGGTTACTTGAGAAGTCACTAGCTCCTTTCATCAATTCTTCACCAATGACATAAGAAGAGGCAAAGCTAACTGAAAGGTAAGAGCCGTGTTTCCAAGAGAGTTACCCTTTCTTCCATTGAAATTTTGATTTTAAAAGATTTCACACATTTCAAGACTGAGAGCAGTTTTAATGATTTTTCCTCTCTACTTTGTTAAGTAGGTAATTCTTCAGACCAATGACTCTTATAGTCTGTGTACAGACTTCGGCACAACAAAATCCCGATTTCCTCTAGCAACTTAATGTTCCAGAAGTAATTAGAGAAAGTCTCATTTTTTTAAATTATGATTTAGGATTGTATGACGCTAGTGTTTAAACACTACCAATAACAAACTCTACATATTGTTCTCCCTCCCCCCCTCAAAAAAGCCCAACAGGGAAGCTTTGTCCATCCCAACGTCAAGGGCTCTCTTACTAAAAAAATTAAACCAAAAACATTAAAAACCAACATGATACAGCCAACACAATCCAAACAGCCTTAACTCTGCCCAAGAGCACTGTTTGCCCTCCGCTTTCTGCAGCTGTGAAGAGAGAACTGAAATGCAAAACGCAAATATCTTCTGTTCCACGCTTGTCTGCGACACAAAGATGAGACTCGCACAGGGCGCTGCTCTTCCCACGTTGTGCGCGTCCCATGCCTCCGCCTTCCCCTCTACCAGGCAGCTGCAGATCAGTCAAAACACAAGCTGCACTCCCAGATGGAAATGGAAGGCCCTATGCTCCGGGTGGGACAATCGCCAGTCTTCAGGAGGCTTTGTATTTAACCAAGTCCCTCTTAAGCGACTGTTTCCATAGGCTGAAGAGGAGCCAAGGAGATACATGAGCAAGACAGAATCAAGAGCAAAGCACTGGCTGCTCTGAGGTAAATGGGAGATGAAGGGATTAGTACAGCACGGGGGCAGAGAGGAGGTCATCCAGGTACCATTAGACGATGCTTCTGCTCATTTCCAGTGGCGGTGGCAGGTTTCCAAGCAGGCAGCACTCAGAGGCAGTAGAAAGTGCAGTTCAAAAACAAGGAAAAGGGCAGGGAAAATTTAGTAGGAATGAAGAGGTCGGAAGAGGTGCAACATTATTAACTCCTGTTGTGCCCACTCCAGACAGAACAGTCTCTTTGACATACGATCGCTGGGCACCTCACTTGGTTGACTTGACAAATAGCGCTCTCTGATTCTTACAGGGGAAGAAAAACAATAAAAAAACCCTACCCTTGGGTCATGCTACCCATCCAACTTATAGAAATCATTTATCATTTATCTGATAGCTTAAGCATATCTGCATAATAAGTTACACGCAACCACAGAAGCTCTCTATATTTCACAAATCTTTAGCAATGCATTTTTTAATAGAAAACATCAATCCCAAGTAGCCCGAAGGAACAATCCCTCTTTAATCATCCACCACGCTGAGGACTAATTTTAGACAAAGGCTCAATGCTCCAAGTCACCTATACCATGTAAAAAGGCAGATGATTCCTAAATTCACAGGGAAAGGTTCAACCGCCTTTTCAAAGCTGGATTGCAGATCCAGCTTTAATTACTAGAGGAAATTACATCTACAGTAATACTCAGCAAGGCTTTACAATAAATGCTGTCTGATCTATTCCTGCTCAGCCTTGAACTCTTTGTGGAATATTTGTAAATGTAATGGGTACTTCACTTTCACCACCGCTCCTGAATAATTCATACAGTGGAAGATCCTTGCATGGTTCCGCGAATCAAGAGACTTCGGGTATTTTGTTCTGTATAGTTAATGAATTAAAACAGTTTTTTTCAGCTACGAAACCAGGTAATTTATCAACACAAAAAGAAGCATGGTTCATACATCCCTGGTTCACCTTAGAAGCACATCTGAGTGTATGGATAGCAGAGCTTAACAACCAACAATTTTTGTATCATCCTATATTGTCCGAAAAGCCAAAGAAACTGCAAAATGGAATGCTGAAGAACTGCCATGGATCAGTCAAAATATTTGATTTCTTTTTTTTCCAGGCATTTCATTCAGACTCAACCCTTTTTTTTCCCTCATGAAACAGAGCATTTTGAAACATCATTTTGTAAAGAGAAAAAGAAATAAATCAAAACTCCTTTCCATTCAGGAAATGTCATAACGGTTCACTCTAGCACTTTCAAGATACTTCTCTCCAGCTCCCTTTCAAGCAGAATTGTCAAAATCGGTAAGATTTCTTGAGCAGTTTCTGTTTCATCAAAATGACATCTTTCAAGAGAAAACCATTGTGATTAAAAAAAAATCAAATCTAAAATCCAACAAACTTGAACATCTCTGATCCAATTGTCTTTGACAAAAGGGAGACGTCTCAAAAATCCAAAGCCTTTTCTTTGGGTGAGTCCCAGAACATTGGTTTGACACATCCAGGTTGAGCCTGTAAGTTCTTCTTAGGGAACCACATAAGAGAAATGAGCCCCAGAGGGCTGGAGATACCTTCAAATACGTTCAGAGCCAAGCGGGGGCTTTCCTAGCCCACCATGCTTACACAAACCACAGCATTTTAATTCGGGAAATTCCAGATTCCACCCTTAAAATATGGGGACGACAACAACTGCTCATTTGTCAGTCTCCCTCTCTGGAGGGGGGCACTGACCTCTCCAATCTACAAGGATGCAGGATTTGCTACTGCAGCTCCTTCCATGCGTGTTGGTGCAACCTGCATTTAAATCTTCGGGTCCCAGTCTGCTCTCATGCCAGCAGTTTTACCTTTCACCAGGCTCTCCAGCACTAACTCTCAGTTCCCACCTGATCACTTCAATTAGGAATGAGATGTGACCAGACAAGAAAACAGCTGTGTTGTCTCAGCCAAATGAAGTTCATTCATAAGAGGAAAATTCAGAGATGTCACATATTGCTGGTGTTTTTAAAAACTGTGTTTCCAAAGCCTTGTTGTGGGGTACTACTTCCATTTTCTCAATGTTAGCAACAAATCTGTTCAATTCACATGTTAAAAATGATTCCCCGTGCCCATCTGCCTAATGAAAATGCACATAGACTCACTTGGGGAAATCAGACCATTTTCTCTTTGGCTTAGGCATCATCACCGGCCATGAAAAGATTTCCCAGGCCAAACGCTGCCTGTGTTGGACACCTCCACAACCCCTTTGCCTGTAAAAGGACTGCAGTATAGATACAAAGTCAGTCAGAATATGTAGACAGCCCTACAGCTGGAGGAAAGTTAGTAATTTGTTGATTCACATGGCAGAGAAGACTGTTGTGCTCTCCCAGAGCAGAGTTGATTCTGCATGGACAACATGGTAAAGATAGCAAAAACTGCCTCTATTCTTTTTCCTCCAGCAAAGCAAATGTGACTCAGATGCTTGCTGTTTGCATTCAGAGGAAGAAAGGGTCGTTTCTGCACAGTCACGCTGCTGACCTTCACTCCTCCAATGGCACGATCTGGGTTTGGGTTTTTGAAGCCATGCATGTGTGCGTGCTCAACCACTGTATCTCAGAGCAAGGAAGGAGATCTGAAATGCCTGGTGCATCACTGAGAAGGGCTTTTCAAGCCAAAAGGTGCTGCAGAGAACAAATTTTTAATGCTGAGCAGAAGGATCACAGGTGCCTGTGACAGAGCAAAAGAGCTGTCTGTTCCCAAATTCACAGGGTCAGTTTTGCCCTTTAACCAAATTCCAAGCCCTGATCTTTGCTGAAAGAAATGTCTTTTTTTGTCTTGAACAGATTCTCAAGAATTTTGGGGCAGAGAGGGCCTAGTGTAGTGTCAAATCTCCTACCTTTTTATCACAGACACCACATTTCTCTCGCTAAGCCCTGCAACAAACCCTCCACCAACTGATGCAGGTCTTTAACCCACAGCAGCCAGCCGCGAACTCAGCAACCGTTTGTGCTAGTAGCCATCTCCCCACCAGAGGAAAATTTCCTTGCAAATCCCAAATCTGCGGAGAACATGCCAAATTATGCCAGTGATAAACAGGATAACGCTGCCCAGCGGAAGCAAGATGCTTACTAAGACAGACTGGCATACAGGGTGGAGCACTCTGCTCCAGTTTAATTAAAAAGGTATTTGGGAAAATGGTAAGTACATCACGCAGCTTAATACAATCTGTGTAGACATAGAGCTTTGCATGCTTTAAGGAGTAAATAAGACACGACAAGAATCACCATTAGCTTAGGGGCAAGCACTTAACAAAGAAAAGCCACAAGCCATTTTTGGCCTGCAGGCAAGAAAGACCGGGAAGAAATGCCACCTCAAACACAGTTTTTTGAAGCCCAGGTTAAGTTTGCCTCCTCCAAGGTGGAGCTGTTCAACACACAGGTGAGGAATGGCTTTTTCTGAACAAGGACAGTCCCACTCTGCTCTTCATGGGCAGCTCAGTTCGGCACATGACAGGACCATGGTTTCTTTATGCCGTCTCGAAATTCTGGGACCTAAAATGACTGAACACTGGGAACAGGCTGTATGGAACAAGCAGGCAAGCTGCAGGCTTCCCTCCTCTGGCAGGCTCACTGGATGTCTCCAGTTCCCTGATTCACCTACCAGGAAGGGATGTTCACAAAGACAGACGTGTCAGCCCTCTATCAGAGGGGCCAAGGGTCTTTTCTGTGGCTCCTGTCCTAAAAAAGGAATAAATTTTCCCATCTAACATGGCTTCAATCAGTAGGGACCCAAATGACATGGGGCTGCATTGTGCCGATTGCCCCCTTTGCCAAAGAGCTGTTTGGCAGGTGGAGGGAAGATACTTTTGCTTCCTTTTATTCCTGTCTTCCTTTCCCTTCACTCCATTTCACCTTTCCTGCTCTTTTGGCTCCAGGTGGGAACTTCAAAGCGAGAAGAAAAATCATCAGAGCAGGTTTGAAGGAGAGGTTCCCCAAGGGATGTGCCCCAGTTCCCCATCACCAAGCCATCTGAACAGACCTGAGCATCAGTTCACAGTCTGGGTTTACACTTCAAACAAAAGGCCACACTGGGCTATTCCAGTTCAGGCCCCAGAATAAGCTCGCTTCTGCTCACAAAAAAGGAAGAAAAGATCCTTTGGCTGCTACAGCCTATCCCACACCAAGCTTTTGCACCAAACCACCATTGCTGGAGCTACGCTCCCAAACTGTAGGGACAGCAACCTCTTTTTAACGGAGACAACAGTACAGAGATCCCAGAGCAGTGGGCAGGAAGGGAAACTGAGGCACATCCATGGACATGACCAGACCAGAATCACCTAGCAAACCAGAAGAAACAGCAAAGTCCAACAATCTGTATTTGTTTGAGCAGTATTTTTACAAAAGCCACCCTGCTGGCCGGAAAGAAATTAAACTAGTGGTGGCTAAAGTTATCATTACATTCTGCAGAGCAGAATGTGCCATGCGTGGCTGTGACAACACAGCACGAACCTTCGCACGACTGGCAGGCAGAAGAGAAGGAAAAATCTTCCTTCTGACTCAAGGTAAGAGACAAGCTCAAGGTGGAACCAGAGGATGAATCTGCAACACCGAGATGCCAGAGTTGTTGGCTGACTCTCCTTTGAGGGCACACACATGCCCCTCCGCCTCCTATTTTGACCATCAGTTACACCTTCAGCTTAGTATTTGGTTGTCCAGAGTAACACAAGGAAATTTCCTTGCAATCTCTGACTTAAGCATTACAAAATATTCTCCACTTATAATGAAGGAAATCGGCTTTTGGGTTCAACTGCACTGCCACTAAAGACCTAGAGCAGCCTCATGCAGACTGTAAGATTGCCCCTGCAAATGTCTGCACCATAAGACTGTGGCTGGAGAAAATACCTCAAAGCCAGAGGTGAGAATCAGTCCAGGACACTGGAGCTCCCACCTGCAGGTAGTTCCAGCTATACATCCACATCTGCTTTCAACATGAACGAGAGATGAAATTCTCTATATAGAAATGCCAAGAATTCACTCTGGGAGCATACAATCCCTTGTTTCTGATAATTATCCAAAAAGCAGAGATGTAAATAAAAATATGGTAAATGTGTCATTTCCTTATTGCAACATGAAGTACAAATTGTAAGCATCTCACTCAAATCAAAATAAAAGCATTTGTTTTGACATTTTCAGTTGAAAATGATGTTGAAAGAGACATGTTTCCATTCAGTGTTTTGATTTTGACAAAATTATTTTCCAAAAAAAAAAAAGTTTTCCTACATTTTTTCTGCCAGCTCCTACAGGGATTAGTCAAAGCTTCCCAAAGCTCAGTCATTAGCAAGCTGTCACATAACTGAGACCCTAAAATGCACTTGACACATCAGATCACAGTTCTGTCAAACCTGGCACGTGTGCCAGAGCTGGATCTCATGTTAAACTCTTGGAGTCCTCTGGGATTTGCTCTTTTTTCTGATACAGTAAGAAAAAGGAAGTTAGCCTAGTTCATCCTCCATAACCAAAACCATGAGTTTCTCTGCTCTGTTGAGAGAGCATTTTATGGAGGATCCTGTGGCATTCCCATTGTACAAAAAGCACACTCGCACACAGACATCCAAGCTTTCAAAATGAGGAGGCAGAAGCAGCACCCAAGACCTCAACAGAAGAGCAGAAGAAAACATAGTCAAATATTGTGCTTATAAAGAGATCACTCTTGGCAATCTAGCGTACACAGAGCACCGAAAGGGCTTCTGCCTGTTAATGTCACATCCTGAAGACCCCAGGCAAAAGCTGCAGAGCGCAAAACATACTGGTCTTGGCAGAACACAGGGTTGGAGGTGACCCATCTAGAAGCTGACCTTGCATTTCCTACAGAGCCTAGTTATTTTCAGATTTGATGCTTAGATCCCAAACCTCTCTGGCTGTTCTTTCTTTGAACATCAAGATAATGACTCTTTCTGAGAAAAAGATTGTTCCTGCTCCAGTAAGCAAACCCAAGGCCTCTACAACATGACCCCACACTCAGTTTTCTTGTTGTAGTTGAAATAAATAAGTTCCAATGGCACTGGTACAAGTCCACATGATTATACAGAGCTGTTGGTATAGGCAGATGTCCCCATTTACACACGCAGTTTTAGGGCACGGCTTGTTTTCTTTTTTCTTTTTAGACCAGAAACCCTACCTGTGCTTTGTCCAGATTTATTTCTGCCCCATGGTGTTTTAAGGCTGTGATATGGCACATTTCTATATGCTGTGGAACCTTTGCTTATATCCAACAACAAGATAAACTTTTTTCCTGGCTTTTCTTTTCCTTCCCTGAAACACTTTGGGACCCTTCCAAACGAGAGTGCTCTCACAGAGATTCTCGTGAGCTGCAAAAGGGAGAGCTTTCCAACCAGTATGAAATGGCACAGCTCCCATGGCACGGGTGCAGCGCTCAAGAGCAAGAGCCCAGCTGGACCCCGTGCGGGGATCTCTTGTTACCACAGTCACCCTCCCAAAGAGGTGATGGCTGCAACACCCACGGCCAACGGGGTGATCATTAGCTTTCAAGGCATTTAAGTCAAGTGTGCAGGATGCTTTATATCAGCCAGGAGAGATTTTCTAATCAACGGACACAGTTTAAAGCATTTTGGATAGGGAAGTACATACGCAGGAATGTGAGCCTGAGCACAGATGTATAAATGTAGATGTATTGCAGGTGATCAAAGGTAGTGCATCCAAGGCAGGATTAAAAGACATTTAATACAGCTTTTCCCAATAAGCCTGAGAGATGAAAGAACTGCCACAAGGCCTTGCTGGAGGCTTAGAAATTGCTCTGTGAAATCAGCTGCAATTGGTAATTAAATGGAAACCTTGGGGATGTTCTGAAGATTCTTTTCATTGCCTGGCATAGGGAACTCATCTAAGCAGACTTTTACTTTTCATGGAGAGGTGAAGGTAAAACACCTTCCTGCCATTCCTACAGGTCCCGCCTCAGAGCAGCTGGCTTGATTTGCTAGCAGAGATGGCTCTTTAGACCTCCTTGCAAGAGGGGCAAATCAAATATGATAGCTTGGGAACTCTGAGTGTGCAGAGGAAGATCAGGGAGGGAAAACTGACCATGGCAGAAAGCATGGCCTTGTGGCTAGAGCAACCAGCCAGACCTCAGAAGACTTTGGATCAGCTCTCTGCTCTGCTATCACTTTCCTTAGTATGGCTGAGGCACAGCTCTCCACATGGCCCGAGCTTCCCTTCTCTTTTCAATAAAAAAGTACTAGTCTTTTCTTCTCTCTACTTGCAATAATATGTTATTTACTGTTTGCTTGCAGAGCTCCTAAGGTAACAAGGGTCACACACAAAGCAAAGGTACTACTTTGGATTGTAATTCTACAGTGTTTAAAATGTCTGCTTGATACAAAGTGCTCTGTTTCTTGTTGTAGCCTTTCATTTCTAGATGGCATGACACTCTGTGGCAACGTGCTCTTTCAGACAAAGCTGAATCTGCTAAAAAGTAGCACTGGATACCCCACCTCCATCAGAACAACAAGCGGCAGGCAAGGGCAGCCCAACTCTCAGGCAGCTCATCAGCTGCTGAAGTACAAAGATAAAAATCCTTGGAAAAGAATTAAAAGGAAGCTCAATATCAAAAAAAAAAAAAAAAAAAAAAGCACTAAATCGCTGCTGAATAGAAGGGAGGTAGCCAGAAATAGCTGCCACCAGGAGAAATCAGCAGCCGATATAAATAGTGGTGACTCATGGTGTAATGGGGATCCAGTTCAGGGGAACAAATTCCTATCAGTTGCTCAGACAAAACCTCCTACAGCAGATGCCTAAATACCTAAATACTAAATACCTGAACACTAGGCAGGCCTAAATACCTCTAGGGATCTGGAAATCCAGAGGCTGGGAAAATACTCTTGAGGAACAAAGCCCTCTGTGCCAGCCCTCTCTCCACTAACCATCCACTGCTGGCTACAGAGCTTTGGATTTTGGCCCTGGACAGAAGGACAATTTCTTAGAGAGATGTGAGAAAAAATCTCCACGCATTAACAGCGCTCAGCTGCTGCTGAAACCTCTCTCCCAAATGTCCCTCCTTGAGGGCTTCCACACTCACCAGGGAACTTGCATTCTTTTAGGTGAACGTGACCCACACATGTATACAGGGTTTGGGCAACAATTAAGGGTCCTTTAATTTTTCTGAAGACTATGCAAGCCCTGAACAGAACGTAGGTATATGCTTTCCTAAATGTGAACCAGAGCTCCAGGCTTTCCACCATCTCTGGAAAGCCAGTTCCCGAGTTTGCAGAAGGTGCCTATTTTACACCTGCTAGCCATGGCATGTACCTACTACAAGATTTTTGCCAGTTGTATTTGGCCCTGCAAGCTCATACAGACTGAAGTTCTACAGTATGCACTGAACAGCCACCAGTGTTCAAGTGCCCACCAGCGTTCAAGTGCTAAACCTTCCCAGACAGAGGACGTGGCTGCTCACGCCGCGATTCTTCCTGCTGCCTGCCTGGGGGGTCAGAGCCCATGGGCAAAGCTGAACTGACCAGAGAAGAAGGATAGAAGAGGGAAAGAGGGAGTTGATCGTCATGAGCAGCAGTCCACTGATAGCTGGAAGGCATCCACTGGATGGCAGGTAGAAACGTTGACTATCTAGTCCTCGCACGTGCTTTTACTTCCCTTTACTTTGAGGGTCCTGGCAGCTAGCCCTGAAGGAGACGCCAGCTCTTTGCATCTAGCGCTTACATTGAAATTGCTTCCTGTCCTGTGCTGATGTTGTAGCCAAAGCCCAAAGGCCCAAAGGCCTGAGTAATAAAGAAATATGAGGTAGCACAGGCAGGCCAGGCAGTTAGGATATTACAGAGTCACGGCAGTCTCTCCAGAACAGGGATGTTTTTCTTTCAGCTGCTATAGTATTTTTGCCCCTCAATATAATTCTTTAATAATCACCCTATTAACAATGTTCCCTTTGCCACACAACTCAGGATATTAATCCTATTAGTTGGTACTAATCCTCTGCAAAACAAAATAGAAATATCCACTCTCATTTTCTCAGGGTAAAAAAAAAAAAAGAGAAAGAGAGGGGGGAAAAAGAAAAGACAAAGATGCTTTCAGAGATTTGCTGTTTTGTAAGTTAATTGAATGGAACTGGATCTCCTGTGGTTTCCATATAGGATTCCATTATCATGTAATGGGGTGTCACATACAGCCTGTTGATAAGAGACAGTCTGTCAGATTAAGCATTAACTAGCATATTTGGAAACCATGCATTTTTCAACCCATTGGGGCATCAAAACACAATATCCCATTTCCCTTTCCTCTTCCCAACACCTTCTTCCTTTACTACACACTAATTAAAGAGCTGGGGGGAGACTGGTCTGTGCTGCAGAGCTCAAGATAAACTTTGCTGAGTAGGGAAAAAGAAATGAAGTGAGCATCCCAGAGAACAGAGGTCTTTCCTATAGGCTTTCATTTTTCTTCCCACCTGCTCTTGTGCTAAATTTTTTTCTTATTTCTGTGAGGAATTGCTAGCAGTTTCCATTTTCCCGCGTTCCACAAGGTGAGACTGTCACCTAGTGGAACCCATTCAGAAATGCTGAGAGACTGAGAATGAAAAAAACCAAACCTTTTCTCAGCCTAGTTTTGTCTCCAGCTTCACATTAGCTTATTTTTCCCCCTTCATCAGACAAACAAGCAGCTCAGCAGACACAGCAATGCTGATCTGAGACAGTAACACACTGGAATGAGGAGTTGACACAGCTCCATTTTTTAAAGGACTTGTGCTCAATTTTTAAGCTGTTTGTGGTAATTGGGGGTTACCATCATTAGTCACTTTATTTGTGTCAGCCTATAATGACTGAACCACAAACATGGCTCCTGATAAAGCTTTCAAGGTTATTCCGGGTCTTTGAGGCTATTCACTCTTCTCATATGTCTGAGTATCTAATGGAAGCAAGAGCAAACACCCCTCCAGGTACGATATCTATCTTCATTAGCTTCACCTCCTCTTCTCCCATGCACTCAGCTGGCGCTGGAGACTCCCTGCGTAACGTGCTCACATACGTGAGCAGCCCTGCCAGCTCCCCTCTCCAGCTGGGGAAACTGAGGCACAGAACACTTAAATGACTTAGTTACAAAGTGGTGTGTTGGATTTAGACCCCGAAACTCTGCTCTTCCAAGCTTCTTCCCTAGCCATTGGCTTATTCTTTGACATCCCCCTCCAAAGTTCACTGGTGAGCCGCAGTCAAGCAACAGCTTGCTTCTTGCTGCTTCTCTCCCTCCTCTCATCTCCCTTGGTGTTCCCACTCCCCAGCCAACCTTGTTCCCCACTCCAGGCCTCCAGAACAGTTCATGTAGATCTCCATCAAGGCCCAGCTACTCACTGCCAGTCCCCAAGTTTTGGTGAGCCCTAGGGAACAGACCATCCTGCCTCCATCACTGTCTGATGACTCAGGAGAGCAACACTTTCATAAAGGTGCCCTGTTAGTTTTGCTCTGTAACATGCTGAGTATTTTACCATCAGCTTCAATTCTCAAAGCAACAGCCTCCCAACTCAGAGATCCTCATACCCAAAAGCTACAAAACAGGCACCACAGATTAAGCAAGCACAGATAAAACAGGAGAGAGGAAGGGCTACAGGTCACGGCATGATGTGGAAAGATCAAGGAAGTATAAGAGAAAGAAAGCTGGAAAATGGAGCAAATCCACCAGATTTTTCATTGAACAAAGTGCAGCTGGAGAATGGGAACATCTCACGTTCTGGAGCCGCCTCGATTTTTGGGCTGCAGCTCATGTTAAGGGGAAGTCCTCACTCTAGTTACACTATGCCTACCCCCATGCCTGCTAACCCGAGCACGCACGACTCATCATTACCAATGAAGCTGTCCCAACACCAGGCACCAGACGCTTCCTGATTAGCAAGTCTAATTCTCCCTCTTGCAACCTCTCTGTTAGGGACTCTGGCTCGATAGATTCCCCATGTCTGAGATGCAGTGGCTTATCGGGGACCTGTCAGCACCGAACAGATGAGGCCTGCTGAAAGGAGCTGACTCATGTCCCCCAGCCGGTGATGTTTCGGATGGTCCTCCATCCTCAGGAGCACCATGCCCCCTCTTAGAAAAACACAAAGTGCAGCATGTCGTAATTGCTACAAGCTGCACAAACAAACAAATCAACATTTGTTTGTGCAATAACTCTCCAGAGCAGCCTCGGCAGTTCTGCATGTGCCAGGTGGGGTGAGAAGCTCTTCTCCACCTCCCCGACGGATCTGCTCTCAGTTGGGAAGGAGTCACAGGCACGCGGCCTGGAGACACTCAGCAGGCTGTCCAAGGTGTGCATATGGGGGGGTGGCAGAAGGAAACAGAGATTTCTGTTTGCGACAGAGCTTCAAGATATCCTGCTGCCTTGCAGAGCGTATTGGATAACGGCCAGGAATCAGATGCACTAGAGAGAAGAGGGGGCTCCATTACACTGATGCAAGCTTGAAAGGGCTGTTACAGCATCTGTGACACTCCTCTGGATTTACATCAGGATAAAATGGAGTAGCTTCACCACTCACTTGGACTGACTGATAGCAGCCATGGAGGCATGCTGATGGGAACTGGGAGAAGGAAGAATCAGGTCCAGGGTAGCACGTAAAGGTCAGCCACCAGCTATCTCATTGCCTGGCAGCAATTCATAGCCTGGTTCTGAAATCAATAGAGGCTGAGAGCACTCAGTAGACAGACCAAGTCAGGCCTGTAATTTACTGTAATTCTGAACTGCTAAATGACTTTCTCTAGGTTTTCTGAGAGGAACAGTTAGTCACAGTGGTGAGTTACCCACTTTGTGGGCTCTGCTTTCCATCTTTTCCCTTCCTACACATGACCCCAACTTCATCTCCAGTACTGGAGAGCAAAGAGTGCTTTTACAGCTTGCCACCGTGGCCACTGCTACCTCAGAGCCATCATTCTGGGGGAAGATATTTAGAGACCTGCCAAAGGGAGCATGTTGCAAATAACAGCTACTTAGGAGAAGCCTAAGACAGGCTTGATGGGACAGTGGTGTTCCCTTTTGTGGTCCGCATTTAAGATTTATTGCCCAGAATACTGAAATAGGCTACAGGTCCTCCCTTCTGCAAAAGAAGATGTATGGTGCTCCTGAGGGCAGAAGACTTTTCAACCAACCACCAGTACTGCGCTGTGACCGTGATCGCTCTAAAGATGTCATTTTGTATAACATGACAGAGCCCACTTGGGCTGCTTTTTGGAAAGAGAAACCTCCCCAGCGCAGCTCTGGATTTGTACTGCCAGAAAACAGTAGCTAGCTGCTAGGAACAGCCTGGGAAAGAGAGATTTTGACCTCTTGCATCTTGACTGGGTCAAGGGAACGCTGACTCCAGGTGATGGATGGTTGACTGTAATTCCTGCCTACTCATTTAATCAGCATGAACACACAGAAGCAGGAGCATGCTCAAAAAAGTAAGAAGCAGGCAGGGGTGGAAAGCCCAAAGGTTTTACAGAGTGGGGAGGTGTGAAGGGGAGATGCTGGCAGGGGAGCGAGTCACTGGGGTACAGTTCTGATATGAGGGGCCGCAGAGGGAGGAACTCGGGGCTTATCCTTGGGTAAGAGCTGAAAACCTAAAATCACTTCTGCTAGCTGTGCTGCTTCAGAGGCTGAAGCCATGCTGCAATGAAAGAGCAGTCCCTACCGTGGCATAAACCACGGCACGCACTGCATCTTGCCTGCCTGCCCACGGGCAGCCTGCCTGCCTTAAACACATAGGGGCACTCAGGCATGGAGGAGGAAGGAGGGGTCTAGAGCGCGCGCTCCAGTCATACCAAAAGCTACCTTTGCAGCCTCACAAGATGAAAGCCAAGTAAGTCTGCTCTTAAGGGAGCCTTCCATCCACCACTAGCCAACACAGGCAGAGGGTTTAAGGCCAGAAGAGACCGCCCTGGTCTAAATCACCTCCTGTCTGAAAAAAGGGTGGCCAGTAAAAATTCCCCATTTCTTGACCCCAATAAAATATGCCCCAAACACAGCAGCACCCAAGCTGTACCCCACAGCTCAGCAGCAGTCCTGTTTCAGCAGTCCTGTTTCAGACATTATAGTGTTTTCGAGTCAAAATCTGGTAGCGTGGTGCAAGGTCCCTGCAGCTGGCACCAACCTCAGGCCCCCCAACCTGAGGGCCAGAGGGTCAGGCAAGGTACTATCAGTCCACAGCAGTGTTGCGTAGTCATTGGGCTGGAAACAGGAGAGGCAAAAATGGCACCACAGCCTCTTTAGGCCCCTGCACACCCAGCAAGGAGGCAGCTCCAGGCTGCTGAAGTGGGGAAGCAGCAATGCTGAACACACCCAGGTCGGGCTGTCAATGAACAGCCTACTCCGAAGGAAGAGGGACGCATTGCGAACCGAGTCCAGCCCTGAATGCCTATTTCTGATGTAGCAGGAGTACCCTCTAGTGGGTGAATAGCTTGGAAAAAGCCTATAAAATCATCACACACACACAAATGCAGGAAAATACACTGAGAGTGTGCATAAGACAGCTAGAGGACGGGCATGAAAACAGAGAGAAAACAAAATACTGTGGGGAAATAGAGCCATAAATTCTGGTTATCAGTGACAGCATTATTTTCTACTTTTCCAACAAAGCCATCCAAAAACATAGTCAAAACCATTATTTCAAACGGATCCATGCAAGGAGAAGGCCGGACTGGAAACCAGACAGAAGCCTACTCACATTCATGAAGCTAGGCCAAGACTGTGTTTAAACACCCAAAGGTCACAGCAAAGCCTATGGCTGCTTGTCTTAATCCTCCTTACTGCTTGAAAGCTTCTGGGTGTGGAAGTAGTCTCCGCACTCATGGCAGAAGCCCAACGCATTTCCTCAGGACATCAGAGCTGGTGAAGCCATTTTGCTTTGGCTCATGGATGAAAGATTTTGCTGTTAGGGGAGGGGAAAAATTGGGCAATGACTGATGTATTGAACATAAAGGATGCAGAGGATGCTGTAAACTGTATACAGATGGGATCAATATGCTCTCCCCAGCGACCCGCTCTAATATCACACTGACACCGCAGTGACAGGTGCAGTATTAGAACCTCAATAGAGTGGAATTATGTAGTACCTTTGGGACCATTCCCATGCAAAAGCCTATCTAACCTGAATGTTATATATAGATCCCTTCATCCGCTATTGAAATGCACCTACCTCTAGGGAGATGTTTGTGGTGTCTAAGCCTCCAACCCTTCTGATTTGGGCAAAGATAAATACATCTGGGGAGTCTGAGCTCTTTTGTTTTCAGATTAAAGATCTAAGCACTGTTACCTGCAAAATAGCAAGTGTAAAGGAGTGACAGGATTTAAAGAAGCATTGTCCCTTTTTAGAGCTAGGGATTGGAAGGAAACTAAAAAAAAAACAAAAAATGCCAGATTCAAGGTGATCTTTTATAGAGAAATGTAGCCCAATAAAGCATCTCACAGAAATCCATGCTGGTAGTCACGCAACCATGGTAAAGCAGGATTTGGACTGGGGATTGGGACTGCTTTGCAGATCAGTCCAGAAATGACTGGAGAGGCAGCAGGCAGAGGAAAGCAGCGGGTTAAGCACATGGGAGATGGTGCAGTGCTTCCTGTGTATAATGTGTTTATCCCAGGATATATAGCCAGGGGCTCAGAGTCCTGGTTCCTGGTTCGAAGCATCAAACTCCTTTTTGACCCCTGCCTTCACTTCAAAGATCACACCAAAAGGTGAGTCCCCTGGCAGCAGATCCCACYGCCATCTACCTGTGTCAGACTCAGCACCCACCCGGCTGGATCACGCCGCAGGGATTTCCCAGCCAAGCACTGACCCAGCAAGGCACAACATGAAAACTGTAGCAGAATAAAACGATGCCAGTCACAGGCACCAATTCCACCCTGGATCCTGCTTATTTCACCGGGAAGCCATCTGAAGAAGATATTTACACACCATGCAGAAGGGACAAGCCTGGCCCAAGGTGATTGGGCTGCAGAACTGGACCAGAGCCCAGACCTCTCCCAGAGGTTTTCCTCTACCACAGGCAGAGAGAGGGAGGGAGGGTTTGGCTCCTTGGAGGATAACTTTGCCTTCCAGAGCAGAAGGCTGCAAATTCCCCATTTCCCACACTGCGCGCACAGTTAAAGTGACAGATGACAGGATGCGTGCATGAGTCTCCATCATCGTAAAAAGGATGGCATGGATGATTTCTTGGAGGGAAAGGGGAAGAAAAAAAATCAGAGAGGAGACAAATTTGAAATTAACTAGGAAAAAGAGTAACAGATTTTTCAGACATGGAACATGCCACTGCGGAACCAGGGACATGCCTAGAGAAATTAAAGTTTAAAGGAAAAGCAAACCAAAATAAAAAAAAAAGAAAAAGGATCCTATTAAGATTAATGCTTTTTGGCTTTCCATCTCCCTCCAGCATGGCTCTTCCATTTCCATAAACCCATTATCCTCACTGCTGTTTCACTTAATTGGAAAATGTCTATTGCAACCTAGCATGTGCCAAGACAAACCTTGGATGTATATATAACAGGCACTTAAAAGCTTTCAAATATTTCAAGTTTGCTCAAAACAATTATGTTAACAGAAACCCTGTGGGACTTTTTTTTAACAAAACAAAAAACACCAAAAAACAAACCCCACAATAGTCATAAAGCATGTGTTCACAGGGCTAGAAACGCCATTACATTTATCCTGATTAGCATTCACTAAGCTTTTATGTGCACACACAGTTATTGCCAGGGTAGGGAAGAGGGGAGAGCAGGAAATGGCAGTAAATTATTTGGCTGGTGAAGGTCAGGGAACTGAAACAAGGATAGCAGCTTCACTGCAGTTGCAAGGGATGTGCTCTGCGCACAGTGACAACACACACAACAGGGAGCTCGTGCCCCCAGTCCCTTCTGAGCAGCTAGTCCTTGTTCATGAGCAAGCTACRAGGACATGCCTTCACCCCCACTCCAGCCAGGGGTTAATTCCAATAGCTCCCACTCTCTCACCATCTTCCATAGCCTCCAAAACCCGGTCAGGTCCATCAGGATAGAAGCAAGGGCCTGTTTGGTCCAGGGCACCAGTAGGCAGGATGGGTTATATGCTGGCGGTTTTCTCTATCCACATAGGGTTGTGCTATTATTAACCACACCACTGCCTTCCTGGGAGAGGATGGGCTGGAGCAGGGACCACTTTGCCTGCACCCTCATGGGAAACCCCGGAGCTGTGTTTGGGGAGAGCAGGAGGGAACACGGGAGCATTAGGGGTGGCGGGAAGAGCTGGAAGGTTCGTCAGTACAGCACTTGGAGGAATCAGACTTCCACATGGTTCATGTCAGCTCTGTAGTGCTGAGCATCAGGTGGGCTCTTCTGCCCCTATCCCTCTTTTTCTGTTCCTCTTTTTCTCCCCSAAGAGCTCTCAGAGTTGCCAGAAACAGTGCTCTGGGGTGACCAAGGCATCAAGACTTATCCCGTACAGATTCAGATGTGCACTCTGGGAGCTGGCTTGCTGCTGGGCACATAAGCCCACCAGGCAGACTAGGACCTGGCTTTTGTCACTAGTGGGCTACAGGACAGCAGGAGTTGTGGGAAGTGGAGCAGGAATCAGAAGAAAGTCATCTATCCTGTGGTGGCTCTAATGGCTTTTGGCTGTAAGGATCTCGGCAGAAATTTTTGAAGTAGACTTGTGTGCATGCATGCATGCGATAACAGAAGTTGGAGAGAACAAAACAGGAACAGCAGAAATCATTCACTGTGAAGACACTAACAAGACAAGAATATTTAGCTGTCATACATCGGGAATTGGAAAAACTGGCCATTACCTTGTAAAAGACCTTGTAATTTTCTCATACAAAGCCCGTTACACACTCAAACGAACTTACCACTGAGGGCTACTGTGCAGGCACATGAATGAACATGAGCTCATTAAGGTGTTAAATCGTTTGTAAAAAAAAAAAAAAAGAAGAAGAAAAAAAAAGAAAAAAGCAGAAAGCTATGGAAATTTCTTACATGTTATAATGACTGYAATTACCACATGTAAAAAAGTTTCCATAGATATATATATTTTTTTTACTAATGTTTAAACACGTTACAGGACAACACCTCAGACTGATTGTGAAAGGGGCATGTGGGAGAACACAGGGTCCTTTAGAAGATAATTGCTACTTCTTCCATTTCCCAGTGCATCCCAACTATTCTTATCTTGATAGTATTATCCTGACAATGAATAACCTCTGCTTATTCTTGTTTTATTCAATACCTTTTTCTTAAACCTTTGTTGCATTATGCCACTCTTGCACATCGTTATTAAGACAAAATGACAAATATTTCAGTGAGGTTTAAAAAGCTCTGGTGGGGACGGACCCCACTATCCCCAGGTGAGAGCCAGCCCTGGCCCTGAGAAGCTGTGTCAGGGCACTAATTTGTCAGTATTGGCTCTTCTCTCCTTCCCAGCATGTCTAAGATACTGCCCGGGGACATCATTCTCCTGCTGACCAGCCCACTGTGTGATGATACCACACCACCAAGATTTCCCCTTGCCTATCTGTGCATCTGGCTCAGCCCAGCAACACCTGTGAAAAGAGTGCCAGAAATGGTTCCCACCTGCAAGAAATGCAGGATATTCCGTAAATAATAATATCGCTGAATACATCAAGAGACCCACCCGTGGTATTCCTGGCCCTGTGCCTTCATCCTGTCTGTTCTGCAAAGGGTAAAGAAACTGAACATGCCGGGACTTGAGTCAAGTGTACCGCAGTGTCTTCCCTTCCAAACTTCCTCCTCCTCCGCACCAGCAAACTCCTCTCCTTGGACCTGCCTTGCCCTTCCAGGGGAATCCTGAGGGCATGCAGTCTGCAGGAGAGTCTGAAATGCAGAGCCAAACCACTGTCTGGCAGCAGCAACCAAGCTGTCTCCTGCAGAAAGGCACTGCCTATGCAAGGCTGGGCTGTGTCCCCTCAGGTAGACRCTTGCTGAGAGGGATAGCTGTTCCTCTTCTTCCAGCACTGTTCAGCAGGCACTAATCCTTCATATAGAAAGTACCTGCATTGCTTACTGGGCCTTGCAACACAAGGGAAAACCGCAAGCTCTTGAAGTCTTTTTGCAAGAAGAGTCATCAAGACCAATGAAAGAAAAAGCAGAGACAGCAATGGATCAGGTGGTGGATGCTGGCTGCTGGCTTGCAAAGAAGTCTGGGCATCTGAAGAAGTACCTAGACTGTGAGGATATTCCTGCTGCGTAGGTGCGCAGAATGGCGATATACTTGGGGTTGTTGCACTGCTATTGAGTGAGAAAGCTCAGGTGTAGAAGCGACTACCCACTCGGCATGCCTGGGCTGAAGTGGAAATCGCTGTGCTGCACAGGAACAAAAAATAAGAGGGCTGTCCAAGGCAACTGATGGATTTCAAAGGCAGCACATCACCAACAGTCCAGCTTTGTGCAGCACATCTACCAGCTGGAGCTGAAAAAATCTGTCTCGGTGCTGAAGTCAAAGGGGAGGGGAGATACAGTCCTAAAGGGGGTTGTAGAGCATTAGCAAAATCTGAGCACCAGAGGAAGAGGACCATGAGGAAGGTAAAATGAGAATTCCCGCCAGCCAGGCAAGAGAGAGCCAACTTTCAGTGGTTCTAATAAACCAAAAAATTACAGCACAGTGGGGGAGAAATTTAGAGCATGTTTTCCTGCCAAGTACAATTTGATTCCAATGGTCCCACATCAGCTCTGTCTCTATTGCCTCCTCCATAAAGACATTAAATCGAATGCTGAGGCTGCTTTTTCAACTAATGATATCATGCTATTGTTCATGCTTCTGGCTGCTTTAGGTACAAGCGTTACTGAAAGTCCTGCTAGTTCACCTGTGGAAGGGACAAAGCTGCTGAAAGTGGCTCACTTCTGCTGAGCAGGAACAGAAGAGGCAGTGGAAACACCAAACCATTTTGCAAAGGCAACCAAGAGCTGTAACCTAAGAAACAGGGACACATCCTAAGTTGTCCCAGTGACTACCAAAAGGTCAGGCAGGAAGATTCAGAGACGAATAAATCTGCAGAAGACAAACAGAAACCTCTCCCCACTATTTGCAAATGCTTTGTTTCCTTTCCCCTCTCACCACAGTTCTGTTTAACCTGAAAGACACGTTTTCTTGCACAGAGGGATATTGCTCAGCACAGATGCCCAGACACTGCAATTCAGTTTTTCAAGACAGAGACCAGAGCTGATGCTTTCCTGCATGGAACCACACTTTTTTTTTTTTTTTTTTTTAAACTGCCAAGTCAAAGGTTTACAATATGTTTACGTTGAGAGTATGAGTAATGAGTAGGAAGAGCCAGAAATTTTGGAACACAACCAAAGAAAACAGCAACTTAACTGACATCTGACTTGGTAGCATAAATGCTCTGTAGGGCTTTGGACCATGTAAACAACTAATTTCCTCCTTTAGACCAGCTCTAACCCTTAATCTGGGATTATATCTTCTGTGCTGCTAGGTTTAAATTCATCGGCGCATCCAACTGGCTTTCAAACCTCTGCTACCCCCCACACAAACATAAGTCTTTTTATGTTTCTTGGGAAGAGATCATGTGCATGTACCCAAAACAACTGGGAAGTTTTACAGTCCTGTAAAAGAGCAGAGGAAACTGCCGGCTGAYCTGCCTTGCCACTGTGCAGCGAACTTACAGGATGCCTATGGCACGCGGGTGTTCAAATTCAGCTGCGTGTCTCAGCTTTCTGGCACTGCCTGCTCTAAAGGTGCTGCCCATTACCCTGACAGAAGAGCAACAATCTGGTGTCTATTGCCCTGGGGTTCCCTTCCCTCCCCTCCTCTGGGTCCAAACATGATTTCCCAACATGATTTCCCCCTTCCCCATCAAAAGAAGAAAAAAGCTTCCTTGCTTTTTCCTCTAATGGAGGCTGCACTTGATGAAGCAGCACCATTATTAGGGGAATGGACTGATAACAGCGTTTGGGCATTTCTTAGTAATGAGGGCAGTGAAACGGAATGGGGGAAGTAATCAAAATGCACGTACCAGATGGGCTATTTCAGACACATTTTTCTCCCTTAGCACCTGTGAAGGGCATTGGCTTGCAGCAGGGACACTTTTTGTAATGAAGTTAAACCCACAGAGCATGGTGGGACAATTTGTATCTGCTCACAGACAGCAAGAGGGAGGGAAAAGCACCATCTTCACAGCAGTTTTCTGGCACTAGAGGGATGCTGCCTTGGCCAGCCCCAGGGGAGAGGGCTGAGAGCCCCATTTCTCTACCTGTCAGCAGAGTTTGATTCAGTCTCCACAAGCTTGTCAATTCTTTCGTTGTCAGAGGGCAATAATAAAGGGGGACAGGGAACAGATGGGGAAGCTTGAGGCAGCTGCGATTGCAGAAAGCAAGATATGGAGAGTTACACGGTGTCTTAGGCTGAGAAGCCAAAACCTGTACACAGGCCTAACATCATGCAGTTAACTGCTGTGTTAGCTAAAGTCTCATCATCCTCTCAAACTCTACAGTGCCAAAACACATCTTTAGGACAGAACAGGGAACAACTCTCCTTCACTTCTGAGATGACCAACAACACTGCTCTCATCTCAGAAGCCCGAGCCAGGATCAGCCAAGGGCAGGAACTTAGCACACTGTACCTGCCAGCACGGCACAGCGATAGCAGGCTTATCTGGTGGGACAGCAGCTTTCCAGAACCCCCTGGGAGCTGACTTTTTCTAATAAGACTACAGCTGAACTAAGGAGAAATTCAAAGTGCCAAAAGCAGGCCAAGTGGACCTTTCTCCAGGTCTCTAGGAAGCCTGAGGCAACTCCAACCATTTGTAGGGGACCAAGTGCTCTATGGAGGAGCAACTTAATGAAAGCATGCTCCAAATGGTGAGAAAGGACTTCAAATCAGCACTGGATGCCTCTGAATATTTTGCAAAAAGATGTTTGCAAAAGGATGAAAAGCGAAGTCTTGGGTTTAAGACACTGGGCTAGGAGCTTAGAGAGTAAAGTGGATTTTGCCACTGAATCAGCGCATCTTTGGGTAAACCAGACAACTCAGCCAGGGTCCACCAGACAAACCGGACTTTTAAAATCAATGGTACCTACAGCAGTGTCAGGCATCAGAATACTGTATCTGTCTTCCGTGGATATGTTGTGGGCAGCTTTGCTGCACCTGTAAAAACTGAGGTAGGAACTATAAAAAGCACTGAAATGTAGAATTTCTCCCAGACAACCTTAAAGTTTTTTGCACCACAAGTTTCAGATCCTGGGAGATCAAATTCCAGCTTTTAGTTACTGTTGAACTGAATTCATCTTCAGACTTGAAAACGAAACAGCTATAATTTCAACTCATGTTGCTGAGAGCAGAGCATAATAAGATGGTAATCCTACCATTAGCATATGAGCTTTATTTACCCAGCTGTTACCTGTAGATATGACAAGTAACTAAGAGGAGCAGGGTGGAACAGGCAGAGCTCAGCAATGTCAACATGCAAAGCTGCTCCATTATCTTCAAAGCTGACACAGTGAGGATGAAGGTTTAACATTTGTCTTCCAAACTGTGCTCTTTCCTGCAAAGGGAGTCTCCTCCCCCAACAATCTGTTTGAAAAGCATCTCACAGAGAATGGCTGCTATAAAGTAAAATAACAACACCCAGTTATAAACATACCATTTGTATGAAATAAGCTGCAGGAAATTGCAGGTAACACCTTCCTGAGGCATTTGGCTTTGCAGGACAAGCAAAGGAAAGCATGTTTTCATTCAGAGGAGAAGGACTCGAYGCCACAAGGCTGTCAACAATACAACAGATCACCAAAGGACTGTTTATTGCTTGGATTGTTTTGCATTTATACAGAGATAAAGTAGCAGGAGTTCCTCCAGCAGGAAGCAGTGCTATCAGCTTTAGCTTTTTTTAAAGGGAATTCGAGGTGAGACTGGGGGATAGGTTGGTGCTTGCTTTATTTCTTTGCGTTCCCTTTCTGGTCCTGTTTGCTCTCTAGTCAAGAACTCCATGTTTCTTCAGCGTGCATTCAATATTAAATTGCCTCTTAATGTACTAACAGCCAGACTTCCTTTGGAGAATAAGCCCCCGTATAGAGAATTCACAGCATTTGTCAAGGAGAAAAGGATTAAGTGAATAGGGACGCCAGCCAAATTTTCTTGGTATTTTTTTTTGTTCCAGGTACTGGGAGATAAAAAATTACAAAATTTCCTGGATTATTATGCCTACATAAGCACTTTTTTTTTAATGATGGAAATGTCTCAAGCTCTCGTCCCTGCCACCCCCATCACAAGCAGGACTTTTCCAAGGTCACAGAGTCAGTGGCAGGGCAGGGAATCAGACTTGATCTTCCAGATTTTAGCCTTATAAATCTTGCAGCTGCCAGATTTGTTCTGTCAGGAATATCCCAAGCTCGCTACCCAAGAGTTGATTTGGAAAGTCTGAAATACCACCTTGATATTCAGAAAACCCAGAGCAAAACAGCTGTTGAAAAGCAATTGCAAAGGCTGCTGTGGGGCTTTGAGCCCTGAATTTAGTTACAAGCACATTCTCCGAGGAACATGCCTCACCGAGGGGCTTGGTACRGGCACTGAATGCAGGATTTCACTGCTGATAGCATCTCCGTGGCTGAGTGTCACACAGACATTTCTTGTCACGGAGGGATTGAAGAACCTCCCCATGGTTTCTGATGGGGAAGGAAACTATTTTCCAAGCCTATAAGGACTCCAGGTTTGCCTAGTGATAAAGGGTATATTTTCCTTCTTATATTTAGAGAGAGCAGCTGGAAAAATCTGCCTTTAAACTAAGTTTTTAGACACACATGAGCAATAACCAGGGGGAGGGATAATGTGCAGGTTTAGAAATACGACACAGCTTTTGCAATCACTCTTCATGGCCTTGACTCCTTAAAATATCACGGGCTCCTGTAGCGTCTCACAGACCGTTCAATCGCTCTCACATAGCTCCCTGCCGCCCACTTCTTGACTTATGGAGGGGCTCAGCTATATTTCTAATGAGCACCACATTAGCCGGTGGAGTGAACATGACTAAGGATCCATATTAAYACTGATTATTGTTCCAAAGGTCAAGAGCCTCAGGCTGAGAGCAGGAAAGGAAGAACCCCTCCTAAAAACAATGCTGAAGGAAAAAAATCTGGCTAACTAGATCCACAAATACTTAAGCAAAGGTGCAGAGGATGTGGTGGCAGCCTTTTATAATGCTCCATCCATCCACAAGGCAAGTGAGAAAGGTTATCTGGAAGGCCTGAAGCCCTGTTTCAAGATGCAGGAGCAGTCTGGAGAGGAAGGAAGACTGGTGTTATGAAGGCAAAATTACAGTTTAAAGCAATCCTCTGATAGCCTGGCTGCTTCTCTGAACTAAGCCCCTCTTATTTATTTCAGGATTGCTGCCCTCTCTCATAGAGGAAAGATTTGAGAAGGTTCAGTTTGGAAATCCTGAAACTGCCTGCGGAGAAAAACGGCATTGGGAAAGTACAGGCATGTTCCCCCTCGCACACGTCATGAGGCTGCCCATCAGGCAGGACAGTCGCTAATGCCAGATAATGAATCCCCCCTGCCAGATCAAAAGGCACTGTGGCAAGAGCCTTCCCATCCCTCTCCTCAGAGTCAGGAAAGCCTTAATCCTGTTAAAAAAGCCTTCTAGGCAGCCTGGCTTCCTACTCAGCTTTCCCAGGAACAAGGCAAATCCCAAGTGCTTTTAACTTCATTGCACTGTAAACGTGCGAGCACTAAACAATCCTCAGAAGCACATTTCTGAGTGAGCCTTAGGGACCTTGAGCAGAGTAAATAAAGTGTCAGAAAGCCTTTCTAGAGGTTTCATAGCTTCTAACTTCCTCACCCAAGAGTCACAAGTACAGCAGCAGTCACTTAAGTCCCTCCGCAATTCACACATCCCAGTCCAGCTCTCGCTGTTTGGTATTTAGAGGAACACTCAAAGCCACCTCCTCAATTCTCTCCAGAGTAAATAAAGTTCAAGGCAGTCTGACAAGAAAATTAGAGGCTATAAAGTCTTGCGAAGCAGTCCTAAGGTAAACTGCTTTGCCCAATGCAGGGTGCATTAACTTACAGCCCCTTGTAAGTCATTTCTCCCTGCCTAGAGTTTTTGCTTGCTCTAGCCAGCTACTATCAAGAATACTCCACAGGAGGAAAATGATGCACATGGTGGAGCTGAAGCAGAGGGATTCCCGTGGGAGCAGAAAGAAGCCCTTGGCCATTCTTCATTTCAATAAGAGCAATCCAGTAAGATACCTAGTAGAACAAATCAAAGTGGATACTGCTACCCTGCCCGGTGGATGCTCAAGGAGAGCATTCAAGTGTCTGTCAGTTGGATTTCTCCAGTCCAGAAGGAGAGCAAAGACAGCTCAGGATGGCTGCTGGAATGAAGGTCTGGGGAGATGTTTAAGTGGCAAGACATGCCTATGGCAGGAGGACCATTCTTCCAGGAGAAACTCCAGCTGAGGGCAGGAGCAATACAAAGACCTGCAACCTCCGAAATGGAGGAAGAACATTAGGACAGAGACCTAGTCTTGTTATACAGGAGGAGCATGATGGGAAGAGGACAACAAGGCTCTAGGAAAGGATGAGGGAACATCTTAGAACAGGAGGGCAGACAAAGCGAAYGCATGAAGGAAGTCAGCAAGACAGCTAGAGAAGAGATAGTGTTGCATTCAGATAGGGAACTTAGGCCTATCACAATAATGCAGATGTTTGCATGATAAACAGAGGAAGTGCTGGGATGAAAACATGAATGAGGATATGAGAGAGGTGACCAGAACATGAGGGAAGATCCATCAGATCTGATGACAGGAACTAAAGGTGGTATTTTCAGGAACAAGAATAAGAGGCAAAGGTGGGAATATATCACCCTAGAACTGAAGAGTTTTTGCCTGGAAATAACTGAGGAGCTAGATCAGTTTGATGTCTCAGTCCTTCCAAGACCAGCTAAAGGATGTAACTGTAAAAGACACAAGTGTGATCTCCAGAGGAAAGAGGTGAGGCATTTCCAAGAGAGAAAGGGCAGCAGAGAAATCTGATCTCCTGTAGTTGGATTCAAAGCCACACTGGGTACACACAGAGGACCAGCACTAGGATGTTCAATGGAATAGGAGGTTTAACGAATAGAGGCTGAGATTTGCAACACATCCATGTAGCTGCATGCAGAGTCCCTGGCTCCTCTGCCCCCTTCCCAACAAGGCCGCCCAGAAGCTAGGAAGCTGCACTGGCACAGAACGAGGCCTGGCTTAACCCACCTTCTTAGCAAACGGCCAAGAGGCTGAACTTGCTGTAACCTTGGCAAGAGACGCCTGCCTTTCATCACGCTTTGAGGCTGAACTTCTGGGCTCCTTCCTTGATGCAGTGGCAAGGCAGAAACAATTCCAGCCCAAATGTTGAGCTTTTAAAGAAAAAAGCTTTCTCTGCTATATACGCCATTACCCAACAATACAGAGTAGCTATGTAAAGTATCTCTACGTTCCTTGAATAACAGAGCTGATTTTAAAAGCCAGCAGCTCTATCCATAGTGCTATGTATCAAGTGCAAGCTGAATTGACACTTATGCAAGTCAAAGCAAATGTTTTTAAGATGTGACAGCAGAGCCATTACCAGCTTCATATATTTCATTCTACTTTTGTGCACACAACCAAGCATATTATTGGCTTTTTATTTCCCTCCTTGTTTGCTTCAGGATTCTGATTAAAGCAAGGAAATATTTCAAGAACTGCCAGGTTGTGCTTAAGCCATTAGGTACATCTATGAGAAATATTTATTGTTTTAGGAAATGGGAGAAAGGGAAACTGGAGCACTGGTGATGCATGTCTTCCACTCAGAAAACAGCACAAATGCTTTTCAGATTCTCACTAACCAAATCTCTGATTCATGAGAGGCTGAAGCTGGCTCTGTATCAAAAGCTGTAATGGCCAGATGATGCAGAACCCTGATCTGGTCTAAAGCACCTGGATCTGTAAAGCTTTGTTCAAAAAAATGTTACCAGTGGTAGCAGAATTTATGCTTGATTAATGTCTCATCATGCTAAAATCTCACAGGCCTTTGCAACAGTCCTTTCTTGCACTCTCCTACCTCCTGACGCTTTTTGGGGTCACTGTATGTGACTACATGGGCCCCTTAGCCTTTAAGAGTGAAGCACTGAATCTCCCTCTTGTGGCATGAGGCAGTGGTGTTTTACTGCTAGCATCTCGTTTACCCAACATGAGATGAGAGGAAAGCAAGCAAGGCCCAACAGCCACAACCATCAGCGGTTCATAGCACAATCTGAAATAGATTTGGGTGAAGGTGCTTGACCTCCTGGGTCTCCAGGGAAAAAAAGACCAGACAGCGCAGCAATCCTGCACAGGGAATATACAGTGACATGATGTACCATGGCACTGCAGCACAGACCATCCCACACAGGTACCACCAAGACCTTGTGCAATGCCATGCTGAGGTGAGGCTCTAAAAAGGGCTTACCAGTGGGCCAGGGACTCTCAGCAGCCACTTAGCAATGCCAAAGCAATGTGCCCAGTCTCCAACAGCACAGTCACAGGGAGTCACAACTGACCCTGGAAGCAAGAGGCAGGACCAGCAGGTACCTGTCCCAAGAAGTCCCACTATGCGACGGTATCCAGTACAAGACAGTCTGACACCAGGCAGCACACCAAAAGCTAATATCAGCACACTAAAGACTYATGTCAACACAGAATCTCTGCAGTACCATCTTGCTGATTTGACTGTCTAATTGCTTTATTTGCACCCAGATCCAGAGTAACTTCATGAAACTACAGCCTGAAAGCTGTCCTCTATACAACAGAGCTAAGTAGAAGAGGGAAACATACACATTCTTCCTTGAATAGATCAGAAATGAAGCAGAAAAGTGAGGCACATTGTCTTCAGACTTGCTTGGGATAACAAGACACTCTGTGGTAATTAGGACACTTTTTCAGCCATGCTGGAATGAGAACCTGCACAGTTTCACTGCATCTTAAAGTTTGATCCAATCTAAAAGCTCAAATAGCGTCAATTAACATAACCAGCTCAAAGGGAGACAAAACATAACCTTCACAAAGAGAACATGATGTGCTCCTTTTTCCTTCTGTAGGGAAGCACTGGGCACAACAGGAGCTGGTCTGCAATGGAGCTGGTAGACATCAGCACCCGAAGTTTCTGCTGTTCAAGCTTCCGCAGAGGTGTGGGGAGCCACAGCTGCGGTTATGGCATACAATGCCCTGTCTGTGTCTCCAGGGCAGGTACAGAGCTAATGAGTAATGGGTAGGGGGAAAGCAAGAGGTGATTTATTTAAGAGGCTTCTAAATCATTTCACTGAGACTGCTAACCTTCTGACTGTGACTTAATCAGCACAAAACATTTTCTTGATTTGTCACCAGGGAAGGGTAAAATATTCTCGGAAGAGCTTCATCTTTTATCTTAAAAACTATTTCCATCAAAAAGGTTAAGACACTGTCTTAACCACACATATAGCATAACCTTTGGAGCACAAGTAGACTCCTGTTCTTAAGAAACACTATTTGGGAACACAGTCATTCTTGTCTTGACTTATATCTGCTTATCCACAAAAGAAAGCTCTTTGTGTGTGTGTTGCATCATTTTTATTCATGAAGATAAATCCACTGTGTATTATTCTAATGATCTCTTAAGTCTGCAATTTGTACCATTTTACAGCAATAAAAGTTAGAGATGCAGTAAGCCATGTATTTAAGACTGGTAACTTAATGGGAATGGCATTAACTACTATTTCAGATTTTTAGTTACATCTCCCTCCCCATCCTAGGTAATCACCTTGATACTTAATAGCAGCATCAGCAATTTTATTTACGTGCTTTTAGCACAGGCCACAACTAGAGGACAAGTGTACTGGAGCATGTTATGGTCTCCAGAGTAAATTTTATCTCCTACTCTGTTTTTAAAAAGCAAGAGATTCTTGCCATCTCTCCCTCACCCTTAAGAACATGCATGCATCAGCAGGGCTTGCTTTAGAGGCATTTTTTAGCTACCCTTTTTTAAAAGATAGAAGCTCACTTTAGGTCTCCCAATCAGAACCCATGTGAACAAAACAGACCACATTTTCCTCCCTTTAAGGAGCTTGGATTTCCCGTTCAGGATGGGGTGAGTGGGAACTCTGTAACTCCATTATGGTCAAGTCTAATTCATGATGGAAATTCTTTTGAATAGGCAGACAAAACTGAAAAAAGGTTTAACAAAAATATCAGTGATCCTTTGCTTATTTCTGACCAGGGTGATACTGGCCTGTGAACATTGAAACAGGCCCTGCTCACGTGCCCTGCTTCCTGTTCCTCAAATTAAGCAATATCTGGCTCTGTGGGACCCGAAATGGGCATCCTTCCCCTCGTGTCAGGCCTTCCAGAGGAGTTCGGAAGCACTGTGATTTCCAAGGAGATACTATGCCCACAAACAGCCAGCTGGTATCAGCACTTCCCAGCACTCCTGCCACTGCTAATCTGCCTTCTCCCTTTAAGAGCTTGCTTATATAYCAAATCATTCTACACTCAGCAGTGTTCAACTAGCATCTTCATTACCGAATTTTCTGTGCATCACCATAGCTGCTGGGGAGAATGAACACAGTCTGGTATCAGCCTTTTAAATAACTAGGAATGGATGTTGGGGTTGTATCTGCTATTCCACTGCACTCTTTGGCCTGTACGCACACATCAGGAGAAGAGAAAAGGTCCAGCACAGAGCTTATCAGCACATGGCAGGCATTTTAAGCCATCTAGCAAAGAAGAAACATGTTGTGCGTGTAAGAGAAGGAAATTCCTAATAGGAAACACAATTGTCTCATAAGAAAGGCCCCAAAAATCAACAGCCACTCCAATTTATATGGTGTTTTATCAATCCATATAGCCCCCAAGAGCTTTGCAAGATGAAACTAACAGGGCTTATAAAACTAGCCCTCTACAATAGAGGCTAGGGGAGGGGAGGGAGAAAGGAATAAAAGGCCTTAAGCACGCGAATTGTAAAAGAAACGTGAGCCTGTCAATCTTCAGCTAATCCAGGCATGAGGAAGCTCTGGGGGGAACTGCAGTAGCTGCAAGTGCAGAGGTGTTCACTGGGAATGCAGGGCTGCATCCAGCCACCCAGACTGGGTAACTGGGGCAGGCTCTGAAGTGGACCTGGGCACCCCTCTAAGCTCTAAGACACTTCACTGTCCAGATTAGAGCCACATGTGGGGGACACACTCTCAGGACACAATGTTTTTGTGGATCAGTTCAGGACGAGAAGATGCCCCTGGATAGTGAGGGTCTCCTTTCTCATCAACACCAAACTTGCTGTTGTTTCAAAAGGAAGCTGTCTTCATTCTAGCCATCAAGACACTGCAAAGCAGAATGCAATTTTAAGGGTTTTTAATTTCCCCCTCCTCCCCCATAAAAAGAGAGAGGATGAACAGGAAAAAAGGAAGAAATTTTGATTCCAGTCTTTATGGTGCAGCTGGAAGGCACTCAGATACTGCAGCAAGGAGCATGCTATAGGGAACCTGAACGGGGGGGAGGAGGGGGGAACTGATTCTGAAATGTGCATGTAACATCAACCCCAGAAGTATGTCCTTTGGGTACCACCACTCCATCCTCACTGTCCCATCCAAGTGGTAATACACAAGTCAAGGAAAGCAAAACCAGACTACATACAAGTCACACTTCACTACACAGCTCTGCAAACTGTGCTGAAAACCCCTCAGAGGAAAGAACTGTTGTAGAACTGGTTTTGAGTCTATTCTGAGTTGAACATCGGAGTTGTCAATACCTCGTTTCTGACAGTTCTACAGTGGTTATAAAAATACATAAATTAAACATGGACCATCTGAGATATGAACTTGTTGAAGAAAAAAATGTTTCCTTCCTTTTGCAACAAAGAGAGCAAGTGCTTTAATGGGGTTGCAGTTTTCTGCTTGGTGCTATTTTACAAGCAAGTCCACAATTGCAGATCTGTGCTTTGTGGTAAGGGTTCAGGAAAGATATACCCTGCCTTACTATGAAGGTGGAAGGCTGCACAGGGTCTCATTTTTAAATCCCAGGTGCATATCTATCAGTGAGCTAACAGATTAAGTAAGGCTGCCACCAGTTTCAATGCCTGCAAGATCATTTTGCTGACGTCTCTGGAAAAAAAAATCTGTTCTACTACTTTTTTAGACTTGTAAATAAGCAGCACAGGAAAATCATTGTGGTTCCAAGGTTACCAAGCACACCCATTCATGGCAAGAGCCACATAAATTAGGAGCCATGTGTCAGGGCCTTGAGAGTATCCATAGATTTTGCAACCTTTTCCCCCCTTCACTTTTAGGGCTCCTCCACAGCTCAAGATTGACCTCCAAACCCTGCCGGAGACTACGGCCAGCCTACAGAGAGAGGTCATGCCCTGCAGGCTTCTGCAGCACTCCCCTGCTCTCTTGACCTCAGACCTGCCTCATCGCTACGGACTCGCCTGGTGATCTGTGGGCTGTGGCTGATCCTGGTTACTGTCACTGGACCTGTTCTGCTCTTCTTGGTCGGGCTGTCAGCGAGGGGCCCTCTGCCTGCCCGCTGTCCCCCTCAGCTCCTTGCTCACCCTCCCTTGCTGCTCCCTGACACCTGCAATTACTCCTGGCATTAGTAATCCCAGTGCTACAGAGGAAGAGGAACAGCCAGCCAGACATGTATCTGGCCTAAATAAGAGACCAGCTTCCTCTGAAAAATACAACTCAGGTATGACTAATACGCCAGAAAGCTCATGCCTCAAGTAATCCCCCGCTCAAGACTTTATCAATAATGCAAAATTGGATTGTGGAACACAACCCCCCTGAAACTTAATAAAAAAAACTAGCTTAAGCACCACATTAACATCATTGAAATTGATGAGTAAGGAAGGACAGCTTCAAACAAATTACACCTCAGAGCCAGATAAGACCTTCTACCTCCAGGAGGCTGGATGAAAGACAAGGAGCTAGGAGCAGCTATTCTCACAGCCAGACGAAGTGAAGAGGAACCGAGTGGAAAACAACCAGSCTAAGAATTAAACACATTTTCCAATCTGACTTTTCAGAACTGAAGGGTCATGAATCAGGGATGACCTTTGCCACAGGGTGGTCTACCTAGTTCCAGTTTAGACAAGCTAGGATTTAGCAAAAATTCATCCAAAAGTGGGGAAGTCACTCAAGGGGCCCCAAATCTAGGCATCTTACACCCAACTCATCTCCCCTTATATACACAGATGCCTATGCTAAAGTTCTTCTGCAAAAATGCCCTGTGACTGTCCTGGAACAGGCACATGCTCAGTGAAATCCTGAAGTTAATAGTAGGGCCAGCAAGGAGGGACTGGACAAAACTGTAGACGGAGCAGAAAGAAGGGAAGAAAAGTTAGGAGACAGGTACCTAAGGAAAACTGAGACTTTTAGATGAATACACACCATTACTTTATACAGACTGTGCAAGTAGTGAACTGCAGGAATAGCAAACTGCATGCATACCACACCCAAGAGCTGCCAATCAACGTCCAGGTGTCTCAGGCTTATGCAGGGAGCACACATCACTAGGTTTCTTTTTAGATTAAGGCTGTGCAGCATATCTGTTACCATATCTGTGAAAGAATCCTTCAGTGCAAACCAGCTTCACAGCCAGCTGAAGATCAGGGCTGGTGTCTGGGTTGCCGGCCCTTCACAGGATCCACCAGGCATCATGCCTCCTACCTATGAAGCCCGTGTTGAGATTGTACAGCTATTCTGCAGTGACCTCTGAAGACAATGCAGACATCAGCACTTGACATCACATCAGTCCCACAGGCCCTTGCATTTAACACCTACAGCTCACGTGCAGTGGGCTCCAATGATATGGGCATCTGCAGAGCACCACAGGAGCCTGCCAGGAAGAATTAGCCTCATCCCTCTCCCCCTGATGCTAGTATGAGTTAACGGCACAGCACAGACAAGCCTGGCAGTTCAAGAACACCGTATACGTTGCAATTCAGGGTGAGAGCATCTATTCTGCAGCCGGGCTGCAATCCAGCTCTGAGTACCAACCGCAGGGAGCTAGCTGGAATTAGAGTAATGCAATTTCAATAACCTCACAAAGGTAAATGTGTTCAGTCGCCTCAAGGCCTCTGTAATCATTAATTATTAACTTAATGTCTGTCTTCCCTGAGGTATCCATTATCCTGTGTATTAATGGCCCTTCCAATAAGGCAGGGGGTAAACAGCTTGCAGATTACCTGATAGTATTAATGAAAGTTTGCAAATTGATTTGGTTGGATTAGAAAGCACTTGGCAGTTAACTGATTTCAGAATTTGGGAAAACAGCAGCATACAATGAAAGATGTTTTCTCTCCCTCAGCTTTATCTGCTCAGAAAAGAAGAAGAGCCAGGCAGTGGGTAGCTGGTGTTCTTTTGGATGTTTCTCTTTCCTGTCTCCCATCCAAAGTATAATTAAGGAAAGCCTCAGGCAGAAAAGGAAGTTGAAGCAAGAGGTAACATTAACCCTGCACATGTTCCAAATGCTCCTCCGCAAAGGCTAAGCCAGCCCTCTTCATTTTTTCCAGGCTTCCATATTTTCACTGCCAAGCTATGGGACAGGCCAGAGGGGCCAGATTCACAAGAGGATTTCAGCGGGCAAATTCCATCCAGTCCAACACTGYGATCCTGAGTTGCCTGCCTAACTCTTTAAATACCTTCAGATCCACAAACACAGAGCATAGATAGAGGGAAGGGTGACAGGTTGAGTGCGCAGGCATTTACAATTTACATCCTTTTCTTGTAAGCTGCTGCTCACCTTATTTTCTGACTCCCAGAAAGCTGCTTTTAGAACCCTCTGAAACATCATCTCATTTAACCGAAGGAGTATTTGTTCATTAGTGTTACTTGCAGCAGGATGCACATGTCAGCGTGGGAGTTCAGTCCCTGAGGATATGACAAGACAATTCATACCACAGCACAAAGGCTCTGGAGACACTTCTGCTCAGAAATTACAACTTGGTTCCACTGGCTGCCACTTTCACCCTGGTCAAAGTATCATGGTCAATTTGCAGTCAAGACAACCATGTCCATAGGCTGTGCAAGATAACACTGACCAGTATTAAAAGYCAGCATATCCCTTCAAAAAATAAGGCAAGCCTGAGAAGATTATCTTTACTGTTTCTGAAGCATATGCTTTAAATAGCCACATGCACAACACACAATAGTGCTGTTTTCAATCTGCCATGCACTTTGCTGGGCCTCCTGTGCCCGAGATCTGTATTTCCTGMTTCTATCTGAACATCAGAAAGTGATTTAAAGGGCGACCAAGCAACGTTATTCTCTTGATAGATTTTGGACATGCTGCACTTTTCTGTGTAGTCAGGTAGCATCTGTTCTTTAAGCAGAGAAAAAAAATACTGCTCTTTTGCATAAATTTATAAAAGAAGTTCTGATTTTGATCTTATATCCTAACACAGACTCATACTCAGCTTTCAAATTGAGAACCTTGTTTGTGCCAGAGTTCTGTGCCTGTGATTTTATCATAATTTAAAATCAAACTAGTCAGACACCAAATTATTTCCTGCTGAAAAATGTGCAATAGCTCCCTTTATTCCTATATCCTCTTTACCGCTGGCATCTTGTATTTATAAGTGTGTAGATTGAGAACTTAACATCCATGTTTTCTCCCTTTAAAGTCTTTCCTTTGATCTAGTCATCCATCCCAGAGATTGCTTTGATCCTTGCAGTTTTGCTAATTTCAAACATGCAATTATGCTTATCTAGTCCTGGAGGATCTGAATGTTTCAAGCCGTCCCTCATACACYGCCAGTTTACCAACACACCGCAGCTCTAATCAAAAACAGCTTGTTCTTGCCCAGAGCGCTACAAGCTAAGACTGTTCACCTGCCATCCTGAAAAACCAGGGAGAGTCTGCTTCTCTTTGCTTGGCCACGTCACAGGATGACAGGTCTCTTTACAGGACGCAGGATGGAGAATGTACTGACCTGCTGCCTGTGATAAGAGGGCATCTTGTCATGTTGAAAACGGTGGTCAGTGAGCAAGTGGAAGAGTCCAGAAAGAAATGATCACAGTGAGGAACAAGGCCACAGACTCTCAGACAGCTGCACTGGTAGGAAGCCTGATAGATAGCCTGGGAATACTGTCTTTCCCTCCTTCTTCCCACTACATTGCAGCCATTCAAATCTCACTGCTGTACAGAACTGGTGTCTGACCCTGGGAAGCAAGGAGCTCTCCAAAAAGGGAACCGTATTCGCCCCACACCAACCACAAGGAGAGTGGGCTTGGACTCTGATTCYAGGCCTGTTTGTTCCTGGTTTCTCTCTTACAATGTCAGTATGCCACATGAATGAAGCCTCTGGTTTTCCAAAACTGGCTGATCTCAGAAGCAGGAGAGGAAGGAAGGAGGCAAAAGAGAAGAAAGGGCATGATGCCTTTATTTCAGGATGGGAGCTGAACTAGTAGGAGAGTTCATTCCACGTTCCAGAAGATTGAAACAAATTGAGATATATCATCCCAATGCTTCATTGCTCAGTATTTAGATACCACATCATTGCCTAGCACCTGAACCGATTTGACAGAAGATGTGACCACAGCCACGTTTTGCTCTCTATTATTAACCTGTCGTTTGCTACCCACCATTCTCACACTCAGAAAGAAATCAGAATGTTTTCCAAAGTGTTAAAGAGTGATGGGGGAAAAAAAAAGGGAGGAGAAGAGAAGACAGACAAGCTGAAAAGAGACAGCAAGTGGCCACTGCTGTGGTACAGYGCTTGCACTATTTTCCTCTTACATGAGCCCACACAAGTCTTCTGGAGGTGCAGACTTCTGCCCTCGAAAGATAAAAGCAGGTTCCCTTCCCTCCCTATATAAAGACTACAATTTCTGTTCTTGCAGATTGAAGGTCAAAGTGGCAGTTTCTGTATGAAAGCTTCTCCTCCCAACAGCACAAGAAAGAAAAATTACCTGCTGTGGCTTAGCACCACCCTGGCGCTACCAGCAGCTTTTCAAGTGGCAGATTACACATGGAAGGTAGGGAGCTGAGCCGCTAAATCACCCTCCTCTATCCAACAGCCCCGTCAGCGGCAAGGCAAAGCACATTTTTCATGCTTTGCATCAAACAAGACTGACAACACCAGCATAGCCCCAACAACACTTTGTATTTGATAAGTCAGCTCAGAGATTAAAGAGGACTTTATTTTCCCAGTCTGCCCTAATGAGAACTACTTCTGAGGAGCTTTCGGTAGTTCAGACAAGTACGTGACTGAGGCTCAGTGTCTGCACTCACAGAGTGACTCCTGACGCCACAAGGGGGTGCAGAAAAAGGGCTTGCAGCTGTGAAAATACAACTGTTACCCGATGCTGTGTGCGCAGTCCTGTTACACTGGTCTAGGGAAAAATCCTTCTAGGAGAAAATCCTTCCAGGAAAGCCATGAGTTGTATCAGTGGAAAATGCAATTAAGCTCCACCTGATGGAGCCACATTGCAGAACACTTCTGCAGGCAGACTTTGCTTCCTACAGGACTTCAGCAGCCACCAAAACCTAAAGTTTCACACAAGGTCACTGAAGTACCTCTGCAGAGTTGTGTGTTGGAGACTGACTCACCACTTCAAAGTTGCAGCTTCAGAACCAGCTCTTCTAGGTTGAGTTACTTGCCTGATGTTTGAAAAATCTYAATGAATTTCCTTTCTTTGCAAGGGAGAACTACTAAAATTCATTCTTTCTTATATTAGAGAAATTCCCATCCAGTCCTCCTCCTGAAGCTTTGCTTTAGATCAGCTGTGATGAGCTTAACACCCTGGTTATCTTGCAACAGAGCTTCCTGCCATGACGGATTTTAGATTATCAGTCCTAGAAATTAGACACTCCTGTTGCACCTTTCTCAGCTTTACACATCACAGTCTTGCCTGAAAGAGGCAAGTTAATCACAACATCTTGTGCAAATCAGGAAGGAGGAAGAGAATAAGTTTGAGACCAAAATCCTTCAGCACTTAAGAGGTTTTTGTTACATTAAAAAAAAAAAAAAAACACGGATCCAGTAACAAAATCATGCTTTTCGTGACTACCAGTTCAAGATTCCCCGCATTGTCCCAAGCAGTCATTAAAGTACTTGTACCTTCAGTTTCAAAAATACTTGTTCTACTACAATACCTGGCCTCACGAGGAGGCAGCACGTATATCCTAGATTGTTTTCTAAAAAGCAGGTTCATCTTACTCTGAAGAAAGCTGACTCACGGGATAAGTCTACAGACATTCAACCAAAACATACTTAATATCTGGCATTACAGTTCTTCCATTTTGTGTCCTTAGAGAAACATTTATCTGGACAGGTGGTGCATCTTTGGGGGCATGGGGTGAAAACAGGGGGAAGAGAGGAGTATATATAGGTCATGCCTCTTGGAAAGAAAAGAGAAAGGAAAAGGAAGGAAAAAATCTACACCATGGAAATACAAATTGTTCATATATCATTCCTTTGCACAGAATATAAGCATCAGATTTATGTAACATGGTCCCAACCAAACGCAAGCACCTAGTGCACTCCATCCGCACAACCAGCGAACGATCAAAGCATATTTTGGATGATAGATGTAGGGCTGGCATGTATTTATCATTTAGCTATCTGGAGATTTGACCACCAGGTGAGCAAGGAGACTGTTAAAAAGCAACTGCCTCACAGCACAGAAATTTGGAAGCTCATACTCTGGAAGTTGCCCAAATTCAGAGACTTCTGCGTTTGATTTTCATGTCTGTTTTCCCCATAAAAGATACATGGCTCAAAGTCACTTGCCATTTGCTCTAGGAAGCCAGAGCAAACAGACGAACCTGGATAAGGGCTTCTCTGCTACGTGTGTTAACAAAGAAATGGACAAACATGCCAAGCCAAAAGTCAGCAGCTCTGGGTAGCATTTCAGCAAAACTGCAGCTCTTAATAGATCCGGAGGAAGAGAGGCTGTAACAGTTTCATTGTGGGATGCAGCACTAGCAGTAAAGCCAATTATCATAAGCAGGGGCAGTTGGCATTGGTTGTTTGACAAGCCTCCCATCACTTGAGGAACTGCTCCAGAGGAAAAAGAAGAAACAGGAATAGAGGAAACCTGGATACTTGGCCTCCCATAGTATCCAATTGCCTTATGAATATGTAGCATGATCTACATGAAACACCCCTGCATGCACAGTTATCAAATCAGCAGCTTCCGAGCTGGATTAGATTGCAGAGCTAAGTAATATAGGGTTTACATTAGAGAGCAGAGTTTTCTTACAGCTTTTTAAAAAATGCAACACATGCAAGACAAGACAGTCTGATCTAAAGCACTGCAGAGAATCTTTGTCCCAGAGCTTGGGAGAAAGGTAGAGTTATACATTAAAATTGCATTAACAGTTTCTTTGGTGATCTGCAGGGCAGGAAGTGGAGTAGCAAYGAATTTTGTTGGTATTTGTAAAAAGTCATATCCCAAAATTTTCCACAGTCCTTTAGCAGGAAACCACAGCTCCATTAAAAAGGGGGAAAAAGTTGTTTAAGGACGGTACTGCTCAACAGAGAAGAAATGGCATTACCAAAAGGCCTAATAAGTTAATTGCTGTTTCTAGCATTCTAGTAAACCTTATGTGTCTTTGTGATATCTACATAAAAGCATAAACCTCTAGTTCTGTCTGAAATAACTCTTTCTATGCAGTTTTTTATATATGGAGTACATGAAATCTGGACACTTTTACTTCCAGTTGACACTATTTCAAGGTGATTTCTTGTTAGTGCTTGGAGAACTTTGATCCAGTTTTAGCTAAAAATCAAGTTATATTCCACACATTGGTTTTACATTTAAAGGGTAGTCTGAAATTAATCCATAGACATACTATTTTATTGCTTTTGCACTGTATTTCCTATTTTAATGCTAGATCTTTTGATGGAAGGTAGCAATCATTTAAACATTAAGAACAGTCATCTTGGGGACATAGTTGTCAGATTTAAAGATCTGAAGTTATATAGGCAGCTATAAAAGGATAGGAAGTGAATAGATCAATATTATGAGCCCCAGTAATTCTTTGAAGTATTAAAATGAAATGGGAGAACTGTTTGCAAGAATAACTTGATGATTTAAGTTATGCAGCCACTCCAGGGGCAGGTAAGAAAGCAACTAGCAACCCCTGCACCACTGCCCTGAAAGAGTTAAGGACAATTGTCACGAAGGTTTTTAATCTGAACCAAGGGCAGGCTAAAGTAGGACTTGCAGTCCGATCCCATTCTGAAGGCTGGAAAAGAGAAATCCTTGACAACCTTAATACACAGAAAAGCAGTAGCAGCCACTTAATTTGTAGGAGGGTTGCTGGGGGGAGCATTTATACAGAACAGACCTCTAATATTAGACAACCCCTTTAGAAGGACCTGTCAGCACCATCCAGACCACTATTTACATGCAGAAAGTGAGCAAACATTCACTGAATTAACCTTCCATTTCCATTAAATACGAGGTTAAGCATGTTTATGAGCAAAGCCTTAAGCATGGAGCAGTAACATACTGCTTTGTGACATCCATCCTAAGAGAATCTGGCATCGCTTGGAAGCATTTGCTCAATGAGTTTTTGGTGCTCATTTTGCATGCAGAGGAGGAAGCACTGTCCCTTCACATTAGCTAGAACACAGGTTCCCTGTAAGGATGTGGTTATTTGAAAGCAAGCCAAAGAAACAGCAACCCAGCCAGAGTCTGAAGACCTACTCAGAGCTCCCATTAATTTAGTAAGAGGTACACAGCTCACACAGAATTGTAGCAAGTTAGAAGTCACAGAAAGGCTTAACTAAAAAAGCTAAATGTATGGTGGGACAAAGTTATATATCCTATTCCATGCCGAATTTCAACCAGGTAGATATGAGTGCTATTTGTTGTGTGGGAGAAGTGATCCCGACCATGTCATTATTGCTGCTACCTGACTCTAAGTATGCTGTACAGGTAAGTTTAACTCTTAATCTAAGATGACTTTCTGCATTTCACTGAGATTTCAAAATTCAGCCTGTAGACCTAAGCATTTCAGACAGCTCCAAAAAGTAGTTACTTGGTTTAGTGATTGCTTCTAGGAAAAAGATATTTAAGGTTGCAGCATGAAAGATTGGAACCTTTAATATTTTCATKGCTTTTTGATCATAACAAAGCAATTCCCCAGCTATATAAGTCCAAACTAACAATCCAGGTTTCTTTTCCAGTCTCGTCTGGGGATAAATCTAGTTAGAAATCCCCTTTTATCTGCCTTTAAGAGGTAACCTTTCATAAGTACAAAAAGCTAGTAAAATTATATAACTCATAACGCAAACAACTGATTCTGATTCATTTACCTAGTCCTATTATTTCCCAACACTTTTCAAAGAAGTCTTTGTTGACAGATCATAACATTGGCTCTTAAGAAGAATCCGAATAAAAGTTCTAGCTCAAAGTTCTTCTAAAGGAGGAGGAAATCCTCCATTCTGGTTCATCTAAATAGGACAATGCATTTGGGAGAGTACATTTGGAGGAGGAAATCATTCTGAGCAATGCACTTCTAGAGAAACAGTCATCCTGATTATCTCACTGAACTACAAAGACAGGATAATTCGTCTCGTGTTTAGACATACTGTGTTTCAATGCTCAGGAGCTTTGGGGACATCTGAGATTCAAAGCGGAAGCCCCTGATTTCAAAGTTTTTGTCAATGTCTTGGTCAGCTTCTCAGCAGTGCTACTAGCCCAGGGCAAGTTTAACCTGGCATTAGCACTTCAGAGCATCTCAAAGCAAGGACATAATAGTTACAATGAGTGGAAACTCTCTTTTCCTAGGTTTACTAACAGCAAAAAGGTAGAACCCTTAACTAGCAAAGTCAGGACAAGGTGTGAAAGGTTCCCATGGGAGAGAGGTTAAGCAACTTGTTTCAGAATTCAGCTAGGAGGTGTCAGTGCCAGGGTAACCTTAGTGCCTGTACTTTGTATGTAGTGAATACAGCAACTATACCTCAGTGACTGKCTTACAGTAATAACTCTCCTCACACATTGCATAATGAGGTCCCAATCATAGCCCCAGAAGTTGTTTAACCCTCAAAAGTGACTTATTCCAGGCTATCAGCCAAGTGAATGCTTAAGTAGAATATATGTAGCTATGATCTTCATAGGCTGGTATTCATCTTGTCTCAGAAATGGTTTAGGGCAGAGAGGTTAAGAAGAATAGAGTGCAGGTTTAAAAAAGATTTGTTTCTAAGAGACACTTCACTAGATTCATTCAATTTAGTGAAGAAACTAAGGTTAGGAGAATGCCTTTTAGAAACCATTGTCTCATAGTAATTTAATACATAGGTTTTGGAAAAGAGACAGAAGGGAGTTAGGAAATGCTGCAGTCTAGCTTGCTAAGAAGCTATCTCATCAGGATGGATTAGATCTAAACACCTTAAGAACAGCTGTCAGCCTCCTTACAAGGCAAATCCTACACCCCTTCCTTTTACACTCTACCAGCCAAGCTACCCAGAGCTTAAGGGTACTATCACATCCTAGACCTAGTGACTAGTCTAAAAATCCCCCTAAAACTAAGGAGAAGACGACACTGATCTAGGTAAGGCAATCAGACCTGGTCTAAAGAGACTTCCACGATCAGACAGTTTTCAATGTTATTCAACATCACATCTCCTATCATAAGAGGACAGAGTCTTCAGAAAGACGTAAGAAAGAGTCAAACACCTAGCTCTGGGTCTGAACACAGCCCACACACCTCCCTCCCCAGGCAAAGAACCAGCAGCATAGCTGCTGGGGATTTTTATACCAGCATGAGGCTGGCTAATTGGGTTTCATCTGCAGCAGGCAGGAGTTTCTAACACTGTCAGCATCTGCTCAATAACTGTGACCTTGTGTGGAAAGGTAAATGATGTAACTGCAAGCAGCCTGGCTTCCTCCAAAATACAACAACAGAAGATAAGTAAGTCAAAAAAGCTTTTTTTAATGTTGCTTTAAATGCACTTACTTCAATGTGCAGTATTTCCACTGATATATGTTTATTTCAGTGAGATCCCAGGCTGGGAGTGATGAAGGGGGAAAACTGAGAGCTAAGAAAGAAGAGAAGAGAGGGACAGGTCAAACCTGGACGTTACTGAGGGACCTCAGCAGGCTAGACAAAGGGGCCAACTGGAACTTCATGAATTCAGCAAAGATAAATGCAAAGCCCTGTACCTGGGACAGCTTAGCCCCAGGTACCAGTGCAGGCTGTGGCCTGGCTGGCCAGACAGCAGCCCTGCAGACAAGGAAATGGGGTTCTGGTGGTAACAAAGTGAACATGAGTCAGCACGTGTCCTCATGGCAAGGGTCAACCGCATACTGGGTTGCATTAGCAGAAGGACAGCCAGAAGGGCAAGGGAAGTGATTTTCCTCTCCACTTAGTACTCCTGAGGCCAAATCTGGAGAACTGTGTCCAGTTTCAGCCACTCCGGTACAGTGGAAGGCCACCAAGATGGTCAGGCAGGAGAGAAGAGTCACAGCCCTGATGGCCCAGGGCACATGAGCGATCCAAGCTAGAAATAAAGCCCCACAGACTGCAATCAGGCCAGCTGAGAAGATCACACTGTCCAAAAACTTTGTGGATTGTATTCACAAGCGCTGGTGGGAACCAACTGTTGAAGGATATCTGTCATTTCAGATAAAGCCCAAGGTTCCTCCTCTGTTTCATGGTGATGACAATGATCAGCCCATTAAGACTGCTGCGTGGACATGCTTGGGAGCCCAGATTGAATAACACCGATTTATCATTTCTGCCTGGGATTTCATATTTCTCCTTCCCAGCTTTGCTCACTGAAGGGCAGAGTTAAATCAGTACTTTCTCAAACCCAAAAATATCTGTGTTTCATTTCAGTTTGTCTATGAACTTGYAAGAATATGAAGCTTTTGGGGAGGGGATTACAACACATTCATCAGACTTTTGGTTTCTTTCCTATCCAAAAACATTGCTGTATTCTCTCAGCCATGCTGAATTGTARTTGTTTGGCTGCAGATGCACAGAAGCCAAACTAAAGCTCCTCAGTTCATTTCGAGTCACTTGCAGAACCTTCATGATAGAAAAAGGAGTCGTATTTCATTGAAAGCAAAGCAATAAGACATCCCAGACAGGAATAAACCACCATCCCCCAAAGTGCTCTGAGGATACACAGAAAGGAATAGCCCCAGATGCAACATTTGCAGATGGGTCAGAGATTTTGCATTTGCTTTGGCTTTGTTTTTATCCTGCTCCTGTGCCCCAGGGCTCTGCAAGTGAATAAGAGGCATTGTAATAACCCATCCACTCTTCAAAGTGGGGAATTAGCAATCATTATAGAGTGCTGTGTTCTGGCAGGAAACCAAAAGCCCTGTTTCCAGTGCTGGAATCTAGGTGCAGGGCCTTTGGAGAAGAAGCGGCAGCAAATGCCCACCCCTGGTGAGCTACTCTCTGCATAAACAGCTGCATAAACAGCTCTGCAGTGGAAGTCACAATCTGGCTCAGGAGACTTTTATGTCTCCAGTCTCTAATGGGGTTCACTTTAAATTACTTTTTTAACATCCTATTTTCCTAATAAAAGTCAGCTCCAGTGTGGAACTGGCTCTAAGAATTGCAGTCTCTAAGCCATAAATGCTTTCAGAAGATGCAGCATGGTGATCAATGCACAGGATGGATTAAGGTTTAGGCTGCAGCTTTTGGGAGCCATACAAGTCACTAATTACACATACAGCCCTTAGCACAGTAATTTGTAATCTTACATACTACTTTGGGGAAGAGTCAAAGAGAAATAGCTCAGTTTGGCACTGAAGTAAGTTCCCTGTAACATTAAGCAGCAGAATTTCCCCCCAAGCAGAGGTTTGTCCATGCCTCCTTAGCAGGTGGCATCCTGAGGTTGTTCAAGCGCAGAGATAACAACTCCTACGCTTCCTGAACAGCAGAGGCCAAGAGTCGAGGTCTCCAAAGTCATCCCGTGCCTAAACTTCCATCTGCCTTCTGATACCTCCTGGCCTTGGCTGTAGCTAAAGAGCTAATACTTCCAACTGGCGAAGACACCTCACAACCTACTAGGGCAGGACAGAATGGAGCTACTGCCATTATTGCCAGCCAGGAGTCACCGCGAGGTTAAAAAAGACAGATATGTAGCTCAGGCATACCTCAGCCCCAGGTTGCAGGGAGCAGGGCATACTCTACACTGAATCTGTTCAGGAGTTTCTTTCATTAAGCTGTGTTTGCTTTGAATGTACAACACCCCTACAGAGCAGCTGTCGAGCACAGATTTGACAGATGCAGCTTGAAAGAATACAGGAAAGTGTGCAGCAGCCTTGGGATTACTTTGTATTAAAGCAGAGAACACAGATTACCTGAGACACAAAAAGAAGTCAAAACTACCTTGGCCCTGTCTGATCTCTACTGGTATCTAACTGCCACTTAGTATAATGAAGAAACAGAGAAGAGAAATTGGAATTTAAATCTGCAAGATTCATAGCGGTTGAGATGATAAATAATGCTTTGCACGCGCATGCTTTTAACACAACCAACCACAGAGCTGACAGGGGCAATGAAAAGTAGGCGCCGATTAAATTGTACCATTTTCTTTCTGGTCACAAGTGTTACTGTGCAGGAGAGCTAGTCAGAAATCTTTCAATAAAAAGCTGTTTGCATTCAAAAACAGTCCTTTTGTCAAAAGCCTTGAAGGATTTTCAATAGAAAAAAAAGACAAAAAAGTTTAAACTTTTAGCTTTTCTTGAAAATGTTCATGTTATTCTTAAATTAATTTTAGATGTCTCGAAGAATGGCACCAAAATGATCTCTGGGTATTACCAACAGTGATTTCCCAACAAGGTCAATTAACAAAAATTTAAGCCATAGTTTCAATCTCATTCTCAAGGATTCAAAATTAAAATTTTAAATAAAAATTTGGAAAAAATCTTCTCCAAGCACGCAGAAATTACAAATGAATTTTGGAAATGCTTTGAAACAGACCAAACAAAAGGAATTGCCAAGCTTTTATTTTGGCTTTCCTTTGTTTTCCAAAAGTAGGTGTCATCTTTCAGCTAGCACCAACATATACTGTAAGAGATCTGTGTTCACTCTACTTGCATGTGTAATGATGCTGGTATAACTTGCAGCAGATGTACATTTGGGGAGAAATTATTTTCTTCAGAATCTATTTGTGTGGGAGGATGAAGTATGGTTATAATGAAGGTGCTGTGGGAGCTGAATGACTTTGCATCTCAAGCACAGGTGCACTTGGGTGTAACTTAAACATAGTTTGCAATCTCTCTAAATGGAGCATTTATAGTCAATTACACTTGTCATTCACCTTGCAAATACATCTATCTAATTTAACAGCATATGCAGTAAGCAGAAAAATAAAGGATATTATATTAGCTGACAGCAGAATACAGGTACGGATATCGGCATCTATATGTCACGTGGCAGATTTCCGAGCTAAAATACAATGAATTCAAATAGTGGCCTCCAGTGCCCTTACACTCTCTGCATCAGAAACCTCCTGTCAAATATAATTTTCTCCAGGAAGAAATGAATCTAGCTGAGACTTTCCAAAACCCGTCCAAGTGATTTGGATACTCACTTCTCATTAGTATTAACAGCAAATTGGCATCAGTATCTCCTAAACGCCTTTGGAAATCTCTGACATATTTTTGTGGCTGCTAAGTGAATCTTTGGGCAACCTGTACCAGAAATGACAAGTTTCACATTTGTTTCTCTTTACTCAGATATTCGTAATGTCCATGCCCCAAATGTCAAGATTTTCCCTCAGAAAGACAGCTGGGATGTGATAAGGAGGAGAGACAGACTTCTGTTGTGTTTTGATTAAAGGACAGAGTTCACATTCCAAAATTGTCTCCTCTGCAGAGGGCCGTATATACCAATTTCAGGATAATACCACGTTCTTTGTCATCTCTTTGTCACAACCCTAGGCTGGCATGTCGCTGCGATGGTCACAGGGATGCTGAGGAGTTACGTGGCTCCATGTGCTGTATGTGCCGATTCACACGCACCATCCTGGACAGTGCTATCATGGAGGGAAAGGAGGGGTGGGCTACCATACGTACACCTGACAACATGACCTACAGAAGGGAAAAGCTATTCTTTTGAGAGCCAATATTTTTTGTTACGTCTTAGATCATATTTAATCCCACTTCTGGTTCCAGGAAATGCTTTTCCAATCCATAATAAAAAATTAAAAAAAAGAAGAAACGCAAACTGATTTGCAAGCTTATAACAGATTATATTCTCCCCCACTCCACCAAAGTGAGCACCAGAAAGAGGCTTGTAAGTGATTTTATTTCGGCTACACCCAACATCAAGTGAAATATAAGTGTTGTGCAGGCACTGAGGTACTTGACTAGTAGGTGGGAATTTCATTCATGTGAAGCTGACCATAAAAAGAAATCAAAAGTCATTCAGGTAGAAACTTTTCATACGTTTAGAAACCAGAAATCCTTACAAGCCACCTCTCAAACCAAAAGCATTGCAAATCCTTTCAGACTGAATTGCCAGATACTGCTGTATAATATCTTTTCCTTTCAAAGCCCTAGCAAAGTAAGTCTTGCCGAGAAATATATATGCAAACAAGTAATACTGAGATCCCTTACATGGCTTCTTGGTCTGTTATTTAACTGACATCACTTCCCTTTTTTTTCAAATGTATTTCATGTATATATGCCTGTTTTCTATAATCTTCTCCATTTCTCTTATCTCTTATTTTAATAAACCTCATGTCCAAGTTCAGTATCTTCTTTAGCAGCTATACAAGGAGATATATTTGTTCACTGCAGTTATTAAAATTCTAAACATCTTCCTCCCTTTATTTGATTTTAGTGAGATTCTGGACATTTTCTCAATACCAAGAAGATTGGATTCATTGGAACGTAACTTTGAAAGAAGTCTTGCATCAAGACTTTAATTTCAGTCCAAAAACCCATCAATTTAAGGTATCCCCAGAAGATCTGAAGAAGGTGAGCTTTTTTTTATGAAATATTTTCAACACCAGTTTAAGATGAAGCACCTAAAATTGTTTTTTCTTCTTAACACTGAGGAAAAAATACAAAACCGGAGACCATCATTTTGCTTTCACGTATTTTTAACTCAAACAGAACTGATGGCCACTTTGCTTAAGGATGAACAAACTTTGGCCTTTAAATCTGACTTGTTAGCATTATCTTCCCTGTATTAATGGAATAAACTACTAATAACAAAGTTCTACCTTCCTAGGGGGCCTCTCTAGTAGTCTGTCATTGATGATTCACGTGCAAAGACAGCATTACGTTCGTAAGAGGCTCATCTCACTATTAACTATTCCAGTAGTAACAACCCCAGTATTAACTATCARGAGAGACCAGCAAGTGATTCTTCACTGATCCTTTGAGAAACTGCAGCGATTTGTTTCCTAGTTTTCTCTGTGCTTTCTGTCAACTCAATGTCCTGCAGTTTTGTGGAAAGACGCACACTGGATATATTGCTCTATTCACAGCTACTTGAAGGTACACCTTGGCAAAAGTGGGAGTTGGAGGACTTTATTTAAATAAGACTGTAAAACCTCAAACAACTTTAATTCCTCCCCTTGCAAACATATTTTCCCACTCAGAAGAAAAATAAACGCTCATGGCAACTTCAGGAGAAGAAACTGCACACGTTGAAAACTTAAGAGCAGTGAGCATATCCAACGGCCTTCTGTCCCCGGCCAGTCGATACTTTCCTATCACTTACCTGTCCAAACTGCTTTCTAAACCCCCTCCAGACAGAAAAGAGTCAGAAGACAATTCATCTCACTCTAACTCAAGCCTCTGCAGGTATTGATTATACGCAGAGCCCAGTTTAGACCACATCGCTAGCTTTTAGACAATAAAAATTAGGGAAGCGAATCCTACTGGTGAGAGATTGCTCAGCAGCTGCCTTACTTAAATCAGATGACAACACTACAGTGAGTGACTCAGTGTCAGCCCCTGAGTCCATCTTTCCTCTCCACTTCTTTTACTAGGCTCAAACACACAGTGAATGAGAGATCTCACCAAAGGAGATGCCATAAATGCAGCGCAGTGGCCTGTGTTCCCTGCCAGCTCTCTCTGAATAGCGTACCCATCTCATCTCTTCCTGGGTTTGATGACTGTTTTTTTTCTTCCCCTACAAGGGGCCACTGCTGTGCAAACTGGCACCATTCACTGTTGGTTCTGTAAATCACTTCCTGACAGTACATTTTCTTTGCAAAGTAACTTGATCTATTAAAATTTAAAAAATTTAATTGCATTAAACTTGCACACATACCTTCAATCCGAGTCTGTCAAATGCACGCTCTAGGTACTGAATGCATATGTAATTTCGTTCAGGGTGTCAAAACAGAAGCACAGTGCAGTCTGGGCATCTTCTAACAGCTGTTGTGAAGTCCTTACTGAATTCCYTGAATCCTTTCGCAATTCCCTTCCTGGGGTTCAAAGCTCCACTTTGATTTGGTTGTAGGAGCTTGTTTCTTTCTTTTGTTTTGGGGTTCCCACCACTTCTGGACTGTGAGGGACAGGAAGGTATRTTTCTGTTCCAAGACCACTGACTGAATACATTGTCCGATAGCAAGGTACTGTATCATTCCCTGAAGACAGACCCTAAATAAGGACAAAAGAAAGACTGAGTGCTTTACAGCCAGATCCTGTTGATCAGAAATGCTTATCTCATGAACTTCATCCTGGCTTTGTGACCTGAATTGTCTAAGAACACAGTCATTTCAGTCATCCACAGCTGGAAACAGCATGGTTGCTATAGCTGGCATCTGGTATGCTGAGAAAATGAGGGAGACTGCCTGCAGTCAGCCTTGCACCTAGTTGGAGGGCAGCAAAAGGACTRGCACATGTGCCTGGTGAAGCAAATCCTGCACCCTGTGCGTCATACTCAGTCCCAGATGTACTGCGTTGCAGCAAAGCAAGTCAAGCCACAACAACCTGCGCACTGCTCTTTTTCTGCAGGAAGGCAGGAACCCAGTTGGTGGCGCATACAGTATCCACACTGGCCTCCTTGGCAGTCTTTTGGCACACCACAACAGCACTTTCACCACAGCATACGGAGAAACAGGGACAGCCGCCACAACCAGAGAGTCGGCAGCCCAACTGCAGGCACACACCCATCTGCGTTGGGACGCAGGGCCGTCTTCAGGGCACCAGGGTGATTCAGCAGCACCTCGAACGTGACGTGGGTGATTCGTGGGAGGCTAAGTAACACAGCAGTACCTCAGGCCCCATGCAAAGGCAGTGCCGTGCTCCTGGAGGGCTGATTTTGGGCGRCTGGCGACAGGGCAGTACCTCAGGCCCTGCACAAAGGCGGTGTGGCGCTCTTGGAGGGCTGATCTCGGGAGGCAGGGGATACGGCGGTAGCTCAGCGCTGGCACGAAGATGGCGTAGCGCCCTCGAAGGGCTAATTTTGGCGGCCGGAGACAGAGCGGCACCTCAGGGCTGGCAGAGACGTGCCGTGGCGCCATCTCTGGGGCCGGGGGTAGAGCAGCGCCTCAGGCCGCGCGCGCACACACAACATGGCGCCCGCGGGGGGCCGATTTCGGCGGCGGGGGAAAGAGCAGCGCCTCGGGGCCGGCACAGACGCGGCGCAGCGCTCTCGGAGGGCGGATTTCGGCGGCCGAAGGTAGGGAAGCGCCTCGGGGCCGGCACAGACGTTGGTGCGGCGCCCTCGGAGAGCGGATTTCGGCGGCCGAAGGTAGGGCAGCGCCTCGGGGCCGGCACAGACGTGGCGCAGCGCTCTCGGAGGGCGGATTTCGGCGGCCGAAGGTAGGGAAGCGCCTCGGGGCCGGCACAGACGTGGCGCAGCACCCTCGGAGCGCCTTCTTTGGGGCCCGGGGGTAGAGCAGTACCTCAGGCCCTGCGCAAACACGACACACCGCCCTCAGAGGGCCCATTTCGGGCGGCCGAGCCAGCCGGGTAGCGCCTCCGGGCCAGCACAGCCGCGGCGCAGCACCCTCGGCGGCCGCCGCTGGACCGGGRCAGGGCAACGCCTCGCACCGCCGCCGCTCGCGCGCGCCTTCGCCCGCTCCCCGTGCGCGTGGCGGGGGGGGCGGGGCGCTCTGTGGGGGGGCGGGGCCTGCGATCCCCGCGGGAGGGGCGCTCCGCCCTGGGGGCGTGGTTAGCGCCGTGGAGGCGGGGCTTGCCGCCGGCAGCCGCGCTCTACCACGCGCACGTCTAGGCGCCACTTCCGGGCTGGCGGAAGAGGTGGGGCACGGAGTAGGGCGCATGCGTCATGCTCTACGGAAGCCCGGAGGGCCGAGTTTAAAGGGACCGCGGTAGCGGCGGCTTTCGCCTAAAGAAGGGGGGGGGTCGCCGGCCTGAGGGAGGGCGAGATGGCGTCGCCGTGAAGAGCTGGGTGAGGCCTTCACCTCCGGGACCGCCCTGGGAGCGTCCAGGGGCGTGGGGCAGGCCGGGGGGAGACCCAGGCCTATGGCGGGGGAGGGGGACGGGGCCTTGACGCAGGCTCGAGAGGGAGAAGGGGCTGTGGGGCAGGTCTGGGGGGGAGCGGGGGGAGAACTAGGCCCAGTGGGGGAGAAGGGGCTGTGGGGCAGGTCTGGGGGGGAGCGGGGGGAGAACTAGGCCCAGTGGGGGAGAAGGGGCTGTGGGGCAGGTCTGGGGGGGAGCGGGGGGAGAACTAGGCCCAATGGGGGAGAAGGGGCTGTGGGGCAGGTCTGAGCAGGTTGGGGCCCATGGAGGAGCACTTGTGGGGCAGGCTCGGGCATAGTGGGGCCCTTGGGGGAGTGAAGGCCAAGGGGGGAATTGGCTGTGGGGCAGGCCCAGGTGGGGTGGGGGTCAGGGCCTATGTGAGGCCTCACCCCAGCCCCACATCCCGCGGGCCGGGTGCAAGGCACGGGCCCCCTTTGGCCTGCAGGCCCCTGGGTGGTGGCTCAGTGTCTCAGTGTYTCCTCCCTTGCTTGCAGCCCGGCCCGGAGCAGGCTGGATGCCCACAGGCGCCAGGACACTCGCACAGGCTGCCCGGGCACTCGGCAGGGGCACAGCGCTCTGCCTCCAGCACACACGGGCCTCCTTGCCGGGACTCCCCTTTTGCTGCGTTGGCTTCCCCGGAGCCAGCCCCTGTTTCTGGTACCGGCTGCTGGTGAGGACCGTGTCTTTCTGGTGCGTGGGTGGTGGTGCTGGAGGTCTCCATTTGCCCCTGCCTTTGCATGCTGGGCCTCGCCAGGCCTGCACAGCTGCAGAGGACATGGCGGAGCAGAGGTACTGCGTGGACTATGCCAAGCGTGGCACGGCGGGCTGCAAGAAATGCAAGGAGAAGATCGTGAAGGGGATGGTGCGTATTGGGAAGATTGTTCCCAACCCCTTCACGGAGTCTGGTGGGGACATGAAGGAATGGTACCATGTGAAGTGCATGTTTGAGAAGCTAGAGAAGGCCCGGGCTACCACCAAGAAAATTGAAGACATCACAGATTTGGAAGGGTGGGAAGAGCTACAAGATGATGAGAAAGAATTAATCAACAAGCACATCTCAGGTGAGACACAAGGAGGGACCTGGGCTGCAAGGTGTGCCACTGATAACCATGCATTTCCCATGAAATCCTCACTGATGTATTAGTATGACTTGATAAAAAGGTGGGGAGTGATCAAATCTCTGGCTCAGCCCTATAATAAAGAGGAAGAAATAGTCACTTCTTAAATCACCTAGACCTCCTTCATAGTCAGTTGCAAGAAATGAATTAAGTTATATGTAGACTTGTAAAGTTCAGATGAATCCCACCAAGAAGCATCAGCTGTTTTCCATTTTTGTCTTTTTTTCATGAACTTTAGCAAATTATGTAACCTTTTAACTTTTGCTATTTGAAAAATGTTCCTTCATTTTTTTTTCCTCAATCTCCACTTGTTTTAAGACTTGCCTGTTGCAAAATATCTTATGTTATGTGTTGGGGGATGTTGCAGATTTTCTCTGACTGCCAGTTTGAGCTATTACCTTGCTGTTTTATAGAAGCTACTTCCAAGGTTGCAAGTACACCGAAGAAAAAAGCAACAGTCCAAGCTAAGATCTCTGCCACTGGACAAATAACCAGTCCCAAGAAAGATCTGTTAGGTATCGTCAATCCATCACCAAAGAAGTTCTCTGGCTTCACAGGTAGGGGTTATTAAACAGATTCTGGGAAATCCTTTACTTCTCTTCTAATGTTAGCATCAGAGGTGTTCTAATTTGACTCAGGTCAGTAGTTTTTTAATCTGTAAAAGGTGGTTTAGTTTTAACTGAAGTACTTTTTAAAAAAAAAAATTTWAAATGTTCACGGAGGGGAGAATGGTTATTCCTCAGTACCTTGTTCTGAGAAGCAGCAGGCCAGTCAGCGTGTGGGCACTGACTGGCCAGTCAGCAGACATGTAGCTCTGAACCAGCCAGAGCACGTGTTGCCACACAGACGAAAAGATGAGAATATGGATGGGTATTGGAGCGTATTATGAGAAGAGGTGATGGGGACATGGTGGGGAGCTGCACAGAAGAGCTAGTGGTATGAGGGATATTAACTTATAGAAAACTAGCCTTAACTCCATCGCTAATGGACCCAGTTGCTTTATGATTGCTTATTTTGCACACCTTGCTGGTTCTCTGAAAGATACCATGTGTCCTTTTCTGCTAAAAGGCTGCAAGAAATGAGGTGGCAACCCTGGGATCAGAAAAATACTTAATGACACTTAGTAAAATAATCATTCTCTACGAAAAACAGAGATTTCATTCTTGATGCAGTTAACTCACACAATTATACTATACTGTGTAAGATCCTGAAAAAAAGAAAAAACAGAAAGATCAGGTACAGGAGTTTTTAAATAACCTTCAGAATAGAGTTATTCAGAAACAGTGCAGACCTCTGAAACCAGTCCTGGCAGATGTTTGCACCTTTTAGAGATGGTCAAGACAAGCTCTGTCCTGGTGGTGGGAGCAGCTGTCTCTGGGAGTTTATTGGACAGATGTGAACAAAGGCTTAAGTGAGTTCCACTCCAGATTTTTCCYCATTTTAGCAATGATATTAGGAAAACGTGAAGGGAAAAGGCCTATAAAGTAGAAATAAAACAGAAGCATCTGCCAGCAGGAATTCCTTTTCACCATGGTTTAACTATATTCATCTGGTAGAATTAAGGTCCAGAAAATTCCGGTGTACTGTGAAGAGCAAAACTAATGAATAAGGAGGCTAGATTTTCTTTTTTACAGTAATTAAGTCACAAATTTTGGTGTAGCACATATCATTATTCAGTTCTGAAGTTTTGCCAGCATGCTAGGATTGTTCTTTTCAGCTTGCCAAATGGAGGTGTCCTCATTTTCAAATTCTGCACCATTTCATCCTTGTTAAAAAGCTACTTGTTATGTCTTTCATGCAGCTAAGCCAAAGAATTTGGAAGATGTCTCTGCAAACTCTTCCCACAAGTCTAGCCTGTCTGCAAAAAAATGTGATCCGAAGCACAAAGACTGCTTGCTGCGAGAGTTCAGGAAACTCTGTGCCATGGTTGCTGACAAGCCTAGTTATAATGTGAAAACACAGATCATCCAGGACTTCCTGCAGAAGGGAACTGGAGGAGGTATGATTCTTGCTTAACATTTTTCTGCATGTGAAAGCCCTCTCAAAATCAACATCAAAATATTATTCCAAAGGCAAGGATGAATTAAAATCTGTCTGCAATGTAGTCCAAGTTGTGTGCTATGATGATTTCTGAACTGATGGAGACGGTGTTTACAAAGTGAACTGCTGTTTAGATAACCAATTCAGATAAAAATGTCTCACACCAGGACCATGGAGAATGTAGGTGCTGCCAGACTTAGTGCCGAGATCAGATTTGGAGGGCAATTGGGGATGTTTCCCCAGAGAAATGTCCTTTCATGTAAAATAGAACAGCATGGTGGAATGTGGAAGCCCCAGCTGTTTGGTTTTTTTTTCCCTAGAGTCATGCTAATGAGCACAAACATCCAGAGTCTGTAGATGAAAATAAATTGTGACAGTTTCTAATGGTGTGTGCTTTTTTCCCAGATGGTTTTCATGGTGACGTATACCTGACTATTAAACTGCTGTTACCAGGTGTCATTAAAATTGTTTACAACTTGAATGATAAGCAGATTGTAAAGCTGTTTAGTAGGATTTTTAACTGCAGCCAAGAGGAAATGGTCCGGGACTTGGAACAGGTGAGTAGAGGCAGCAGTTCTCTCAATTTTTGGTGTTCGACCTCTTAGTATGGAAATTCTACAATTTTTTTCCCATTTGAAGGATTCTTAGCTTGGTTGTTAGAATGGGAGCTGGTGAATCTTGCTCTTCTTTCTGGCAGTTCTCTTAGAGTTTTTGCCATCTGGAACCTTTAGAAAACAATGTCTGAACAGAAAGCAAGATGTGAATCACCTGCAAAACTTTAGAAAGCAAGACTAAAATGTCAAAATGCATAGATCAGGATATGAGGATTTTGATTCTAGGAAAGTTGGGCTCTACCTGCTTTGTCTACACTGCTCTGTCTACTGTATCCCTATTTAACTGATTTATATTACCTTTTTGTAGCATCACTTATGAAAAATTATAATTCAATTAACAGGTCTGTTCCTGTGAGCTTCAGTTGGCTTAGGCAATTAAGCTAGACTCATATGATTGCAAGTGCTCACATGTGTGTATTTAATTCCTGTGCACAGGAGTTGGTAATTGACTGTGCACATTTCTAATTCATTGCAAGATGGAGAAAATGGGTTAATTAGCTAATGAAGCTAATTCCATCACTTTTGTTGATTGCCTTGGTGTATACTGCCTTTTAGTGACATCACTAGACTGTTTGCAGTTCTTGGAGTTTACAAGAACTGGATTCATCCTGAGGAAATACCACAGCAGTGAAAGTAGAGTCAATGAGATGGTACTGGTACTCTTACAAAGCTTTTTACAAATGAAACAGCTGAAAAGATGTACTCTGTGTCATGGCAGCTTTGTCCTAATGTTTGGTAGTGATTCGTTGATGGAATCCCAGCATCAGACTCCTTGGCTCTCTCCTACCTACTGGAAACGTGCTGAATCTCCAGTGGTGTGTGCCCATTCTCCAGCCATAGCTCTGACCCACACCCTCATTTTGTCCTTTTGGAGACAGGGAGATGTTTCCGAGACCATACGCCTCTTCTTTGAACAGAGCAAGTCCTGTCCTCCAGTTGCCAAAAGTCTCCTGACCATCCAAGAGGTAGATGAGTTCCTAATCCAGCTATCAAAGCTTACAAAGGAGGATGACCAACAAAGTGTGCTGCAAGATATCACTCGCAGGTAAGTGATCAGCATTTGGAGCTGCACTCTAAAACTAGGAGTGATTATCTAAATATCACAAGCTGGAATAGATGAAAAGCAGTAACATAAGCCAGGAGACTGAACTTTACACCTGTAAACAGCTATCAGTGGCTTTATGAAGACTGACTGCTGAACAGTATGGAGAACCTGTATGGCTCCTGTTCATGCCAGAGAGAGTTTCATTCTTGTCTATTAAGACACTGTTTAATTAGTACTAAACAAAACTGCTGTAGTGGTACTTAGCTGTTAATTAGGTTGGTGTTCCTAGGTATATTGGGAAAAGCCTTTGTGCCATTTAGATATCTCAAAGATTCTTGGTCTGGCTCAGTTTGTGTTGATCTGAGGCCAAGGATGTTGTTATAATCTACTCTTGGCRGATTAATAACTGAATTTTGCAAGGTCCCTCAATACAGGGGCAGAATTAATACTGCCATTCAAACGTAAAGATGCTAAAAGCCTTTTGGATATTCTCTTGTGCCTCTGAGATGTCACAAGTAACACATCTCCACATTTGAATTTAACCCCTGCCGAAGGGGAGGACCTGTTATTACAGAGGCCTGGATCAGTTTCCTTTTTCAACTGGGAAGTAGTTCAGATAAGTGTCTGTCTCTGAATCCTCTCTCACACCTCAGGTGTACAGGCAACGACCTGAAATGCATCATCAGGCTAATCAAGCATGACTTGAAAATGAATGCTGGTGCAAAGCATGTGTAAGTCCCACCTTTTATTGTGAGATAAAACCAGAAGTGGGCATTCGCCTACTAATCCATGTGCAGCAGAGCTGAGATTGATATGTTTTTCCCTCCTCTCCTCAATTTGTTTAAAGGTTGGATGCTTTGGATCCAAATGCCTATGAGGCATTCAAAGCCTCACGCAATCTCCAGGATGTGGTGGAGCGAGTCCTGAGGAACCACCAGGAGGCTGAGAAGGTGCCAGGTCTGAAGCGAACCCTCAGTGTGCAGGCCTCTCTGATGACTCCCGTTCAGCCCATGCTGGTAACGTTGGCTTCCCTGCAGTGGTAACCTACACTGGAGGGAGAGATGGACTTGTCATATCCACTGCCAGAGAGCCTGACCTTTACAGATCAGTAGACAGAAAAGTGATTACATGCAGTATGAGCTAACAGATTGTGCAGTATGATTTTTATGTGTAATGTCATTTTATAAAGCGTTTTCTACCAAGAGACAAGCATTTGGTGTACTGTGTACTTGCTGCTTTGATGAAACTGCACAAGCTAAAATGTCAACTTGCTTTCAGTCCAGAAGTGACTTTCTTATTTTCTTCTGCATGCTCTTATCACAGAAGTGTTCCTTTCTGTGGAAATAGTTTAAGACATTTGTTGGATTAGAGATTCAAATAAGGTTGTCTTCTATTTGAACAAATCAGAGTTAATATTTACTTCTGGTCTAAGTGCACTCCTAGAAAAGGCACAGTACTCACACAGTACTCTTCCTTTGGAAAAGATAAACAGTGAAAAGCTATAATTATTTGGGCAGGTTCAGATGATTCTAAGTAAATGACTGAACTAAGAAAAGGAAAACTTGGACTGGATATCAGAGATCCTGCGCAGAAAAATCTAAAAAGGAATTGGCAGTTCATTCGTGAAATTAAATAGTAGCTTTATTTTTAAATGTATCAGACAAATCTTTTATGGAACTTTTCTCTCTACTTTTCTAAGGCTGAAGCCTGCAAGTCAATTGACTATGCTATGAAGAAGTGCCCAAATGGGATGTATGCAGAGATCAAATATGATGGGGAGCGGGTGCAGGTGCATAAAAATGGAGATCATTTCAGCTACTTCAGCCGAAGCCTCAAACCTGTCCTCCCTCACAAAGTAAGCACATATAAACTGTCTCTTCTGCTGTGCCAGCTGTTACCTTCCTCCTCTGTAAATGTGCTTGAATTTCACATCAGTTTCTATAGGCAGCAGGATACCTTCTGTTTTAGGCTTTTTGCCTGACTTGTCCAAATACTCAAATGAATCTGGAAAAGCAACATTTAACAGAACTGTAATCAATTAATTTTGGTGGCCTTAAAGGGCTTGAGACTACAGTTAACCTATCTGCTTCTCAGTCCTCTTTACGCACTGCATTTGGGTTGGCTTCACACCAGTTGGGTGACTTGGTTACGTTTGTTCAGGTCTCGTTTTTCTATTTATAACCAATGCTAACAGTCTGTGCCATACTAGGAAAATAAAGCCAGTGCAGATATGCCCAGACGTGGCTTGGACATACTCCTAGAGAAAACATCAGCTTTGGAGTGAGTCTGTCCCTTCAGCCAGTAAGCATTTTGTATTTGTTGCTGTTCTTTTTTTCTTCAAGGTAGCCCATTTTAAGGACTTCATCCCCCAGGCTTTCCCTGGTGGCCACAGTATGATCCTGGATTCAGAAGTTCTTCTGATTGATAACAAAACTGGCAAGCCGCTTCCTTTTGGGACTCTTGGTGTGCACAAGGTAAAAAAGGATTCTTTGTAGTGGTTGGAGTTAAACAGTCTTAAACACTGTAGCATGTGTTCTGTTATCATAGGATAACATAAGATGTCTGGTCCCTGAGAAGGTTGATATAAATGAAAAAGCACTGTTCTAATAAAATAGCTTTGATATTAACCTGATCATTAGCAGGTTAATAGGAAAAATTCAGCTCAAAATAAATGTTAAAAAGCTCTTGGAAAATCTTGCAATCCTGTCATTGTTTATAGTTGCTTGTAGCACTATCTGGCAGACAAGAAGATGAGGATGATACAGATATGAATTTAGTCCGTATGAGTGTTATGTAATGCTTATGTCTAGATTAAATGGTGGTGAGAATGAGGACAATAAATTGAAAGCTAAATTGTAAGTGCTTTAACTTAAAGGCGCTATTAATCTGAAGTCCCTGGAATGCTTGCTGGTTTCTCGTTGCAGCAGTAGTGATAGATTTTAGGTTGCCTGAAGTCGTTAATATTTGTGGTGTTATTACCCTGCCGCTAGGAAATTAACATGTTTTATTTTCTTAGTTTGTGCTTTGACACAGTCTAAATTTTAATTCTGAGAATACTTATGCCTTTTAGAAGGAGCCCAAGCTTATTATCACTAACAGATTATGGGGATAAAAATACATCCTTTTCTTTCTGTTATTTTTCTACACCTTCATGTTGCTGCTTGTTTTATACTGCAGATTTCTTTTAATTGATAATAATTGTTTTACAGAAAGCTGCTTTTCAAGATGCCAATGTTTGCTTGTTTGTGTTTGACTGCATCTATTTCAATGACATCAGCCTGATGGACAGGTATGTGTGTCTTGCATAGTGTGAGAACAGTCTGACAGATTTCCCAGCAGGAACTTGCTGGAATACACTACCACTGCAGAGGGAGCAGTTCATGTCGACAGTTATTACTTGCTATTTACCCCTGTAAAATTAAGACAGCATAGGAGAATCCTTATTGTGATAAAGCTATAAATGACAACATCACTATGGAGCCCCACCTTGCGCTGCAGTTTCAAAATAGCAGGAGCAACTGCATTCAACTGAATTCAGCGTGGTTCAGAATATAGCTCATCTTGTGTCCTCTGAAATGAAATACATGCTTCATGTAAAATTTCTATTTTATAACTTACTTCCTGGAGGACTGATAAAGAATTGATTGTCCTTTCTGGAACTCTGATTTATCTGTAGGATAAATCATTTAGTTATTTAAATAGCTTTTTTTGGTGTTCACACAACTGGCAGTTCATGTTGGAAGTGGTTGTGTGTCCTTAATTACCTGTGCTCTGCTCTAGGCCCCTGCGTGAACGTCGTAAGTTTCTCCACGATAACATGGTTGAAATCCCCAACCGGATCCTCTTCTCGGAGATGAAGCTTGTTGCAGTGAGTTCAATGCTAAATAAAATAGCATACGTGGTAATACCCTGGGTTATACAGAGAAGACTGAAGTAAGACTGCAGTGAGCTAGGCTGCTTCCAGTACCCAAACTGGCAACTTTCAGTGATACACAGTCCTGCTTTTTTTAGTGTAGATATATCCTGTGCTTTTAGACAGCAGCTTGCTCAATTTTTGCTTTGATTTGTTATGCACAAACCCTATGTCCTGTCTTTTTCCCCATTATTACTATTTTCTGGAGCACCTTGATTTTGTTGGAGAATGTTGGATATTTGGGGCAGAGAAGTTGTTTTGGGATGAAGAAAAAAGCATAGGTCCCAAGGCAGTTGGATAGAGAAGCAAGCAGGTAGTCTTGACTGACACTGCTGGCTGAGAAAATTTTCTCTTGTGCATCTGGGATGTGTTTAGGGCATGAAACCAGTGTGGCTATCTCAGAGATGAGGAGATTTTTTGTTTGTAAGTTTTTAAGTAACCAGCCATTCTCTTGTTGTGCCTTATTGCTCCAAATGGAAAGCCACAAGAGCACAGCCCCTTTTATAGGCTTAAGCTTACCACAATTCTTTTCCTTTCCAGAAAGCTTCAGATCTGGCAGATATGATCACGCGAGTTATCCGTGAGGGCCTGGAAGGACTGGTGTTGAAAGATATAAAGGCAGGTTCCCATTCATTCTTGACTGGTGTATGCTGGGCATCAGGGAGTAACAACAGACTGCTCTGTATTTCATACTGAACAATTGAATCTATTCTGAGTTTGAATTCAGCTCTTACCTGCTTTAAGAGCTTTTGAGCAGTGCCTGGAAGGGGGGGGATATGCAATAGTTTTCTTTGAGTCCCAGTTACTGTCACTTCTTGTCCAAATTTTGATATTATTTCCTTCTTCTCTTGCCTGTTTTCTGTTGTCTGGACTCCTGCTTGTCTGAATCTTTGGGTGCCCCCGAGACTTTTTGCACAAACAAGTATATTTGTATGTGCCTGCAGTGTTGTGGTCCGGCAGGCAGATCACTGAGATGGGAACCAGGGCTGCATTTTAATCACAGCTCTGTCACTAGTGTCTCATGATTCTCTGCATTGCTTAGTGCCTTCATTGCTTCAGTGAAGTGCTTTGAGGCCTGTGGATGAAATGCAGAAGACTGAGCATCCCTGAAATATCTCTGTACTCTTGTAGATGCTGATATCCAAACCAAGTTGCTCCTTATATATCTGAGCACTGCTGTGCTCATGTACTGCAAAGCTGGATAAAAGCAAGAACCATTTGGGGAAATGGCTGTCCACCAAATGATCTCCTTTCTGACTGGGGGTTCTTGCTTGGTTTTGCACAGGGTAATTATGAGCCAGGAAAACGGCACTGGCTGAAGGTGAAAAAGGACTACCTAAATGAGGGTGCAATGGCTGACACAGCAGACCTGGTGGTGCTGGGAGCTTTTTATGGACAAGGCAGTAAAGGTGAGTGTCTGGAGTTAGCTTAAGTCAGAGATCTGTCAGTTCTTCTGAAGAATCTCAAGCTTTTTCCTGTTCCAGAACTCCTGTAGCATTTGCTCTTGTACTAGAATGAGACTGGCTCTAACAGTGACTGCCTGCTACATGCTAGGCTACAGCAAGCTGCCTGAGTTTACTGTGGGTCAGTTGGCAGAGTGAAGCATTAGGTCTTGGGTTGGCCTCTTACCCAGTGTAGAGGCTGTTTGTTCAGCTTTGTATATGGGAGATGATAATGTGAAGCCATCACAAGCTTGAGGTCCTTTGACTTCCAGAGATGGAAAAGGGTTTTAGCTTGTTACTGTGCTTTTTGAGAAGCTATGGTTTGTCCTGTAGAAGATGCCAACCACCCTGCTCTCCTCTCGTCCAGGTGGGATGATGTCCATCTTCCTCATGGGTTGCTATGATCCCAAGAGTGAGAAGTGGTGCACTGTGACCAAGTGTGCTGGTGGCCACGATGATGCCACCTTGGCCCGCCTGCAAACAGAGCTGGATATGGTGAAGATCAGCAAGGTGAGATGGGCTGTGGCATGAGGCTGGTCAAARGAGTGCTTAGCAAAGGGCTTGATAAACAGATAAACTGTGAAGAACCTTCTTTCATTAGACATATGTCCTCTCTGGCAGAACTGAGCTGTAGGTGCAGCCAGCTCCTAAAGATGAGGCACTGCCTGAGATTTGTTTCCACACACCAAGTGGGAAGCCCGGCACTATCAGGTTCCTGAAAGTTGCATTAGGAAAAGGGCAAATACCAGTATTTTGGCATGTTGCAATTGGTGAAGGCAGTCACTAGATGGGGCTGTGGGTGAGAAATCCTAAAGTCAGTCTATTGCTTTGTAGATAACCTGAAATCTTGGAGTTAAGACTTTTTTATGAATGACTTATTTAGATGAGGAATTTTGTTTTTCAGGACCTGACTTGGAAAAAAAAAAAAAAAAGTTTAAATTTAATATTTACTTGCCATCCTGGAAGCCATTTGTAGCAAGATTATGGACTCTTAAAATGTGTAATTTTATATGAATTACAATTGGAGTTACATGGTTATTGTTTTAACATATGGAATGACAGTAATTGAGAGCTCTGTTACTAAAAATTTTTGCCACACTATAGATAGGAGAAATTGCTGCAGATCAGTACACCTTGCACTGCAGGTGAAAGCAAGTTCCATCCATACAAAGGGGATCAAGTACATATGTGTTAATCTACTACTGGCATAATTTTTCAGCAACCTCTTCCCTAGAAATAGGTTCATATATGATCATAAATGTTATAACTTGTTTTTTTGCTCTTAATTATTAGGATCCTAGTAAAATTCCAGGCTGGCTAAAAATTAACAAAATCTACTACCCTGACTTCATTGTCCCAGATCCAAAGGTAAGTGTTTTCACAAAATGACTAAATTTTCCAGCCCTGATAATAGCAATCTACTACTCTTTATAAGGGTACAAATTGTCTGTGCTACAAGATTAGTTTTCATGTTTGGAACAGGAAATGAGGCACAGATTTCTATCTCTGAATCTTGCATGTGCATTTTGAGGTTAAAAGAGTTTCCTAAAACAAATCATACCTGCAGCATTTCTGGGAAACATTCTTGTGCATTAAATCTCTTCCAGAAGTTAACTTGTTTTAAATTTGAGGCATGAAAAATCTGACTTAAACAGCTGAAGTACAACTGTAAACAAAAGGCTGCTATTGTTGTTTTACTAAGTTCAACAGTATATTTTGTGCCATGTATATCTGATAGTAAAAATGTTATTTAGAAAATGACAATATGCAGGAGCTGGGGATCTCTGACTTGCTGAAAAAAGAGGAGTGTTTCTAAATAAGGCAATCGGAAGAGCAATTTGCGTATATGGACCTCTGGTGTGCTGGGGTGTTTGTCATAGAAGTAAAGGGACGCAGAAGCATTAAGTTCGTTCGTGAGAGAACGCAGGAATATGACATATGATTTCTTTCAATACCATGTTTAGAAAGCCCCAGTGTGGGAGATCACAGGGGCTGAATTCTCCAAAGCAGAAGCCCACACTGCAGATGGGATCTCTATTCGCTTCCCTCGCTGCACCCGCATTCGAGATGACAAAGACTGGAAGACAGCCACCAATCTCCCACAGCTTAAGGTGATTTAATGTTGTATGCTTATGTCTGCAGCATGTTTGAGAGTAAGTTCTGACAACAGCCAATCTTTAAAAAGTCATGTTCTGATAGCAGGTATGTAGTGAAGACACCTGCTGACTAGTATCTAGGATAGCGTATCACATTTTCCACTTATTCCAGGCTCAGGCTGCTTGCTGGACTATTTTGATGAGAATCTTACTCTTTACTGGGGCTTCTTGAGTCTTTTGAGCAGTTGTGCACTTTCAGGAAAGTCTCTGCTGGTAGCTAGTTGTCTCAGCTCTTGTAACAGCCTTCAYGGTGAGGAATTTCCTTCCTGAAAGAGGTGACCTTTTATTCTCTAAATGTTTATGGTCGCTGTGTCTCCCATTAATTGCTGGGATTGGGGGAGGCATCTGGGAAGTGACTAAGGGCAGTCTGGCCCAATTCCATGACATAGGGGCCAAGTGGCATCCTGCCAGGATCCCTGGGGCTGCACCCACCCCACACAGCTTCTCCGCCTCCTTGACTGATAGAAACCGGTTGGCTTGTTGCCATCCCCAGCAGTAAGTCAGCTGTTGATGAGCTCTGTTCTCAGTCTAGTTACTGTTATTTGGGCTGTCTGCATGCTGCCTCCGGGGATACTGACAGCAGATATAAGGGCTTGTTACGCCATCGAAGCAAGGAGTGATTCAGCCCACCTACTGTCAAGCAGTTGTTGCTCCCTATGCAGGTGGGGAGAGAAGGGTAAATGCCCTCTTCAGACAGACTGTTCTAGGAGTGAGCAATGGATAGTGTCCATTTTTCTGTATAGGGAGCCAGGCCGTGAACAGTTAGTCTGACTTGCTCTGTAGTCGATGGTGTAAATACAGCTTTGGTACCTCCCCCTATAGGTTCCCTTAATATCAAATAGCTGGTTGGAATGCTGAGAGCTTGAATGAGGGTGACAGAAAAAAGGCTACAAAAGGTGCAGGAAGAAAAAACATATGAGCAAACACTTCAGAAAGAAAACAAAAGCAGTACATGCATTACAGCTCCTGTCTAGTATCAGAGGTTTCACTGTGGCTAAAAGGTAATGCTTTGTTTCTGGTGGGGTAGGAGCTGTACCAACTCTCCAAAGAAAAGGCTGATTTCAGTGTTGTTGCTGGGGAGGAAGAGGAATCCACAGCTGGCAGCAGTGGAGAGAATGAGGGAAATTCCAGGTCTTCCACACCACACAAGACTATAAAAACTCCCCCAAGCAAATCGCCTGCAAAAGCCAAGAAGCTAGAAGGTAAGATGGTGCTTTCCAGGGAGAGGAACCTCAGGGTGGATTCTGTGCGTTTGGGGCCAGCTGGCTTTGGATCTTTGCCTTTTGTCAGATGCTTGAAGATCCCATGGAGCTTGTAGATGTACATCAAGGTTAGTACATGGGCAAAGCTGCTTAGACCCTTGGTTTGGACTGTGTTATTCCCAGCACAGACTGAATAGCCACAGTTCTGAGGCATGCTGGAATCAAAAAAAGGTGGTAACAGGACTGATGATGCTGTTCAGGTTGGTGTTTAGGCAGCTTGTTTAGATAATAAAGACTCCCTGAGGTTATGCTGCCTAGGACAGGTAACTCTGCTAGGCATAGTTAGTTAGTACCAGAATTACTTTGGCATAACTTCTTTCGGATTCTAGATGTTCTTTTCCATCTTAATAGATCAGGGTCATTAACAGAATTTATAAGACTGGTCTGAACAGCAAAGCTGCTGCTCCCATTCCTGCAGATCACATGCCCTTTGGTTAGACATTTTTGGCTGTAAACCAGTATCTAATTTTATCTGGATGAAATTCATGCATGTATTAGAGATCCTGGAGGGGATTTCCAGGTAGTAAATTGCAGAGCTGTGAAATGAGTTTGCCTCACCAGCACTTTGTCACTGGGGAATAACTTGTGGCAGATCTCTAAGCAGTCTCGGAAAGGCGGTACGTTGATAGCAAGGAGAAAATAAATTGAACAGGAACGCAGCCTCCTGGAGATCAGAGCAGGAAGAGGCCCAGGGCCATTGCAATAGAAAATGTTCATCTTACTAGTTAATTTCTAATTCACTGATTACCCAAAAAATGTGGGGGGGGAAGCCTTTTCCCCTTTTACACTCCCTTCCTTCTTCTCCCCCAACTTGAATACACAACCAGTATCTCAGCAAAGAACTCAATGAGAAAACTTTCTGGTTTTAGGCAGCAAAGCAGTCATTGCATCCCCTCAGAAATTAGAAGAGAGACGAGGGGAGAAGCGAAAAGCATCTGAGATGGATGACAATGGAAAGAAGGTACAGTTGGGCAGCAATCGCTGCAGGGTGGGGGGAAGCCGAGGCTGTTTCAATTGTCTGTTCACTTTTGCCTTCCATGTGGAAAGTTTTATAGTCTTCCCATAGCTGCACCCTAAATTAAAATGAAATGCGAAGGTAGAAATAGCAGCAACAAGCCCTGTTATAGAAGAAGCAGATGTCTGCAACCCTTCTTCCCTAGCTGCAGATTTGACATAACTGGGTTTGTCATGCTAAAGGCTTGTGCTTCTCTATTCACCCACCAACAATGTCCTGCCCTACAGAGGCAACGTATTGTGATTGCCATGTGGCTACTCTTGCTCAGTGCTGCATACAGAAGAGAGAGGAGCTGTAAAAGGACAGAACTGTCCTTTCTAGCCCATTGTGCAGCAAATTGTAGGAGTGGATCAAGAATCACTGAGCTGTAATTTTCTGATAAGCCTGAAGCAGCTATGCTGATGTAAACAGCAAGTCCCTTCCCAGGGCTGTTGTTTTCCTACTTTTACTAAGAAGCATCAGCTTGTAAAGGTTCTAGGCATTAAGAGCATGTTTACTTGACCACATCAGCGTCATCACTGAAGGCAGCCCTTGCAGGGCTGCTAATGGGATAATAATTCCCCTTAGCTAAGGGAGCATTGATCATCTGYAGCATCTGGCTTTTAGAGGAACTCTATGGGATTTGCTCTTGTATATGATTTAATGGAGGTCCAAACAGCAATTTACAGATATTAGACGAGGGATTAAAATGATATCCTTGGGCACCATGAATGGATTGTTCATGCCTCAAAGAACTTAGTGTAATTTCCAAACCAATCTAATCTTTCATTGACCTTTGTTTCATCCTCTTCCACAATATGCAGGCGCTGCTGGACATATTCACTGGTGTGAAGCTGTACCTGCCACCCTCTGTGAAGGACTTCGACAAAATCCGGCGGTACTTTATAGCATACGATGGGGATCTTGTGCAAGAGTTTGACACAGCCTCAGCAACACATGTTATAGGGGACATTGATGAGAATCCTGGTGCTAAGCGTGTGTCTCCCAACTGGATCTGGGAATGCATCCGGAAACGGAGACTGGTAGCTCCATGCTAACAATGTGGGGCAGCTGACTGGTCTCAAGACTGCTATACTTCAGGAACTCCCTGAAGGGACCAGCAGAGAACTAGGTAGGTGGGGAAGAAATGGTGAGATTCCTCTGTGGGGATGCAGATAGAAATAAAATGCCCAAGTACCTCAGAGATGGTTGTAAAGATCCATAGCAGCCATATGGAATTCATTAACAACTCTCTGAAGGCTGTCACTGCTGAATCCATGTTTCTGCCCATAATGTAGACCAATGCACTTATCTAGGTGCTGGTTTCATCTCCTGGGTTTTTAAAGTTTGGCTATTTTTATAAATAAAGAAATAAAACTGAAGCAGCTTCTCCTTTGCTGTCAGGACTTATTTTCCAAAGATTATTCTCTGTCAGGACAGGAAACAAACCCTCAAATATTTGAAACAATATTAACTGTAGTGCTAGGATAACTTTGCTGTACTGCTATAATTCTCACAAAGGTCATCTAAGTTGTGCCCTTCATCCGGTTTCTTTTTTTTTTTCCTTGTCTTTAACATTCAGCACTGATCCCCATCCAGTAACAGTTTACACCTTCTGTATAGGTTTCATATTAAAACCAGGACATCAAATAAATAAGCTTCCATTACAGCAACTGCCAGAGCTTTATCCAAGCATCCTCTTGGAGTGTTTGTTTTCTGGAATAAGTTGCACATAGGTTCTGCTATTCCTGTTTCAGGGTGTAAAAGCTGAGGAAGGAACTCCACTGTCTGAATCTTTTAGGACAGTTGAGGGATCTGCTGATCTGAAGCTATTTAAATCTATTTCAAGTACTTGAATACTAATAAAATAAGGAGAATAAAATAACTTAAAATAAACCTGTATTTCTAAAACCTAACTGTTTTGCAATCAAGATGTGCATTTGCTAAATAACTTTGGGTGAGTCCTGTAGGCTTAGACTCAGAGTGCATGTGTGCATTGCAAAAGTAAAGGTGAGTTAACCAATTTACTGTGTTTCCTTAGTTTCAAGAGGACTGAGTGTGCTGCCACCTTTGTCAGTTCTTCCTTTGTCATCTTCACAAAGACTGTACTGTTAAAACATTAGGGTTCTCGGTTAATTTTTTTTCCTTCAACCTTTTCTGTACTTCTGTTCCACCCTCTAATGATATTTAAGCACCTGGAAGCCTGAGCCTTTTCTGGTTAAAGTTCAAAAGTATCTGCAAGATCTCAGCTTTCTCCTAGCCTGTTGGCAACAGAGTCAGAAAACAAGGTTAACTAAATCACATTTCAACTTTATTATAAAATTATAAACCAAACTTCTGTACCAAAACTAGTAAGTTTAACCATAGTACCAAGAGGATTTAATAGAGAGTAACATGCCATTTCAAGTAAAATATTAACTTTTAAAATACTTAAACTATGTACAGTGTACATAAAGCACAAATATTTCCATTCACTTTATTAGTTCAGATCAGTATATACCTTTGGATTATAAATCCATTTCCTCCAGATTTATTTTAATTTTACTTTAAAAATAATTTAATCATATCCATAGTAGAGAATCCATTTTTGCAAGGGAAACAGTGTAGTCAGCAAAATGATCCTCCCTGGGAAAGCACATTTCAGACTAATGATGGCTATGTGCATCTCATTCTTAAAATTTCAGACACTGATCTGCAACTTGTTTATCTGCTGTAGAAAATAAGCCTACCCTCTACAAGTAAAAGTAGATCTGCCCACAGGGGGAATAATGTCCCCCCTGCAAGTCCCCCCCCCAGTCCTGAGTTTATTGAGAAGTATGTTGCCGTGCATTCTCACAGTGAATTTACTAATGATGCTGTTCCAAGCTTTCTAAGTGTATTCCTGTGAAATTCTTTAAGAGTAAAGACAGTAATTGCTTACATGCAAAATTATATTTTTAACATGATGCATTGAATTGTATCAGTACTCTGCTCGTGCTGGAAGCTGTTAAACCTTAAGCCAAAACTTAGAGAACAACCTGAATTGGGGAAAAGAGGTAAAATTCAGAAATTTTAGTTCAATGAACCTCATCAGCTATCCCTTCTTTATGGAGTTCAGAGGCACCTCAGTAGTGCAGAGGTTCTCCTAACTACCAAGTGACATGTGTTCATCTCAAGTGCTTTTTTTTATTCCCACTTGCAGAGTAGAGATCGTCTGCTTCCTGCCAGTTGCAGAGTTGCGCATTAAAGACTACCAAAGCTTAATTTGCTGTTACCTTACATTACTACTTATTGCAAAAGTAGATGGCTTTAGTGATCATTTTTGTAGTTACACACACTTCCATTACTGCAAAAGCTAGAAATGGACACTTTATTTATGCTGTTCCTCCCCTGACACCACATGCAGAGATTCAATTTGAACACTAAGTGATCACCACCCCATAAGGGGGAAAGCTAGGCAAGAAAACACCTGCAGCAGAAGTTACTCAGCTTCACCAAGGACTTGAGATGAGTATATAATCCCATGGTGGCTGAAAACTTAAGGCATCAAGATTCTGAAACTTAACAGTGTGTTACCAGCCAAATGGACTGCATACGTGCAGGCCACTGAGGGAAAAGATGTCAGTTATAATTTGGCTCTTGCAAGGCTTGCAAATTAACATGCTGTTCAGGAAGCAGCTGTATGAGTTTGTGATTGTCATGTACCAGATGAGAGAATCTCTTATCCACCCTCACAAGCGCAAAATAAATTGCTTTTGATAAGCAGTCTTAATGTAACAGGACTGTAAAATTGAGCAAAGAGGATAAGAGGGAAGCTGATTAGTAAACAGAAGCCTCTGCAATGATGATCATTATCTTCCCTGAATCAATAAGCTGAGCAAGAAGTGAAAGTTTGGCCTCTGCTTTCTTTCAAGTCTCTAGCTTTGACTCTCCACTCTAAAAAATTACCTGTACTTAAATATGATTGTAGCAACAGAATTCTTACTCTATGGCTCTATGTACTCTATGTACATTTTGCTCACTAAACCCTCTAAAAGACTCGAGCCTTACATTCTCAGCTCTTAATCACCTGAAGTCAGATCGGTTTTTAAATAATTACTGGTACATACTATGAAGTTAAAGGAACCAACAACAGTAAACTAGGAATCTCACTCTTGCTGGCATGTAAACAAACAAAAAGCCGCCACACAAGGTAAGGCTGTATGTTTTACAGAATCTCTTACTCCCTTTACAATTTTCAACAGTACGAAGCCTGTCTTCAAATAAAATAATACATTTCTCCAAAATCCCACTAGGCTAGAATTAAACTCATTCTAAATATGGAAAACAGAGGCAGTCTGCCTGTCCTGCAAGTATAAGTAGTTAAATTACAGAAAGAAAAAGCAAACCCAAAACAAGCCCAACAAAATTTTATTCTTTGATAATAAAGTCATCAGTGGGTGTGTAGCCTAAACATAACATGAGGGAAGCAGAATCAGAATTCAGTAGCAGCAAAACAAAAGAAAATGTCACTTATTGAGACCCCAGTCTACCTTGTTTATTATCCAGAGGAAATAAGCCTCAATCTGATCTTTGTGCTGGAAAGCCAAGCATTTATCTATCCTCAGCACTAGTGGATCAAGTTATTCTAGAACGTACGTTGTTAATTATTTCTGCCTCTGCTGCTGCCAATAAGCTCCAGGGAGTTCAGGCACTGTGGTGTAAAGCACTATAGTGGGAAGGGCATAGCCAAGCATGGCTGGATTAAGAGCAATTCTCCAGCTTCATCCTTTCCTCACCTTGCCTATAAACTTTCAGCTCCCTATGAGGTTCATATGCTAATCTCTGACCTAACTATCTGTAGCAATTTTGACCATTTCTCTAACAGCAGATGAGGCTTTAAGGCATCACCAGTCTTCCTTATAGACACTTAGGACTTAAAGACATGGACAGCTCGTATCACATACTGCCTGCATATGGGACACTCACTCATCCGCTTTCCGCACTTGGTGCAAGTTACCATGTGGCCACATTCTAGCAGGACACAGTCAATGGGTGAGTCCATGCAAATTTTGCAGAGGTTCTCCTCCGCACCAGGGAGCCCAGCACCACCTGAGTAAACAAAAGACCACAGTTTGCATGAGACAGACTTAAAGAAAGGCTGCTATGGTGTTAGAATAGGTATTTGATCATTGTGCTGTCTGTGATTTGAAAAAATTTCCCCTGAGCCTACACTTATGCAGGTGTATCTACTCCATCAACTGGCAAGGAGCAGAAAGCTCTAGTTTTTACTCAAATATTTTCTATATCATGAAAACAGTAGCACTGAGATTCTTAACCATGAGAAGAACAAGGCAACGGTAAGAATATCACTTACCAGTTTGATCGTCAGTGTCAGAAACTGGAACATAAGAGGAGAAAGTTGATTATTTGGTGAGAATAAGAGAAAAACATTTATTCAAGCTGTATTAATAAGCAGGAGATGAAAGCCTTGAAGGGAGGTGACTAAACTAAAACAGAAGTTCAAGCAGATTCTCTGATTAAGATAGTTCATTCGACTGGTAAGGGACTTTCTCTTTTACTGAGCATATATATCTAATACTTCACAAAGGTAAGCAACTACCTGAAGTGATTTGTCGATTTTATATGACAGTTTTGAATTTTACTCAGTGTAAGAGTAGTTCTAGGAAGTCATGCCCCTTGTGCCAATTTCTTTGGTTTTACACAATCACACCTGAGACACACAGAGGGGGTAACAGTGTTTAAAAAAAAATGATAAGTGGTGTCAAAAGCACAAAATACAATGAAAGGAGAATATAAGACTAAAGAGATTGTCTTCAACCTTTTAATATTTGTAGACAACAAACCTTGGAGAGATGTGTTTAAGAAAACAGCACTCCTTTAGATGATAAGAAACCTATCTTTGAAATCAGAAAATGTTAAAATGCACTAGGGCATTTTCCTGCATTCTTTGCCAGTTACCATGAGTCAAGCAGTGAGAGCTCACTCAAGTGCTTGCAATCATCTGGCTGTAGCCTCACATCAGCTGCTCTGTGGGTGCTGCAGTAGCCAGTGAGATCTGCCACAGCTGTGCAGAATCCCAAGATGAAGGGCACACAGTTCTTCTCATTTGTTGCTACCACAGAGAAGTCACTCTCCAGAGTTAACGTGATGCTCTCATGTTAAACAAGTACAAATAGCGATGAATATAGTTCAGCAACTTCCACTCTAACAGTGCATGGATGTGTATCAGAACTTGAAACACTCTAGTCATCTTCTCACTTGCAAGAAACAAATGTGGAGAAGTTCTATTCCCTTCTGCCACTGTCAGTAGAGAGGGAAAGCCTGGAAACCAGATACATGCTTGTTAAATTTCTTACCTAGATGTTGAAGGTCTTTCTCTTTATAAAGGCGAGTCACTCGCTCCAGCAGCTCCCACTTCTCACAGCAGCCTTTGTAGTTGACAAAATTGCGAGCAAGAATTTCCTTCAGCTGTCGCACAGTGAGCGCATCGATATCTCCAATGCTTGTCAGATCAGAAAGAGAAGCCCGCCGCCCCGGCACCAGGTTATCTTCTGAGTCAATAGACTGAAAGGGAACAAAGATGAAGTGATTCTTGCCCTCAATACCTAGCACTACAATTTAAATCAGCTTTCAACATGTGCACTAACAGGACTTTGTGTCTGGATGTACATATAAATTGGATTTCTGCATGAACCCTCCCATTTACCTGAAACAAGTCCTATGACGGAAATAAACCATTCCTACTATTATAAGGTCCAAGTGACACTAGCTCTTTCTGTATGTGGAGGACAAGAGAAGGCTAAAGAGGGGGGCTGGTTGGGTCTGCAGATGGATATAGTCTGAATTACAGTCTAGCCACCCATCTGTCTGCAGTAATGATTCTGCGGTGGCAAATACAGCCTAGAAAACCTGGAATTCCTTGTCATCTGTCTAACGCTAGGACACACAAACCTGTGTCTCCTCCTCTGCTGATGCTTCTGCTGCATTCTCAACTCCTGTCATATCGACTTGGCTTGGAGGTACATACCCATTTGCCTAAAAGAGGAAATAAAGCTTTCACCAACAGTATATATCTGTGTGTCCAGATGGAAATTAGCTTGATAGTTCAGCATAACTGCAAACACTGCCTGTTGGAATGAGGAACTGCAGCACCAGGTAAAAGTGAAGCACACTGGTGGGAGATGTTTCCTGTGTGGTGCTTACAAAAGCAAATAAAATTTTAAACAAGGTGTAAACTATTTGAAACTGAAGCGCCCTATCTGACCCTTTAAGGCCCCACTTTATTTAAACCCTGTAAAGTACTTGCACAATAAGCTCCCACATGATGCTCTTGTGAGGCTTACAAGGTCTGGAGGAAACCAGGAGGAAACCAAATCTATATTGACTTAAGATGGAGTTGCTGTAGAAAGAGAAGGGGCAGATGCTCTGAGCACTTAACAGAGCGAAAGGAACTGCAGTGTAATCCTAGCCAGGTCTCTCTCTGCAGCTATCATCCGCCTGTGTGGTTTCCCTACTGATAAAAGAAGGTAATGTTACCATATTGCTTAAAGGAGTGGTGACTTGTTAATACTTGCAAAGCAAAATAACAACAATAATGACGAAAGAGCCTGAACTGTAGCAGGATATCATGGGAGTCAAGAAAAGGAGCTGAAAGGCACCACAGGGAAGTAAGGGAGGATGGCAGAGCTGAACATGGAGTTAAAAATTGGGATGGTAATACCCAGAAATCTGTCAGAGAATAAAAAGGCCGTTCTAATCATATGTAAAAAATGTCCCCATCCCTCCACCAAAAAATGTTCTTTTTGTACTAGATCTATCCATCAAGGAAGGAGAAGGTACACTTTCAGAGCTCTGGCCCACGGAGAACTAAGTATGCCTATTAACTTAGTAATAGGACTGACTGCAGATGTTGAACATTGTGTAGACTTGCCATACCAAATAGGAGAAAGACAAACAAAGCAAAGTCAATAAAAAACAATTAAACTCAAATGCCCCTGACAGAGTTCAGCATATACTGAAGACTAACAACAAATTTGGGGTTTGACATCAATTGATCTAGGTGCAGAAGACACCAAAAACCTTGCTCATTCCCCAGTCCTCTTTCCCAGCAGTCTCAAATCCAAGATCACCTTAAAGCATGCTTGCTGTCTTGCATATGAATTAAAGAAAGATAACAACTGTCTCATCTAATACCTCCATACAATTGTCAGAAAGCTATTAACATCAATGGACAAGACAGGTCTGTGCACCAACACAGGTATCAAGTGCCAAATGAACCTTTAGTCACAGAAATGTCTAGTGTCAGTGGTAACTGTGAAGCAGACCACTGAAAAAAATCACGTTCCAGAGGAACTCAGAATAGTGATATTTTTCTCAAAGTAAGTGTCCAGTATATTCAGCCCTTCTCACCAAACTAAATTCTACTAGCACAGAAAGTGGGAATGGCCCATCAGAGTCAGTGCAGCAACAAGGCAGTGTAAAATAACTCATCTTACCTCCCTAATTGTTCTATAAGAAAGTGCAAGGTCCTCACTCCAAAATTTAAATAAACTGGAAAGAGCATGTGTAAAATGCAGCTGAGGTTTTTTGTCAGCTTTTCTACACAGAAGCCCTCCATGATTTTTAAGCAGGCATCTTTAATGTAAAACCTTTCTGGCATATTTCCTACTTGGAAAACCTCCCAGAATATCTTAGCAGTTAATCCAACAACAGGGATGAATGAGTATGCAAAAGATGCTTCTAGCTAGAGACTGTACCTGTGGATGTTCCTGAGCTAGTGAACTTGAGATGGGATCTGCAGACACTGGAGACGCATCATGTGAGGTAGAAGATGCTATGCTGGTCGGTGGGAGAATCACAAAGTCTTGCTGTCCAGAGGCACTGCTATTTAAAGGTGGTGTTTGTATCTGATCTTCCTGGGTAATTACAGGCTGTTGGCCAAGAATCAGAAATACCAGGTCCTCCTTTTCACGACACAACTCTGTGGAAATGTCACGGAGTGCCAAATAGTCTCGTAGATCCTTCACCTTCATCTTTATCAACTCTTCCCGCTGAAAAGCTGTGGCTCGGAAACGTTGACACAGATGGCAGAGAAGGGGACCACTTTCAGGCTGACTCGAGCAGGACATGCAAAAATTCTTTTTACAGTCCAAGCAGACGTGCTGGTAAAGAGAAGGGAACAGAATCAAACAGATGTGCCATGCCTTGAGACACAGGTGCACAATGACTGTAGTGCTCCATTAACATCTGGAAGCCAAAGTAGGTCGTAACCCATGTTAAAGCATAATCAAAACCTTCTAATGTATGAAAAAATGTCAAGTATGTTATGCATGCTCCTAGATGAGGAGATGGCTCAATCCCATGAACAGATCGCTAGATTCCTCACAGTTCTTAGGAAAGCACTACTTACACTCTAGTTACCCAGAATTAAAACTTACATTCTTAAACAATTCCCTCAAATGACATGAGCTTCCTGGAGCTTATTCTGGACCTGTTCACCCAGTTTAAGTCCAAAATGAAATCAAGAGATATCTATGAGGCAGCAGACTCTGTAAAGTAAATCACAGCTAGCTGTGCATTGCTTTATAAAGCAATGAAAAGCTGTTCTGTGCATTAAGAAAGCTCTAGCATTGGAGGGAACTACTTATAAACATTTCTCTATTTAATAAGTTTAATACTTTCTAAAAGCAACTCCCCATACCTTTTTTCTTTTCCTCCAATTTGCTGCAATCACTAAACGAAGCTCGATTTTCCACCATAAGAGGGAAAGGAAACAACAAGGTCTACAGTGTCAGACAGACTTCAAAGAATTCTAATTGTATTTATGCAGCAAAAATAGCCAGCTTATTTTAAAAATAATATGCACACTGTGTGCCAGTTAGGTGCGAGACAGAAAGTGTTGGAAGTTTTGGAAATATTAGGCCCCAGATGTTTAAAAAGCTTTTCAGATTAAGTTCGGTTGTTTAAGATCTATATTTTTATGCTGTTCTGATATCAACACTCAGGGCTTGATTTTCAGAAGTTCCAAGCACTCACAGTTCACGTTGACTTCTGTAGAAACTTGACTGTTCAACACTTTGGAAAGTCAAATTCTGCATTTTCCAATAGGAATAGCAGCAGAACAGCCACATTACGGACCCTTAAAAAAAAAAGTCCTGAGGGAGAAAAGAACTAGATTATTTCATTGCTGGTTAAAAATGCTAATTAACAGTCTTAGGGAAGACAATTTCTCTATGAAACAGGGAGATGCACAGGCAACCACCTACAGACTTTCATTCCCCTTCTTATCCAGGCAGCACGCATTATTTTTACCGTGAAACAGTCAGCTCTGGAATGACTCAGCAGGCGCAAATCTTTCTTTTGAGAGTACTATTCTGAAAGAATTTGTGCATATACGTTTGCTTGTCTCAGTAGGAACTGGAGCAAAACCAAAAAGGCATTTCAGAAAGACCAGTTAGTAACAGTAATCTTACGTCACTAGAGTTCTGGACTAGACTTTTTACCATTAATACTCTTTATTTCTACATCTGCTTGGACTAGAGAAATAGCTTTCCCCATTCTATTTGTGAGTTACCATAAATTTGCCCTTAGCATCCTGACCCTTTAGAACTACGCATGGAGAAATACACATGAAGACTTGGAGAAGCAACAAATACAAACAGTCTAACAAAAAAACTGTTTCATGAATTGCTTCTGGTGATCGAAGAACATTTTTAACTTCACAATTCAAAGAAGCAGATGTTTCTCATGTTCTGAAACATGTAAATATGCTATTTGCTTATAGGAGCTCCTTCTGACCCCTCTATAGCCTAGCAGCCCCCTTGCCCCGCACACCTCTTGCGGTTATAACTCACAGACTTCTGCTGTAGACCCTGTAATAGCCTCATACTGGGAGTTAGTGGAAAAGTCCTATACYGAAGCATTTTAGGATGAGAAAATTTCCACCACAAAGAGAATCTCTGGTCATGCAAACTTGAAGCCTCATCTCAAAATTCTTGTTTATTTGTGGGCTTGCCAAGTAAAAGCGACATTCATCAACCACAAACCACGACAGGAAGGGCAATCTCTACAGACCATCCAGTTTCAAGAAACTTTCCTCAACTGGGTCATTATAAAAAACATTAGTATTTGACTGACTTATTTTTGACCCTAAGATTTCTGGAGCAATTCAGTTAACTCAGAACCTTTCAGGGCAGAGACGTGCATGCGCATGTGTGCAGAGCAAGGGAGCGAGCGCTCCACAAAGGCATTCCTACCCAAATGATCATGGGTACGTTCAGGAGGCCACACCAGACTAATGGAAAATGACAACACTTTCCCCCTCTCAATCACCCATGCCCTTGACAGCAAAGCAATCAGAAGAAGTGGGGAAAAAATACATAGCTTTACTCTGGAGGAGAAAGAAAAAAAAAATTCCCCATGCTCCGAAGACTGCCAAATTGGCTCTAAAGGGAACGCACTGCACGGCCAAGAACCTTCTACCCAGAAAACCCCAGTTTGGAGTGCCTAAGTGTTTAGATAGCGCACAAGTGAGCACAGTGCAAGGGCTACATTAGTCAACATACTTTTTGCAAGCAATTAACAGCAATAACACATGAGTCTACCTTAGTTATCAAATGATACACTCAAGAAGCCAAAATAAAAACAAGCATGTCTCTTGCTTATCAGTTCACCACTAGGAGTTATCTTCAGAGAAAAAAAATCCCCCTGCCCGTATCGGAGCATCGGGTATTTAAACATGCACAGAAGCTGTTTGCTGCATCTGAGTATTAAGCCGCCTTCAAAGCTTTTGCTATATTTGTTGAACTCTGACCGAAAGGGATGCAGCTGAAGACAACATTCTCTGCAGAACAATTCATTTTAAACATTACTGTAAGTTAAAACCTGTTACTAAAAGGTCAGGCCACTTTTAAATGATACTTGCTATTTCTAATTGCTAGCACAATCACAGGGCAGTCAAACAAAAGTGCAATACTTTAACTCAGAAGTCGGTCCCGACCGTAGGCTGTCCCTGGTTGTTGCTCTGACAGCGAGTCTCCCAGAGATACCAGGACTGGGCTTTGATACACTTGGCTCTTCTCTGCGCGCAGGATAAAATGAAGAAATGCCAACAGTCAAGCCTTCACTACAGCTACTGTGGYTGGGTTGGGGTTTTTTGTTTTGGGTTGGTTTTTTTTAAATCTTATACTCTAGCTTGCCAGGAGCATTTTCTGTAAGTATGCAAAGAAAAGCATCTTCCCGAAAATGTCAGCCAATTTGAGGCACTGAAATCATAAAATGGGGGAGGAAAGAATAACAACCTGACATGTCCCCAAAATTGCCTGGCATAGCTTTCTAATGGAGGAGAGGGAAGTGAAGAATGCTTGTTTTAAATTAAAAGATTTTGTGGAACCCGTTTACTACAGAAAACCAAGGTCAAAAAAGTTAGCTAAGAGGAAGAAAACAAGAACACTCAGAGATTATTTCTGCTACCATGACTAATTTTATATCTTTTAAAGATGCTCCAACAGTTATTTAAAAGCACCTCATAAGTCCCTGTTCCATTCAAATGTCCCCTGTCCTACCCCTTTTAGCAAGTGCCATGTTGCATGAAAATTAAACTACAGCTATGATAAAAGGTCAAGTACCTAAGAAACCATCATTCCGCTTTCTTCTTTTTAAAGCAATCTAAGTTATTCATATGGTCTCCAATGTGGAAGGAATTCATTTTTACCTATTAAGTTTATACAAATATTCCAGTATAAATATTAACTGGACCCTACAGCTCAAAGGAACTGCCTCTCCTAGGATAAAATGCAGAGTTTTTCTGCTCTCGTTGCAGCAAAGTGAGATTTCACATGCCTCTCGGTCTACATCAACGGAATTAAATTAAAGAATTAAAATGGCTTCCAACCTGTCAGTGTTTTATAAGTGAGTTATATATACAACCCTTGATCTCAAATCCTGTTCTGGAGACCAAGGACTGATGGATGGGCTCTAGCAGACCTTGCTGCAGCTATTTAAACTTTACCACCAGTAGTCCTCCAGTCCCAGAGGGAATGGCTCAGTAGCTGTGGTGGCAGAAGGGAACATGAGCCTGTGTTTAGGAGCCCCCCTTCCCAGTACAGCAGATAAATCTCAGCCTCATTTTCATTGATAGTCCGCACTGAATGGAAGCAGCTGAGACACAAGCACACATTGTATTCTGCCGTCCCATTTACAGAGACGGTCAACTCCAGCAGGAAAACAGGGAAGCCTGCTGGTGGCAGAAATATCTTAAACAGCTACCACAGATCCACTACAATGTGCGCATCAGAGCTTTACCTTGCATGCATAGATCCATGTGTTTTTCACACATCTGGAAAGGTACTGATGAGTGGTATACAAGACACTGCTTTGATGACAGCTGCTATTAGAAGGTGTATTTTAGAAGATACCAGGACCAATAGGACCACGGTTCTAGCACTGATACTGTATAACCCATATGCAACGGTGGCCTCCTTTACTGCCTGAATGTTTTTCATTTCAAAAGTTAACACTGGTTTCAGAATTAATCTTTTTCAAAGTGTTTGCAAAGACACATTACATTAATGGGGACAGTGTTAAGACAATATTACCCACAGTCACGGGCAGTGGCATGCACCATTCACAGCTGACCCAGAATCTGCCTAATGCCAGAAAAAGTCTAAGCATACTTATGCACCCAAACCACTAAGGGGACATAAAACCCAAAAATCAGTTACCAAAGTTTAAGTTTGCAGTGATTCCTGGAGCAATAACATTTCTCAGTGCAAAAGTCAAACATCCCTGTTGCTTCTGTGAGCGGAAAGCAACAGTTGTACCAAGACTTACCCTTTCTCAGATAATATGCGCCAGCATGCTTGAATGAAAAGGGGAGACAAAACAAAAAAAGACCAGTTTATGAATTTCCCTATCTAATCTAAAAGCACAATGGCCAGAACTCACCATAATTTTTTATAAGTTTTCACATTTACTGCCAGCTTTATAGCTTTTTCAAAACAGAATCATAAAAAGATACCCTAACAGAGCTTTTTAAAAGATTCATTTCTCCAGATCAAATGCTTCTATTCTTCATTCATTAGCTTCACTTTAGTAGCATGCTATATGGATCAGACACTTACTAAGCAGCAGAGTTTGGACTCTAACCAGCTTTCTTCACTAAAACACATTTCAGAAAGCATTATGGGAACCTCCATGTTTAAATAATTTCCCAGCCAGGGTTTGCTGTCTAATTAAAAACCTCATGGCAACAATCATTTTGGCAACTATATGCTCAAAAATGAAGTTTACAAACAAGATAAAATGGGTTTAGTCTTTTTCTGTTTTTTTTTTTTTCTTTCTTTTTTTGGCACAGAGCTTCGGCAATTCAACCCCCCATCCCATAACCTTACATGGCTTTTTAGCCTGAAGAGCAATAGCTTGGATATAAAAATATATGCACATCTTTCACTGAAAGCACAAACAGAATTATTGTCACTACTATTTTTTTCTTTTTTAAGGACATTAGCCTTTTTAAAATAACAAATTAAAAACTAATGTTCAAGTTAACGTTCCTTTAAGTGATTACAAGCAGCTTGGCATTCTTCTTTCAGGGCCTGGGAAAGCCAAGTCTACTGAAGGTTAACTACCACATTTCCAGCTATCTTAAATTATGTCTGCTAATTGCAAAAGAATGACTAAATATATAGACACAAAGACAAGCTGTCTGTTTCCATATGATACATCCTCAAATCTAAGGCCTCTAATGGGCATGTGTTTCTCTTCAAATTGGCCTTCAGTAATTAAGTGGGAGCCAGACAGCGCACAGCAGTCGAACTGAGCGCTCCCCCAAGTCAGCAGCCGCAGGACGGAGAGCTCCAACCCACCTTCCTGGCGGGACTGCCGAAGTGCACCCCACACGCCTTGCAGCTCTGCTCGGAYGCCGTGGGAGACGGGTAGGAGCTGTAACCGGGGTTGGAATAGGCTTGGGCTCGGGCTCCCTGCTGCGGCTGGGGCTGCATCTCCTCCGGTGAGCCATCCAGACAAAACCAGTTACAACAGCTTGCCCACATAGTAACTGAGAGAAAGAAAAGGAAAAGATAGGTTACAAATGACACGGGAAACAACCTGCCAGCTACAGTGAGAACAAGGCGTAAAATGAATATTTAAATTTCCCACCATCGACTCATTCCTGACGGTGTGTGGTAAGTTTTGATCTTTCCCCTAACTTACAAGTATACACAAAAAACATGCACCCAGGACAACACAATAAACCTTTGGTGAGAAAGGACAAATAAAGTTTCAGGATTGTTATTACTGGAATTCTTAGAGTTAAGAGATCCCAGCAAAGGTAAGATTAAATTTATATTCCAGTCAGCTGTATGAGACTCTATGACCAAGTTTGCTGTAATAGACTGTCACCATTCCATATAAATCATAATACACAGTTTTTGGTGGATCAGGCAAGATAACAAGCTCAAATTGTGTCTCATACATCTTACTTAAATAAAATCAACAGCAAGATCACAGATGGGTATTCTTCAATTTTATTCCAAATCCCTCTATAAAGTCAAAGCTACAGGTCTATAAACACAAACAAGACAAGGACAGTGGTGCCACTCCTGATTCAACATGCCAGTTTTCAACTGAATTTGCAGCAGTAGAAGGCTAAACCACCACACAGCAAGCGTTACTAACTTAAGAAAAATCAAATATTAACTTCCACTAACTTCTTTGGGTAAACAACTGCATATGATAAAAAAATAATTCCTTGTTTATTTTCTTGCAAAACAAATAAGGATATATATGCTTACCTAAAATCCTAACGACCCAGCATGAAATGCACAGTTTTGCAATCTTCTAAGACCACCCATGCAAAAATATTCCAGAATAACACAGTGCTATAAACTTGCGCTTGGGAGTTTACAAAGAAATCTGAATTCATCTGGGCATTCAGTTTCTAGAGCGTACACCACGTGTCATCACTTACTGGTAAACAGAACACAAACTGCCTTCTCTGCACTTCTGCATTCACATTGCTGTTCCTGCTCTATGTTTCCTTTACGTCTTAAAAGTCAGCTCCATCACTGACAGTGTTCAGCAACTGCTCAGTTTTCTAAACTTCTGGAATTAAAGTATCTTGCTCAGCTGTACAGGCGCTTCAGTTCTTTCCCTCAGTAAGTGCTGCCATTGCAAAATCTAGATTCCCAAGGGAAGGGACTGGTATGAGTCCTAAAGGTTAGGTGACCTTAATAATATACTAACGTACTGGGTTTTTTAAAAAAGCTGTGTTCAGTTAACTCTGTTGGGTTGATGAACTTAAACTGGGAAGCTTTCGTAGTTTGGTGCTGTTCCAGTATCTGTAGCTTTAGTGGCATCTTTAATCCTCTCAAAGTCTAGCTGAATTTGGCCTGTCAACGCTCCTGCTTCACTGCAGCGGACACAGGCTTTTCAAAAGCCACAATGACGAGCTTACCAACGAGCGCTGCCCTGCAGCCTCGGCAGATTGTAATGTTTAAGTGAAAATCTACAGATTCACGACAGATAAACAATTTGCAGTGTAACTGATGTTCACCGTGCAGTAGTGTAACTGGCCCTTAGAGCAGCAACGAGATCTCTAGTAACAGGGTACCAACAGGCCCATTCCCCCACCGCTACTTGTGGGCAGCTGCTGCACTCCAGCATTTTGCTCGAAGGAGAAAAAGGAGCCCCAGGAGGGAGCCAGAAGGAGGGGGGGACCAAAGGCACAGACGGCACAGAACAAGGCACAAGACCATTATTATGGATAGCTTGTGACATCAAAATTGTCAAGCACTGATACCATCAAACACCGAAAATCCCAGCGCTGAAGTCGTCCCAGTACATTCTCCACCCCTACTGCCCAGGCACCAAGTGCGGACACAAAATTTTGTAGGTGCCTTGACCATCGTCCTCCCGCATCATTTGGAGCTGTTCTCAGACATAACAAGCAAGCTGCTGGGCTTCTCCCCAACGGTTTTAGATAGCAAACTACCTTGGCAGAAACGTCTACACTCTGCACGGAAAACACTTAGGATAGTCACCACGTAACAAAGCAGCAAAGCCCTTTAGGCCACTAAGAACTTTGATTTGTGTTACATCTCTGTGTACAAAAGCTGGTCTCAGAAGATTATAAGCTTAAACCTAGTTATTATTTATAACCATAAATAAGAATCAATAAAACCAGTGCAAGCTCTTCCTGACACACAGGGATCTGAAGCCTGAAAGTATTAATGGCATAGCTGCAGTGTCTTAGTCTCACATTTAATTTCACGTGGCACAGTACTCCCCCTGCGAAAGGAGAGGCAATTGCCATTTGATAAATACATAGAAAGCAGCGTTCCATGTCACCGAAATAACACATCAGTCACTTGTACTTGCTCTGTACTGCAATCGAAGCACATACTGTAGATCTCATACGTAAACAATTACTCTTCTTTCTGCACATTAATTCTTAAGCAATTAATCTCCCTCAGAAGTTAACGCGTCTATTGCAAAAATAACTGTATTTCATTTCAAACCACGCTGTTTGGAGGCTTCATTTGTTCCTAGGAACTGCAAGCCTAAACAACGCAAGACCTCGGCAGAGTGAAGCAAGCATTCAGAGCCTCCGCAGGAGGGGAAAACTGCRTCCGCACCAAGCGCTCTTCCTGTTTCAAGGACTCCTGCAAGCTGAAGGCCACCCACGATAACAGAATACACAAACGCTACAGCCTGCCCCCAAACCTTGTTTTCCTGAGAAGACAGCCTGCTAATTCTCTCTGAAACATTGCAGCATGTCAAACACTGGGAAGAAAAACACGAGGGAGTGCCCAAACCAGGATAAAGTAAGATGGAACTCGGCATTCATCTTAAATTCTGTTCTTGTGTCACCGCTAGGAAAATATAAGGTTGACAAAAGGCTCAGATGCTGTTTCAGAAGAACATTAATCCTGCTCATCTAAGAAAGTATAGAAGGGAAACTTCCATAAACAAACAATAACTAGGGCTGTCCTCTGAGCTGTAAAGTTTTTCCAAAAATACCTTCCACCTTTAAGAGAAAGGAGCACACASAAACATGACAGCCATGCACAACATGGGTATGGTACTTCAGCCTCTATTAATATATACCAGGGTTTAATTAGTTTAAGGGCCTCTGCATTCAAAGTTATACTAGTTTAAGTCAGAGCTTGTCTACATGCAGGATTTACATTGACAAAGAAAAAAATTGCCTTGTGCTGAAGTTTGGTAGCCACACAGAAGTGGACTGCTGTTGCTTTGTCACCAGTCAGCGTCCGGGGAGGCTGGCAGGTTCCTCCCGAGCAGTGTCCTGCACCGTGAGCAGCCATCCCACGCTCCTGTTGTGTCACCGTCGGCCCTTCCACAAACTGGGATTCTCCTCAAGGTGCGCCGTGAGATGTCTGCGGTACACAGCCTGAGACCACCACGCTGCCGGCGCGGGCAGCCTCTTCTTGCATTCCTGATTGCAAAAGGAGGAGCTCACAAATGTTTCCGCTTAGGCACAGAAAGTGCCCGCCACACTCTGCGTTGAGGAGCCAACGCCACCCCAACTTATTTTGTAGGTATCAGTTGCTGCTTGCAAATTCCCAGTGGACCACAATGGATGAAAAACAACTGTTCTGCTGATAGTTGGAACAATGCCGTGGCTGATGCGTAGGAGCTTAAAATGCTGCCACCAGTTGGCTGAAGCTTTGCTAACTGGCTGCCATATTACCAAGCAGACTTGACTGAGGCTTAAGATGCTGCTAAAACTTCTCTTTATCTGCCTACAGCTGCTCTAAGAAGAAAACAAGAAATTCAGACAAGATTCGGCAGCTGCTTCAAGGCAGATTTTTCCTTTGTTCTGAAGAGCATCTTTCAGAGACCTGAGGAAATAAGCACTGCTGGCGGGAAAGGGCTGGTAGCGGCGGCAGAATTTCAGGGTGAAATTTCAAATAGCAATTTCCTAGATCTCTCGATAATGCTTGCTACAGCCCAACTATTCCCTGATTTGTTTCGTCATCCATTCAGAGGGATGTGGTTAGCACTGTCCAGAAACTGGTAATTTCTGCTAAGCAATATTTCGGACGGATAAGTTATCGCTACTGATGCGGCAGAGTTTGAGTATCCCAATCAAAAAGTACTGCCCCATGTAAAGCCTGCCAGTCCTTGGAGAGGAATGGCTGTTTTGCACATAGGGAGTTCCCCAATTACAGCGTAGTGACAGATTAACACCCTGCTTCAGAATTTACCAATGGAAAGAGCTGCTTCTTTGCTGTGCTCCAGGGCTTGGTGAACCCTTACAGTTACCTGACCAATATTAACATGTTGGTCTGGAAAAGTTAATGATGCCATAATTTTCAGGAATTCTCAAACATCATCTTGAATAAGAGATGTTGATTTGCTGGCATGACTAACGTTACAGGCATTACTGATATCAGCATTCTTCATTATTTTTGGACATCATGCTCATACTAGCCAGTGGGAACTAACCAAGTAGCTGCAGGATGACAGTAGAGCATGTTTTGGGGAAACTGAAAGCTATATGGCAGACGCTCAACAGATGACTTCTGGCAGCCAAACAATATCTGCCCTAAACCATGACCACGTACTGCGCTTGGAGCATCTGCAACAGCAAAGGGAGGGGGAACATTACCAAGGGTGGAGACGCAAGAAGATCAGAGACATCATATTCTGGACCTGCAAACACATCCACCCACCTGGCAATCATCACATTGGGCTTGTCATTAGAGGGGTGGGGAGGTGTGAGATAGTTTTATTTTCTTTAAGTTTCTTTAAGGAAAGGCCAGAAGACATCCAATAAATATTGGAGGCAGCACTGAGTTGCTTGTTATGGTCTGCGGGCACGGCAGTGCTAGCACACATGCTCGGCAGGATTGTGTTTTCTGCAATATGGAGCTGTGACTGCTGTAACTCTTTTCATTGATTTTTAAACAGAAGAGTGAATTTCACTTCTCCAGCTGTTCATTAACATGCTCTATACATTACCATTAGTTTTGTACAAACTTGCAAGCACGATTTCATTCTGGAAGAAATATCAGCGATGTCAAAGTTTTCTCCCCCCTACACTGTTGGAGAGAATATTCATAATGCAGGCCTGGGTTTTTATACTTTGTTTCATTTAAAAATGTTTTTGAACTCAGGCTCTTGCTATAGATGAAACATTTAAATGCCATGACCAGAGACCACGGTCTATATATACAGGATTTACTATACATGCTTTGTTTATTTCTGTCAAAGGATAAGCTTCGGCATGTATAGTAAAACTTTGGGTTACATTTGAAAATTAAAAAATATATATATTTTCCTAAAGGAGCAAACAATAAGGAACCAAAGCAAGGGAAAGACATTTCTCATAATCTTTGAGCTTTTGGCTTAATGTAACAAAGCTGTCAGTGACTGCACCTGGCCTCCCCTTTTGATGACTGCTGAGGAATTTGGGGGGCTGCAATGCCAAAGCTCCAAGGACAAACTTGAATTAAAGGGATCAAAAGCAACTGAGCTCCCATGGGCAGCTGATTTTGCTCCCACATGAAGAGAACCCAAAGCAACAAGCATTCCAACTCCTACTGAGAGTTCTTCAGACACTGGAAGGCCAGGGCTGCTGACCCTTGAGGCTACTGCAAATGAAGAAGGGTGCCAAAAAGGGAGGGAGATGCAAGACAAATAGCAGCTTTGCTAGGGCATGCTTTCCAACAATAACGTTTGTTCATTATCTCCAACAGCTGCCCCTGCACCTCCTAATTCAGAAGAGGACTCTGCTCACCACACTGAGCTTCTTTTCTGTTAGCTCCCAGAACCACCAAGCCCCTCGTTGTTTCACTAGTCGCTAAGAAGCCATCCTTCACGACTACATTCTCCCCACCTTTCAGAAATCCCCTAGGATCCAGAATTGCCTTCTCCTGTTTCTCAGAGGTTTCCATGAGATTACTGTCTCTCCTYCTTCTCTCCCCACCTTCTCTTCATTCTTTGCTGCATACAAGGTAACTGCTGAGCTGCAGGATGTCTACGTGCTTCAAGTATAGGCACTATCCAACAATATCCATATATAACAATAACCATCTCCAAGCTGTTCTCCATTGTTTGGCCTCCACAACAGCAAAGTCATATTCATTTGTAAGACACCATTCTCACAAGAACTCAACAAGATAGGGACCAACATTTTTCACAAAAGCAGTACTTTCTGCCATTTTAGTAGCTAGAACACCGAAATCTATTCAAGAAGCCAGGATAGGACAGTATGGTTTTAAAATATTCACATCTGGCTACAGCACTTTTTGCATGTATTATTCCATGCTGCATCCCCTGCAAAAATCATCAGATCTCATTTTCATGAATGCTGTTTTGCAATGACTTAAGTATTTAAACAGTTATCCATCCTGGTGCCTCATTAACACCATTATATTGTTGTCTACTGTTACAATTTACCTTTTTTTTTTTTTTTTTTTTTTTTTTTTTTTCTTTCTTTTTCCTTCTTTCCCTCAAAAGGCAAATCTGCACTGATAAGAAATGCCTTGCTAAAATTAGTTCCACTAATAGCCCAGCACTTACGAACTGAATTCATTGCTTGGTCAAAATTTACTATTTACTTGATAACAGCGCTATATAATTTGAGTGGATTGTTCTATTTATGTATTAAGTATTATTTTATGAGCCTGTGTCACAGGCACACAGATCTGAATTACGCTAAATGGAGTGGGAGAAACTGTATGTTGTGACAGGTGGAAAAGTCAGCAAACAAGCCAAAAACAGAAGGCACAAGGGAAGGAGGCAGGTTGTCAGTCTGAACATGACGCTTGCAGAGGTGGTGCCTTAACTAGTATGAAGCAGAAGAAAATGAAGAGTGGGGACCAGCCCTGGCTGGCTGTTGTGAGGCATGCAGATCTCATTCACTAGCATACAGCTGCTAGTTTGAACACGTTAGATTTTTACTCATAAATTAAAAAAAATAAGTGTATTTATCAGCAAAGGTTACTAGTTCACATGTGCACAAGGTGACATCATGCCCATTTTACAAAAACACATAAATAAGTATCAAAGTATCAGGTCTATATTACAGCTAGAGACATGAGGGTTCAAGGGAAAGAAAGAAAATTTTGTTTGAGGAGGGAGGAGACACTTCGTCTTCTACTTTGTTCTATGCCTTCAAAATACCTAGAGATTTCACATCTAAATATGCAATAGAACAATTTTCATGAACACAAATACACAATTGCTCACCAGTCTGAGCAGCAACTTTGATGTTTCTACAAGTTTCCAGGAGAGAGGCTGGCCAGCTAGAAAGGTAGAGGACAGGGCATTCGAGTCTGTGCCGAGTTTGGTCAGAACTGGGTGGGCAGGGTAGTTTCTGTGGCGTCTTGGTCAGGCTTCTGTGCATCAAAGAGCTGGAGGCTGCCAGGCACAGCTGGGCTAGCAGCTGGCAGCCGAGCAGCACATCTGTATCCTCACATCCACTGGCTGCTTCTGCTGGAAACGGCAGACCRACGTTGGCACCCCATGCCCGTACGCTGTCTAGACGTTCACCGTCAGATGCGGATGGCTCATGGCTGGTGGTTTAGCTTGTGCTTTCTGTGTACCCATCTTCAGGTCCTGTTTAATACAGCATTACGCAGCTGCCTCTGTGCTTCACCACTTCAGCAACTCCTTCAAAAGCCTCTAAAAGCAGGCTCCAGGCATCTCGGACAGCAGAAGWCACAGCACATCACGATGCATCCAGCCAGGAGCCGGATAAGGGAGTGTGGCACACAACTGGATTGAAGAGCGTGCGTGCTCACTAGGTGCGCTGCTCCTCGCAGCATGCAAGCCCAAAGGAAGAGAATTTGGCCGCGCACCAGCATTTTAATCAAGGAAGTGACATCCATTTACCACGGAGCAGAAAGTAAACAGCACAGCCAGTTGGGGCAGGGTGCAAAGCAGCGCAGGGAAAAGCTGGAGCGAGGCCAGAACAGTTCGGAACAGAGACAACCACACACAACTTCACTGAAACGCGACATGCTATCATGTTAAATTATTGCTGATTCCAAGAGAAGTAAAAATACCACAGTAATTCCCCTAGTTATATTGTACCGTCATGCAAACAAAGACCCTTCTATACTGCTATAACTGTTTTACAATGGAATAAACCAACTGCATGGTAAGCCCTAAGACAGACTGCTTAAAAGAGAGGAAAATTAAGAATTTATTATCAATTAAATAACTGGGGAAAAAAAATGCAAGGAGTACTCTAAGATCATTTTACAGCTTTCTCAGTGTTTATCAGCATGCTAAGTTACAAGTAATCTGCAGGCTGGCTGCTTTCTGGAGCTGATGCTAATGGGCAGTTTGTTAGAAGATGTAACAGAAGATCCTCAGTGAAAGCACCTATGCTCAGTGAATCCCCCAGTACCGGACAAGCACAAGGGATCCAAGCTTGAAGCACCTCTTTGAAACTGGAGGTCTGCAATTTTCATTTTAAAATTGAGAAAGTGCTTTTATAGAGCTGTGTGATTTATGCAGCATTGCACGGGAAGTTAATTCCCAGGTCAGAAGCAAACTCTCACTTGACTCCCTTGCACCTGAATTGCAAACTCAATGCTCACACACCTTCTTCCACCTATTTAGCACTGGGAAACAATTTGCTTTTACTCACTTCAACAGAAGGAACTTGGAAATCCTGTTTTGTTTTAAAAGGAACTGGGCACCTGGGGTGTATACTATTTCAGTATAAACTGTTTATTTTGACCCAAAATTGCACTTTAGCTATTGAGAAATATTTAGATAAAAAGTTCTTCTTGCTATTGTAATTAGGTCTCTAGACATCTGCCAGGATGGAAATTCTACCAAAATCTGCTTTTTCCTTTGCAACACAGTGATGTTCTTTCAGCAAGTTAACAGACAATATGAAAAACCCTAGTGGTTAATGAAATCATGTGACTAGTTTTAGACAATTGTTTATCTTACCCAGTCTATCTCAATTCCTTAGTCCCATACCTCTCCCTTCCTCTCTCCTGCTATGCTGAAAACCAAAAAATCTGGAGCACTCTCTCACCCTAGTACGTCACATTCATCACCAAGACAAAATTGAGTCAGCTGTAATATATAGCATAAACCAAGTTAGTAAGAAAGACAACTCTGGAGAAGTAGGATACCAAAGTACTTAATTTTGTTACCATTCCCACCCTCCTAGCACCCTTGGCAGGTGTACGCGTGTCTCTCTCCTCTTTGTCCCCCAAACAAAACCAACAGTAAAAGTGGAAGCTCTCTGTCAAAAGTTTTGCAAACAACAGTCCAGGAATCCTAGATTATTACATACCATTTCAACCACTGCTTTTCATTATGGGAAAAAGGCTGATGCTGGCTTGCTCTGAAATATTTTCGTTGTTCATTCACATCATTGCAGTCATACTTGGAATTAGTTTCAGCCAGCTGATTTTTTTTTCAAGCAGTGGGTAGCTGCTAAAATTATAATTACAGTATATAGCAATAAATCACTAAAAGAAAACCTGAAAATTTAAATAACTGCATTGCCTCCCTAATCCAGCTCCATTCAAGGGCGGTCCTCATTCCATACTCTCCAGACATCACCTCAAATCCCACCTAACCCACTCTTCTGTGGCAGTCATGTGGCAATAACTGGGTGAGGCTAGTTGGATCTGTGCCCACCTGAAAGCCAGAAATGGTCTCCAAAGGCATAGCTAGATCTTCTCAGGGAGTCTTCCTCCTCACACCACAAACACCTTGCTGCCTTCTGCAAATTCTATGTTACCCATAATAGAAACTTATTCAAACTAAGTTTCTGCTGCTCTGCAGAGGACTGCTATGAACTTCTGCATTCAGATATAAACAAGCAAAAGGAGTTCCACAGTTTTACCTGGTACATCAGAGGAACAGCTTTGAATCACCCCAGCTTTCAAAAAGTAAAATGCTCATCACTGTAGGATGGCTTTACTGGTACTCCTATCCTAAGTGGGGGGAATGCAGGGAGCTGGAGAAGAAAGGCAGAGGAACAGGGTAGTTTCACTTGAGGTAAGCACTTCAGGTTGTATTTTCATCATATTATCACAGTTCCCATTTCAGATAAAAAGAGATCAGGCTATTTCTGTTGAAATCCTTGGCCCAAGAGACCTATGATGACAGCTGCACATCTTGTTCCATTACAACGGGAGGTTTTTCTCCAACTGAATAAATCACATATTCATCAACAGTTAACCCTTGGAATGAAACATAAATGTATGTAGGCAGTTGAACTGAGAAACAGAAGCATTACCCAAGCCATAGCTCCTTTAGCTTATAAAAATCTTATCCTGAATCTACGGATGCAGAGTAAGAACACAGTAAGAAAAATGCTTCCCGCTACAAATTGCAGTGATGTGCATAGAAACTCCTTCTTCCACCTGGTATACTAAGCACGTGTACAAGGATTCGGAGAGATGAGGTACTCTCTCTGAAGCAGCTGTTCCCAAAATATGGACAGTTATAAGCACAACAGGAAGTCTTACAGTGTTATTCACCCAATAGCTGAGCTTGTATTGGAGGTTGCACTATATCAGCATTCAGAATTACATTAAATTCCTCTGAAACTGGGATTGCAATTGAAACCAATGTTCTGAAGACTGTGCTATCACTGTCTCTTGGACACCCAGAATCAGGAGCATTTGCTGATAAGGTAGAAAGGGTAGAATTTCTTATAATGCCAGTGGAAACACCCTAAATTACTTTTCATGCCAAGTTTGGGAACTATTTCTTAAACACTGAACTTCTTAATCTGTTTTTGGAAATCAAAAAATAGAGAACCTCAAAATTCTTCAAATACATCTCACACATGAAGGATACTCCTTTCTTATTTCATGAACTGGAAGTAGAAAAAAACCCTAAAACCCAAGGAATTCACATATGCAGAAAAATGCATGTTCAAGTCCATGATACTGCAATAAAATTGCATATGACAGAAAAATGTGTGTAGACTGGTAGGCAAACTCTAACCTGTTCATCTGTCGCCTAAAAAAAAAAAAAAAAAAAAGACTATTTCATTTGGCTAGGCTAAAAAAGATCTGAATGCACATAATTTAGGCACATTATAACATGTACAAACAGTGCAAACTCATTCCTTAGTTATGTTTATTCCAAAATAATCTGAATTCAAATCCAAACTAGATATTGAAATAGAAAAAAAAAAGCAACTGCAAATTATCTACTTTAGTAGGCACGTACTCACTCTCGTCACATCTAAAACAGTCTGAAAATTCTGTTCTCTCAGGTTGCAGAAATACTCCTAAGTTTGTCAGCAGTTAAAGAAGGGTGGGTCCACGATACTGGGCACTGAAAAGAGGCAAGCCTGGATATTAATTTTATTACTGAGACAGCAAAGAATACTGGAACTGAAAAGTCAGTTCATTTATGGCTTAGTAACCTCATCTGTAGACAAGGAAAAACACTCCACCCTCATTTGTGGTAAGCTATTACAGGTGAAAGTTTGAGAAAGACTTTGAAGGTGTACTCTTAAAGCATTTCCATAAATATGAGATACCATTTTAGGGCCAAACAATACCCATTTAGCACTGAAGTGTTTGAAATTCAAGCTTGCTTACATGCAGTTCTGCAATAAGGGCTCGAGAACTGAGGGAAAGTTGAAGCCTCATCACGCAGAACTTGTCACAAACTACTTTCTAACATTCGTAAGATGGATGTTGTGAAAAAGTCCATTTCCCAAACTGTCTACAGTAAAATGTATTTGTTTCTAGAGCTGAAAGATTCTCAGCTGGCGACTTTACCACTGCCCTTTTTCTGTTGCCATATCCCTCCTCTTCCTCCAGCCTCAGTCTCCACCGAAAATTAAGGACTAGTAACCCACAAATGCTGCAGCTCAAAACCTTGGCTTTATTCAAACTGGAAAGTCAAAAAAACCCATAACCACACAGTTCAGTATTTTTGGTCACCAAGTTGAAAAGTAACATCCCAAGAAAACTCTTCAGTAACAAACCACTCTCGTACAAGGAAATATTTCTGCCTCTTGCAACTAATGCCATGACAAAAAAAGCAGGCTCATTTTCCTTATTGCGTAGCCTCTATACATATAGCATGGCAGAACATGGAAATTTTGTATCAAGCATCTACGCAACGGGCCAAAAGAGGCACAAGTGAGTGCATGGTTCTCAGCCACAGTTCACCTGAAATCACTGGAATATATGTTGTATATTGATGAGAGCGAAAAGTCAGGACTGCCAAATGCGAAACGGTTGTTGCATCTGATCTGCTTAAACTCTGTTCAAAAGGGCTGAGAGGATACTAGGTAAAGAAAGCTTCAAATGGCCTCTAAAGACRTGCATCTCACGGATTCCATACCTATGCCATGGAGAGGAAATTTCCCATATATGGCCCAAGCCAACAAGCAGACTAGGTTCGCATTTCAGTTCACAGCTTTTGGCAAGCCCAAGCATTCAAACATCATGAGTCAGTTCTCCAGAAATCATTGGGTTTTATAAACCAATAAATCTGGGTTTGTTTTGTTTTGTTTTTTTAATTTGCCTTTTTTTTTTAATTCAATCTTTGCAGTACACAGGCATCATTAAATTTTCATTTTGTTTCTKTGAGGAACGCTCTCCCCCTCCCCCCCCATTCCAGGTTTGTTTGCTTTGTAAAATGATGGCCAAGATTCTCATATTAGAACCTAAGGCCTGATGTCAGGGCATTAAGAAAAAATACATCAGCTATCATGGAAGTTGGGAACAGATATTGTGCTGTCTTGTACTTTCACACAGCCTTTGAACAACAGAGAATGCTTATTTTTTAATTTAAGCCTCAAAATATCTTCATTTCTGTGCTCAGATCCCAAACAAATAGTAAGTTATCTGTTGTTCCAGCACAAAAAGCCGACATGACTTCTGCTGCTAAGTTCCCTGTTACATTATCTTTTCGGCCAATAGCCTCTTAACATCAACACGAACTTTCTTCTATTTTGAGTTCTACTTTTCTCAGTTCAAAAGTTCAGTAGAAATTACCCCATTTTTGATTATGCACACAAAATCTTCATACCAGTTATTCAGTTATTTAAAAAGTAAGATCTGAAGTTCAACAAATTCTATAGGACAACGACTTTCAGAGAGTAATGGGATATACAACAAGAAGCAATTCTGKGCAAGGATTTTAGGACTGTTTCAGTTTCTAGCTCTGTTACCGACTTGATGTATGCATCTGGGTCACTTCAGTTCTCTGGGCCTCAGTTTCCCACATACACAAATACAGACAATACTTCAGAGAACGGAATCAAGTCAATATTTTATTTCTGCAGAGCAGTATGGTATTCATAAATGGAGTTAAATACTTTCAAAGAACCATCACAGCCCACAGAAATAAGGAACTTCGGGGAAGAAATGCTTATAGCGAATGTTTCTGACCTCCTTACCCCCTTCTGCAGGGCATYCTAGCAATTCTAAGGTTAGAACAAAACACGGTAACAAAAATGGACAAGACAAGATGATTCTGAGGCCTCACATCATATAAGTGCAAAAGACAATGCGCATCCAGTTAGTTTGGGGTTTTTTTCCACTCTTTAATGGATGACAGCTAAAATTATGGTAACATACAGAATAACACATTGTTCAAATTGGTTTGGTTTTACTTAATGGAACATTTTGTCTTTTAAGAAAAATGTCATTGACAAACTTGTCATTGACAAAAAAGACACTCTTGGTACTTGAGAAAGAATAACACCTTAAGGAGGCGGCATGCTATCAAATAATTGCTCTTTTGAAAAAAAAWTTAGGATTTCAGATATCAAATATTTGTCATTGTTGTAAAATTATCCCTTTATTTAAAAGGTCAGAAGGCTTGCTAAATATTTTTATGCTCTTTCCTGCATAATCAAGGACTAAAGCCGATCAGTCAAGTATACAGTAGGTAGTAATAGTTTATATCCTTTTCTTCACATTTGGTTTTACTATGGGAGTCTTTAGGAAACATGGATTTGCATTACAAATTTACATTCAAACTTGCATCCATTATTCCAGGCAGGACAATAAAAGCCTTAAGCTTTTATTATTAGGAGTCACATCCATAAGTAAAAAACAACTTTAGACTTCCATAACAGTATCTTACCAAGCTACTTTGGTTTTGACCAGAACACCACTTAGAAAACACTGTCGAATAGACAGGACTCATTCCAAGTGCTATCAGCTTACTTGACTCGGACAAAGTGAAGCCTTTCATGAATTAGGCTCGGGTTCAGCCTACACTCTGGTGCATGAAAAGGTTTCATTATGTGCAGTGGAAGAACACGTTGTTTGAAAACGTGATTCAAATAATGACATTTAGCATAGGAAAAGTTGAACTGAAATTAAAAGGGTAAAACTGTATTAAATATGTTATTTAACAATCTCTAAAATATACACGTTCTGAAAATCTTTAAATAGGTTTGCACCCACTAAAGAGTTCAGAGATGGTATCGTACCATCCAAGACTATCAGGTAAAGCTGCCTGCAGATTTAAGATGTCTCTCAAAGCAGATGTTGGAAGATAAAAAGAAATTTTGCCAGTACTTTGTTAAATGCATGAACTTTGTTAAATGCATGAACTTGCTATATACAAGTAGTCATTTACTAGTGCTTTGAATTCCAACATTCTCTGTGTACGTTTTGTGAGCACCCCAATTCACTTCTGAAACCCCAGCAGCAAGCCAAACGGTCGATTTGAATTCTTTTCAGGAACTTCTTACTTCGCTCAGAATGACAGTCACCTTCTTGACTTAGTTATTTCCACTGCAGTCTGTGATGTCTCATCAAGTAAGCAAAGCAAGAGGCAAGAAGCAAGAGATATAAATAACAACAGAGAAGGAAAGCAAGAACAAGAAGTTTGTCAGGAGAAGGGTGAGGTCTCTGGTTTTGTTTTCTTCAAATGCTTGCATCAACTCCTCTCCCTTCCTTCCTGCAGGACAGGAGCCCCTGTAACAAACAGGTTCTTTGACGAGATGAGATCTCACTCATCTTACCACAGCGCTGAGCACAAAAAGATACGCAGCAACGGCCCAGACTAGAAGCTGGCTAACCTTACAAGGAAATAAGTGATCACGTGCAATAACTGATAAGCCGTTGAATTTGAGAAACGTACAGTAGGAATTATGCAAGCTTCAGCCTCCGACGTGAAGAAACCTGTGTTCTGAACTCCAAGCACATAAATCAGTCAATATACAAACACCAGCTTCAACTTCTAGTTTTTTGATTATACGGTCAAAAGGGACTTGGAAATCTACACTTTATTTGGAAACCGAAAAATAAACTGTTTCCAAACTATTTTGTAATGCTTGTGCAATGGCCTCAAGACAGCCAGTAATTTAGACAGCTGTGTGACTAGCCACAGAAGCTGCATTTTAGAAATATCCCTTCTTTGGAACAATTGAAACTTTCTCCAGTACGAAGTCCACACACAGAGAGCAGTGTTTCCCAGCAAACATCTAACAGTTTCATTATTGTTTAACTACCAAAAAACAGCTCCAACAATCTATCAAGCTTGACATTTCATCTGTCTCTGCCGTTAGCCTAGAATACTAGGCATATATAGGAAGCGGTTCAAGGATTCGATAAGAAAAATTATTTTGTTAACCTACACAGAGAAACCATTTCTCTTCCTTTAACGATTAATTTACTCTTTTTAAAACCTGCTCAGGAAGCCAAGGGCCTGTTTGTCCTCTAAATTATAAAATCCAAGTATCAATTAAAAAAAAAAACTGCTCTGTTAGATGAATAAAAGCTCCGTTTTAAGAAAAGTATAAACCGAATTCTAAGGCAATCCTATATAGAAGGGATTCATCACAGCGACACTAGCAGCGCTATCGGTTGCGGCTCCAGCCCAGCTGCGATTGCTGCATGGTAACAGGGCGACACAGCAGCGTATTCACCTGCTGCCCCAGCCCTCCCGCCCCAGGAACGCCGCTGCGCAGCCGGTTTCCAAAGGACGGTGGCTCGGCAAAGCTCTGAAGAGGCATCAACAGGATCATGGAGRAAAAAAAAGATGAATGCCTGATGCAACTGTGCTGATTATGTCCTCCAACACGCCGCCGCGTAAATCTGCTCGTGAGAAATTATTCATCTGAACGATTCTAGCAACTCCCAGACGTAGCTGGGTGCACGAAACGTAGAAGTCATTTACTGATGCCAGCAGCGGCTGCCTTTGGAGCAGGACGCTGACATCAACGAGAAGTGGCGTCACATTAGTTTCAGCCTCAGATGCAGTGGTACGGTAGTTGTCTCATTTGGGGAGCAAGTGAAACCAATATAAACTCGCTCACGCAGAAAGTGGCATTGATTAAACTATGCTACTCGTGACATTGCAATTTGAAATTATCCTAGTGTAACTTCTAATAATATATATAATGCCCAAAGGAGCAATCCTTCTGCAATAGTGGTTACGACATAACAAGCTATTCCCAAAAGAGATCATTTTAAATTTGCCCATTTAAAAAATCTCACTTAACCTAAGCCTAAAGGCAAAAAAACCCTAAAAATTCAAAGCAAACACTATTTAGGAATATTCTTCTAAGCATATCCCACAACCTCTTGAATATAAAAACAGGAGGAGGCAGCAGCAGAAAAAAATTGGCATTAAATTAATGTTTTAGTCTACACTGAAATATAATGTGGAAATTCCTATACAAAAATTATTTAGCATAGAAGCCAGAGGGTAGTTCTGTTACAGAAAGAAGTGTAATTGATACATTGGAGTAAAGTGAAAACCTCAAGAGCAATTAATTTGAAGAATTCATGAAGAATAAACAGTGTCTCGGAAGGCAACAATTCTTTTTAAAGACTTGAAAGTCCCTAATGCGAAGATAAATTTAGAAAGCCAAGCAGGGTTTTCAGAAGTTAGAGTGATGAGTCATCTCTCCATTCTGAAGAAACAGACTGAGAAAGTAAGGAGAAACTGCTACAAAAATTGAGTTCTTGATCTGACAGTCACATCCTGTTGCTTAAAGAAAACAGCACTTTTGCAACCTTGCAGAGTTCTTTAAAGACCGAATAACCGAGGAGGGAAGGATGTACCACCAGGCAGTTAGAAGAACGCACTGAACGCAGCCAGTTCTATTTCCAACATCAGTGCAGCACGTGATGCAATTCTCCCCTCTTTGGTTTTCCGCACCTGTGAAATGGAGATTATGCTTATTCATCCCTGCAAAGTGTTCTGCGCTCGCTGAATGCCAGCTGGTATAAGTTCAAAGTACTAATTTCTGGCTTCTTGTAATGATCCTCACTGGGAAGTGGAGAAAAATAAGCACGACACGAGGAAGGGCAGAAAGGTACTTTCAGAAGACTAGTGACTGGAATATCTTTGGGCAACAGGAGACTGGCCAGGGTTTCGCGGTGGAGGAAGGCCATCAAGAGAGGGCTGGAGGAGCACTGGCATCACAGAAATACAATTAAGAACTGAATGCGAAGTGCAGACCCGTCAGTAGCCATCCAGCTGCAGCAGCACAGAACTTACTGTAGCACTGGCTGTAACGCTTCCCTGAGAAGTTAGATTGATACTCAAGTCCTCAGCCCAAGCCAGACTGCTAGCAGTATTCAAGATAAGTCATTTAAAGCTATGCTAGGCTTGTAGTCAGAGCCTAGACCACAGAGAAGTACTAAGGTCCCCATGTTTTTACTACTACATAGCAATTGCTACTCCGTCCTTGATCCACAGTAGTTCATATACAGTTGTGTCCAAAAAAAGGGACATGCTCACACCGAATTATTTGCATCTCACATTATCCTTCTTTCAGCAAAGTGTTTTATGAATCTCTATCTTCTGTTTCATTCTTGAGCACTATGGGCTTGGTTCACAGGCACATGTCTTTCTCTTCCACATCTAACTTCTCATCTTTGGATCAGGCTCTATATTCTTCAGGATTAGTCAAAGGCTTTAGGAAAGAGACACTCTGAGAATATTCTGTACACATTAGAAAATGCTCTGCTCCCATAGGAGATGGAAAGGTAGCCTAAACCTAAATAAACATAAGCTTTCCTGCATGTATTGCCATGGAAGCGACGCTCACTAGATTAGGACAGCATTTTACCAGACCGGACGTGAGGACACAAAGTTGCAGTACTGGGTCAGACACAGTCTTTCTACCTCCACATCCTGCCTCCAGCACAGCTCCTGTGAGTCAGAGGCAGGTAAGCAGATACAAGAACACCACGACGAACAACTCTGTGAAAATCTGCTTACACTCTTCCAGCAAGAAAAAGCTGGTTGAAAGTCTAAAGCACAAGTTTTAATATCCCTCTATATATAGCACCGTATGTTTAACTCAAATCACTCTCTACCGTGATTGAAGAGTTTAACAACGTCAGTAATTTGTTATAAACAACAAACCATGATACAAAGTTGCATAACTAAAGTGAAAGTTACACATTTACATACCCCCCCCCTTTTTTTTTTTTTAACATACTGAAGTCAACCACAGTAAAGAGAAAACTGAAGGCCTGGAGTAAGAAAGGTTTCGGTCATAAACACAAGCTCAGCTAGCAGACCACCATATATATATTATTGCTTTGCACTCCTACTGGATAGTATTGCATTCTATTCTAATTTTATTTTGAATCCTAACAGCCCAGTTACAAGTACCTTCCAGTCAGGAAGACTAACCCTCACTGGAAGCCAGCCTACTTTTACTGCCCTACAACTAAACACAATATTTAAATAACAGCTTTAGAAGTATTTGATTTCAACAAAAACTTGAGCAATTAAACATTTATCCGCAAACACCAATGTCAAGGCAATCAGCTTTTAATTAAAGTCCTGTTGCTACCGACTGAGGGGACATGCAAACCACAGCRTCCTACAGCTGGCCTAAGTCCACACCAGGATCCACACAAGCAGAGGGAATTACCCATAATGGAAAACAGGGCAACAGCCTAAGTAAACTATTTTGTTTCATTAGACCCAACTGTTCTATCAAAAGCAATTATGTTTACAAAAGCAAAGATCCCCAAGAATGAATACAATTCTTCCTCCCCACCACTCTTGACACAAAATGCGTTAAAGAGGTAACAGTATTGATGGGGGAGAGGGGTGCAGGAAGGAAGCAATGGTCTAGAATTCACAAGAAACAACATTTAGAAGTGATAGCTTTGTTTTTTACTTCTTAGTTCTGGAAAAACAAGGTAGTAGAGGAAATGAAGACACGAGGTACATACTAATTTTTTTGTTTCATGGTATCATGCATATGCCTTCATCATTTTGGAGCTCATATTTAAATAATTAAAACCCATTTAAAATAAATAATAAATAAAACCCATTGCATTTTAACCACACAAAAACGCCAACTGAAGTGACATTGTACCTTTCATTCACCATCCTAAGGAAATGGAGAACTAAAAAAACATTTTTTTTAAACCCACTAGTTCTTTACTGGTATCATAATCAGGTTAGAAAGAACAGAGAACTGCCCTGAGTTCCTACATTGCCATGAAACAGTTCTCCAAAGAGAATGTCCAAGACTTACTGCTTTACCCGCGGAAGATGGGGTCTGTGTCGGAGAGGAGGAAGTGACACACACAGCTCGAACAAACACCACAAACAAAACATTCGTGAACGTCTCCGCAAATTAAACATTACCCTGAACATTTCTTAATCTAAGAACCATAAAACTAAACCATTCCTATCTAAACTTTAATATTTTACTTATCTKTACAGCATCTAAGGAAGCTTGGCCAGCCTTATGGCGTTTGAAAACATGGGAACTATCAAGTACAGCAGCCCATCTATCATACRCTCATAGTGTCGAACGTGTTCATCCTCAGGTATTTTGCCAAATAAGCACCTGATCCGCACAGGCTCAGGTTGGACTGTGTGCATGTCCTTGATGCAGAGAGCTTACATTTATCAACCCGCAATCAAGTACTGAAACGTTGGTAAGAAGCTGATTAGACAATATGTCAACAGTCTCTGCACAGGAAACACCTTGACCAGTTTACAGGAACAGACTGTTCTCAAGAACCTTTGGAGTACTTTTATTTTCTCAACTCCAGTGTGACTCCTTTTGCTTTCTGTGGCACTATCATAGCTTTCACTTTGTTACATGTCCCCGATTTTGACGCAGAAGCAGGGCAAAGTTACTCATTAAGAAAATAACTTGGGTCCCTTCCACCAAGGAAATGTCACCCCAGGTACACCGCCATCATACCAAACAGGCAGTCCCTTGGATGTGATAAAAGGCAAATAAGAGACACCAATTTAAGCAAAGAGCTATATCAAAGGTTGGCACATATCCAGAATTCCTCAATTTTCATAGCATTTCAAGCAGAATAATCTACTAAACCTCAGAGTCCCTTTGGGAGCACAACTCGGAAGAAGAGGGAGCTTCCGAACACCGCTCTCCAAACGAGAGAAAAGAGGCTGCAGCTGCGTCCCCCCAGCCCTGCCC
>NW_020448308.1:364088-400812 GCF_003343035.1 Apteryx rowi
GAGCTAGAGAGCCCCGCGGCGGCCCGGCCCCCTCGCGGCGCGGCGGCTTCGCAGGCGCCCTCCGGAGGCCGAGAGGGCAGCGCCGCCCGCGGGGGCGCGGCGGCTCCCGGAGGCCGCGAGTTCGAATCCCCCTCCCGGCAGCACGGGCGGCTGGCCACGAGGTTGACCGTGTCCCCGGGTCCTGCTGCCTCCAGCTGCATTGCCATGGGTGGCTTATAAACACACAGGTACACACAGCTATACACATGCACATATCTGTGCACACACCTATGTATATAGGCATACATGCATATATTTATAATACATATATATATTTTATATATAGCATCCATGCAAACAGTTCCTCAGTGCTGAGAGGCACCCCCACTGCTAGGGGACAGCGGGCCACCTGGTCTGCTCCCCTAGCTTCCCCAAGACTGGTTTTATTATCCTGCTCGAGGCCTTTTCTCGGGCTGTTTTAGGAACCGGTGGGAGCAGGGGAGAGGGGATTTCCTCTCGCGTTCTGGCACAGCCAAGCCCTGCTTTGCGGGGAGCAGGTTGCACAGCGTGGGTTGTGGAAGAGGAGCCAGCGCCTGTCTGCGCGTCAAAGAGGCTGATTTGAGATATTTAGGTCAGAGTTTCTTTTCAGCCTAATTTTACTACGCAAATTTAGGGCAAATCATCTTGAATAAGAAGTCGAGTTTTTCCAGATCTGGTAGTAGACTCCTGCAGCCCGAACCGTTCTGCTGCGTCTCCGCACTGAGCCATAAACAGCACTTACAGTGTGCCTTCCCTGCTGACACGTAGCCGGAGAGCCGGGAAGCCACCTTCGCCTTGCGTGCTTGCTGCCCGCCTCACCGGCGAGCAAAGGTCCATCAGGTCCCGTCTCGCACCATCCCCTCCAGCCTATCTGGTTGCTTCCCAAAAGGGCATGAAACTCCAGCAGCTGCGATTAGCCAATTGCCAAGGAGAAAATGCCGTGCCCTAACGCTGCGGGTCCGCAGCCGGCGCCCCATTGCCTCTCCCGGTTTCTYCCTTCCAGCCTTCCCTGCTGACCGACCAGCACCCGGCCTCGTTGAATCACAGCCCCGTGGCTGCTTCACAGTGACTAATTAGGAAAAGCAGAGTTTCTTCCATCATTTCCCCCCGGAAATGGTTCAGCTCTTCCTCGGCCAGCTGCCGGGGGCACAGGACCAGCCTGCAGGCAGGAGAGAAGGGCACGAAGTGGGAGCGGAGCAGCTCTGCAGGATAACGAAATGCTCTGCAAGATTTTCGACAGCTCGGATTACGAAAGACCCCCAGGGACTCATCCTCTGCAAACCGGCCATGGCCATGCTCTGCTCCTCRTCCCACCGAGTGTCCTCGCTCCCCACGCTGCACCCGGGCTCCTGCTCACGCAAACCCTCTTGCCTGGTTTCTCCGTTCCCACCGCAGCCGAGCCCTCTCGAGGGCCCGCTCTCAATCCACGCGGGGACACAGTGTGGGGAACATCAGCCTGTGCTATGCAGGGGCTGTGCTGCTCCTTGGGCCGAGCTGAAGATGCAGGCAGGTATTGCTCATTTTGAGCAATTCATGATTCAGGGTTCAAAGCAGCCAGTTCCTCTTTACATGCTCCTGCTAGTTATGGGAAGGAGACAGTGAGAAAACCCCTTCTGCTCAAATAACCTTAAAAAAAGTTTATATTTGACTTTTCCCCTACTTCACACTCCCCCGTGAGAAGTTTTCCCCACAGAAGAGGAACCTCAGAGTGAGAAACCTGCAGCACAGAAGCRTTGATTGAAATGTTTGTGCATCAGCTCTTTGTTCACAGCTTTTTCAAGAGCCAAAACAAGCCACATTTTCTGCTCATAGTGACCAGCCACAGCTCCAGCACAGCTCTCCACAAGCAGGGAAACCATCCTCCTCGCCCCCTGCAGAAAGGCTGCAATGCCYGGGGGCTAAACCAGGCTCTCGCCCTCCCTGTGCTCCAGCAGCATCCTGGAGCAAGCCTGGGACTCCCAGAAATGCAAACAAATATATGACTTTAAAATACATTTATTTTTACTGGAAACTGTTTAATGATACAGCTCGTGTTGTTTTGGCATTTCCCCCTCCTCCAGCAGAGCCTGCTGGGAGCATGGCCTTTCCCAGACACATGCCTAGGGGACAAAAGCTCTGGGTGGCCACATTAGGAGGAGGTGGGACCTACCAGCCTGTTAAATGACAGCACTGAAAGCAGAGCTAGTTTGCAAGAAGCACAGCTCTGATGGAGACATGAAAAGACCTTCTGTGCTGCCTCCTGGAAACCTGAAATATGATGAGCCCCAGCTGCCACAACATACAGCAGCCTCAGAGGTGCAAGCCCTAACTGGGCTCCACTGCCAAGTTTTCTTGCATCTTGCAGAGCACAAGGGTCTAGACATGCCTTTGCCACACRAGCAGCAGCTGTTTCACCACCTCTCCTTCCCCTCCAGGCACAGGCAGGAGCTCCCAACCCTGTAACCGAGTTGGCCCAACACAAGGTGCTACCACTCCTCATGGCTCCAGCCCATTGCCCAGCTGCTGAGCTCAAAGGGGCAGCTTTTGGATCAAGAGAGGCCCTGCTCCATCCTGGCCTCACATCAAGGGGGTTGCCAAGAGCAGGGAGGGAAAAGGAAAGAGCAGAGGGAAGCCACTGGGGCAAGGAAGGATCATTTTAAACATTGGCACATGAGACTGAGTAGGTCCTTAAGCATCAGACAAGCCAACTGGTGTCAATGAGCACTTATCCACCTCAGCTGATCTGGCCCATCATAGCCTTTTCATGAGTTAACAGCAATGCTTTCTGCAGCACAGCAGTGCCCCAGAAATACCAACACCAGCCTACAAGGCCCCATCATTACCTCAGRGGAGAAGGTTAGATCAAACATCTGATTATGCCCTCTCTCATCAGCAGCCTGTCCCACCCCTGTCCCACCAGGGAATAAACAGGCCAAGACAACACTGTCCTTTAAAATTTTAATTAAGATAACAGAAGCCATTAATTGAATTCCAGCTCTTGACAATCACAACAGCATACAATTTTTTTTTTTTCCTCTTATCCAAGACCACTATGGGATGCCCAAGTAAGATCAGGGCTCTGAGACGAGACAGCAGCAAGTTAGAGGGAACAAAACCACCACAAGGAGTCTCAGGTTTGCCCAGTTAAATGCCAGCTGGTCCCATGCCAACACCTTAGGGCCATCTCTGATGATCTGAGACAAGCCTGCAGCAACAGGCCCATTTACAACACTGCCCACYGAGCCCAGGCACCGCAGGCTGTATGCGCTGGGGCAAGGACATCTGGGAACCCCACACATTTTCTCCCCAGCACAGAAGAACAAGAGCTTCTTCCCCTTGGTCCTTCCAGGGCCGCAGGACTTTCGCCTCACCTCAGCCAGGCCACAGAGTCAGTTTGTGAAACCTTCAGTGTGTTTGCACGCTCTCTTTGCGGCTATCTTGGACCTTGACATTTGCTTTTCCACCTGCATCAGAGCCCCTGTGTGGGTGTCGCTGGGCTCAGCTCCTGTGCACCACCACTTCCAACACCCAGCACCACCTGGATCCCTGTTGGCTGCAAAGGGAATCAGAGAGGAATTTAACCTCATGCTGCTGGAAGTCTAAGGGCAAACCTGTACATTGCTCCATTGCCTGCCCCAGAGAAAAAAAATCCCTGATTATATCCCATTAAGGATTTCTTTCTGCTGGTGCCCTAATTTTAACTGGGCCTGCTGAACACAGATACAAATAGAGAATGCAATTTAGTAGAGAAAGAACATCTTGCTCTGAGATGTCCCCAGATACACAATTATTTAACACATCCGGGATGCGTTTCACTGCCCAGCACGCAGCCACATCCAAAGCCCTTTGGATCAGGATGCAGAACGGGCTATCAGCCAGGATGCTGGTTTACGCAGCMCTGCCCCAATACGTAGGCAGAATTCAAATCAAAGTCACCTATGCAGGTGYTGGAGCCAGCACTACAGGATCTTTGCTGTCCATATGCAATCAGGAGAGATTAAGACAAGCAAGAGGAACACGGTGACCTAGATTGCAAGTGGTGCCACTCATTTAACATGCCTAAAAATACAAGCCCAGGCTGCTAGGAACAGATGCTCTTCTCTTGCACTGGATACAACTAGGTTGCGTTTCCTCCTCTCCCATTGCAATAGGTCACCCAGTGAGGCCTCATCCTGCCTTATTCCCACAAGGAGACTGTGTGCTCCCTCCTCCCTCAGGTCTGAGCCTAGGTCCAAGTCATCTTTCCCATGACTTCTTCCCCAYTGCCAGAGGGACTGGTCTCACCTGTCGGGGCGATTTTGCCAGGGAGGCAAYGCGCCGAGTGTTGGTCTTCTCCAAGGTCGCCTCTTTGCTCTGCAGCAGCACCCGGGTGCTGGGCACAAAGCTCCAGGAGCGGCCGAGCGCTGGCTTCAGGGGGCCAGCGCTGCTGTCCCTCGTCACCTGGTTAGTCACCTGCAGCACAAACATGGTTATCAGCACCGGGGGAAAAACAGTGCTGCTCACAGTAACGAAGCACAGGAGATCACCAGGAGATAACRGCCACAATCTGCTACTTCTGCAAATCTTTTTCCTCTCCTTCCTGCCCCCCCCCGCCCCAGCACAATCATGCCACCCCTGTAAACATAGCTCACAACTGCACCACACATGTGCGTATATATAAAACCAACCGCTGTTTCCTAGCCGATYGCTTAACGCAAGCAGTGCAAGACAAGCTTCCCCTTCTCTGAGCCTAGGGACAGGGTCCACAGCCCGGGGAAGCACAGGGGAATTAAACACTGCACCCACCCTGGAGAGGAAAAGCCCTGGGCTGTGTCTATATGAACAGCAGTGTAAAAATAAAAGAGCTGCTCTTCAGCCTAAAAGGACCTCAGCATAGCCAGGAAGCACACAGGTTAACACCAAGCTCACTCATTTCTGCAAGCTGCAGTGACTTCCAGTGCTGATGCCCCCTGCAAAGATTAACTCTGAGCCTCCAAGCGTCCTTCCAGGCACCCTTCCCTGTTGCTTTATTGCAAGCCAGAAGAGCAAAGGGCAGGGCTGGCCCAATGCCTTCCCGTGCCAGGTTCAGCACATTCATTTTCCCTTGTGGCCCTTCCAATTCAAACACATTAACTGTGGTCACAGCAACCTGTCTGGGAGCATCAAAGCAAATGCAATTGCTCATTCAAGAGCTGGAGAACAGAGCATGGCTCTTTCCAATCCCCAGACCTTTCCATATGATGCAGTGCCCTGCAGCTAACTCAAAAGTAGCTAAAGAGGCTATTTAGACAGCTAGCCAGCTCCTTAAATGATATATGAACCTACAGCTGGTGCTATATCAAAAATAAATACAAGCAGCCTTTTGGTCTGTTTGTACTTAACTACCTTGCTCAATCAAGCAAATGACTTGTTGGCTGCAGACAGCAATAAAAGGAGGCAGCTAACCAGCCCTGTTCTCACTCCGCGGTTGCTGGAACAGGACATCTGTGGCTGCAGAGCAGCAGAGCTGCATTGGCTACCAGGCCCAGGAGCAGAGCTCTGCAAGGTCTCAGCTGCAAGTGGGACCCCCGGGTGCTCCAAAAACACTCCAGGACTCCTCGCCATGGCACAAACCAGCACCCAAGGGGCAACGCACAGCAACACTCACCACAACTGCGAGGCTGAACTCCCTGGCCAGCATCTTCAGCTCCCTGGCCAACTGCATCATGAGGGCCAAGCCTGGAGGAGGACAGGGCATTTCTGGGTTTGGTGGGATCAACTGAGACAGAGGGAGCAGCCCCCTAAGTTCCCATGCCTGCCTTGGAGGCAGGTGATGCTTAGATTTCATGAGCACTAAATTTAGTGACAGTCCATGGGGTGCCTTCAACCCCTTCCTGCCATCAGTGCCCCAAGAAGAGCCCAACGCATCTTTACCACCCATGCGCCCTGGGGAGCCATGACTGCAAGTCAGCACCTCCAGGGCACCTCAGCCAGCAGCCTGAGCATGGACAGGCCCATCTGAGTTGTCCTGCTCTCCTCTTGCATCTTAGAAGCCCCCAGGAGGAAGGGGAGGAAAACTGACCAAAGCACCAGGAGCTCTGGTCAGGTTTGGCTTTGCAGGTCAGGCACCCCTCTCTAGCCCACAGCCATGAGGGTGCCTGGGTTAGCGCTTGCTGCTCCCAAGGTGTGCGAGACCCTTCAGAAAATGTTTGAAAGATGTCCTTGGTGCCTCAGGCAGCAGAAAGCTCCTCACTCCCAATTTATAATCCTTTTTGGCAGGAAGAGCCTAGGGGAGCTGCTCATCTTTGTTGCTGGCATGTTTTACATCTGGGACACTAAGCAGAGGTTTTATTCAGCAAGCAAATGCAGCTTAGTGCCTCCTTGGTCCCTGCTGGGTTTCAGACCACTGAGCTGAGCCTGTGATGTGAAACACAGTTTGAATTTTCACAGCAGCGCTGGAGGAAGACCCCCTTTTTAGCTGGTTGCAAAGGAAAAGCCAGGGCAATCGTGTCAAGCCTGCCCCTTGCTCCAGGCACCAGCTCATGCAGGAGGAGGATGCTCTTCAGTAAGAGCAGGAGGTCCATAACCACAGAGCCAGCGGCAGTGCTTTGCTGTTACCCTCCAGCCCTACCGCAGCACGCTCACCCTCTGACTGCTTGCCTCCCAGCAGCGGGTAAATCACAGCCGAAACAGAGTCGATCAGCACGACCTTGAGAGGTCCTGTGGAGCTCAAGACCTGAAGGAAAAAGGCACCACACGCCATGCAGAGTAATACTACGCAAATCTGGCAGCTTCAGAGGTCCTGAAGCCGCATGGAGGCTCAGTATTGGACCTGGTGTAAATCACTGCACACACAAGTCTGGAGCCTGCTGCCCTCCTTGCAACTCCAGGCAGCCAAGGGGAAAGGAGAGAAAGATCCAGAGTCTTGGTCCTACCTGCYGGGAGAGGCTGTCCCGGAGCTCCTGTAAGGCTCTCAGCATCTCATAGACATCAAACACTCGGGTCACCTGAACCCGCTGCAGAGCCTCCAGCTGCAGAAAAAAGTAGCYGCCTCACCAACAGCCTCCCCTCCTCCAGGACCCACAGCACACGTATCCCAGCACCACGGGCACCCCCCCGGCAGATCTGAAAGCCGTATTCTCCTGCCCCCAGGACCCTAATAGCTCTTTGCATTTATACCATGCTGCAGGGCCAAGGACCCTTCTTTATTCCCCATTTGCCTCCACCCACAAACACTGCTGTCCCCATTTCACCAATGGAAGACCTGAAACACAGTGAGGTCAAGGAGCCAGAGCTTGGGCAACCGCACTGAACTCTTCTCAGGAAAAAACAAAGTGTGGTGCGCCTAACCATTAGCCCAGCTCCCCCAGGACATGAGGGGAAGAGGCTGGATCCAGAAGAGCCCAGGAGGACACAGGCAGAGCCTGACAGAGGAACTGGTTCCAGGGCTTGACAAGAGCCAAGCAAGGCCAGCATTAGTGGTTAAGGACCAGCCTGACCTGCTCTGCAGTGAACTTGCCTGTTCTTCTTCATCCTCTGCCTGGGCTTGAAGCATCTGGTAGAGGCGAGAGGCTGTGAATCCCCCCGTGGAGTCGAGAAACAGGACGTGCTGCTTGAGGCCCAGAGACATGCTGGCTGCAATGCTGAGGCACACCTAGGAGAGGCAGGGCTTGGGCATCAGTCCTACGTCCACCAGCTTCCCACAGGAGATCAGGAGCTCCCAGGGTCCTCCTGGCCCAGCTAGAGGCCTTCCTGGTGACCCCACAGCAACTGGGACCAGCAGAAGCCTGGTTCAAGCCTCCTGCCAGGGCTGCCCTCTGCTCTGGGAAAGGCTGAAGGCCAAAGGAGGAGGCAAGGCCAGTGCCTGCCCACAGCCTGTTTTCCCCAGTGCTTTCCTCTTATCTGCACCCAATATAAGATGAAGAGGCCAACAATTGAGTGGTGAAATCATTCTGATGGCCTTACAGCCAAGGCAGCCACCTGCAGCAGCAGGGTCCTTCACCATGGGGACTACCAAGCTGGAAAGAACAAAAACTTCCTCCATTCAAGTAGTCACACCAGCCTCACACCCCAGAGGTCTGTTTGGGTCAGGTCCCTCTGCTTCCTATGCCTGAAGGCCTGTATGGCAGGAGACCAGCACAGGGAGAGGATGGGAACAGATGGGTTTTGCCAAAAGCTTGACAATAGCTTTTTTCCCCCCCTCTCTATATGTTCTCATTAGAAACCATCCAATTAAACGAAAGGCAGGATGGGGGTAAGGTCCAGGCTGTGTCTGTAAATACAGACTGCAGCATGGGTCTGGGGACAGGTCCCCTTCCCCATGCGCTGTAGCATCGTTTTCATCATACCTGTCCACTGCCCTCCCCCATCCCACTCACCTGTGTCTTCCCACTGCCAGGCGCTCCCATGAGCTCCGTCACTTCCCCTGTGTACAGCCCGGAGTCCAGCAGTTTGTCCAAGCTAAGGGTTGAACAGACAGGTGGGATTATCTACACACACTCAGTCAGAAAGGCAAGGGCATTGCAAAGCAGCAATCCCTGGATATTTGTCCCTAGAGAGGTCCCTTTCCAACCACAGGCAAGTGCCTCAGACTTTGCTCCTTCCCCTCCACCYGCTGCTCTCTGCACATTTTGGAGAACAGCAGAAGATCTGCAGTGTGGTGGGTAAGAGGACAGTACTGAAGTGGAAAGAGCTGTGACCTGGGAGCTCTTGAGGTGTGAATACACAAGGTTTCTCTGCACAGTTACTGCAACCACCCAGTGAGACAACAGGGAAAAGGGAGAAATAAGGCACAGGAGATATGGAGAACAACTCATTTCCATATCTGATCTAGACAATTTGGACCAACATCACTCAACACTCCTCCCAGATCCATAACCCTCCTCTCCAGAGCTCTAAGGAAAGGCTGAAGGGAGCATGTCATCCAGCCTAGAAGTCACACACACTAACCATTTCCCAATAGAGGTACAGGCTCTCAGAAGAATGATGGCAATGCCATTCCCTCAAGGGGCAAAGACTGGCTGGGTCTGCAGCCACAATTTGGGCAGGCCATAAAGAATAAGTGTCTCTACTCTCACCCTAGTACTACAGAGAAGGCTTCAAGGTGGCAGAGAGGTTGGGACCATGGGCAGGAGAGCTGCAGCAGTTCCACGAGGGAGCACCAGCTGCAGTGCCCCAGGTCCACTCCACCCTTGTCCCATCTCACCCYGCACAACACTTGAGGCACCACCATGCTGAAACACAAAGCCCAGATTGGGCTCTTTCCCCAGAGAGCTTCCCATGGCCAGACCTGCCTGCACCCTGGGTGATGTACCCACCTGGGGATCCCAGTGGACAAGATGGCTGTGGAGCTCTTGAGCTCCTCATAGAGGTCTGCTCCATTGGCAGGGAAGGCTGAGAACTGGGCCAGAAGCACACGTCTCACAGCAACCAGGGCCTGGCAGGCAAAGAGTTGTCTGAAAAGCAGGCTGAGGAAGTCTTGGGCCAGGGCAGCACAGGGACAGCAAAAAAGGTCTCCATTGCCCTGGGCAACTGTGGGTCCCGCATGCTCAGGCAACGCACCTAGTGATGTAGGGTGCTGATAGCACAGTCCCCACTCACAGCTTGAACTCTTAAGCACAGTCCTAAAATACTGAGCACTCAGCACAAGGCTGGCTACCACAGAGCCAAGCACAGAGAAACCCATGACACAGAGGAGAATCGGATGCTACGGAGCATCCCACAGGCTGAACTGCAGCCAATGTCTGCTTCAGGAGAAGGYCCCCATGGACCAGCCTGTCCAAGCACGGAGCTGAACAGCTCCCAGGTTAACACAACAGGACTTAGGAGTTTCCCTTTACCTTGTAAGACAGGGAACATTTCTGCGCCACATCCTCCAGGTCCGACGACACAAAGTCCACCACTGCAAATAACATGAGGGATGAGAATTTGGAAGCCAAACCTTGATAGACCATGAACACCAAAGAGCTGACCAGCTCCTAGAGGAAATACCACCCTGGGACCACAGGATAAACTCTGCCTTTAGGCACTAGCAGGTAAAACATTCCTGTGCCTCTCCGCTGGTGCTACAAGTGGGCAAGCAGGATGCCCCACAAAGTGGAGCACTGTTTTTTTTCCTCTGAGACAGCACTGGCTTCACCTGAGACCCATTAACTTGATTGCAAAATTAATTAGGGTCAGGCTAGCAAAAAAAAAAAATACTCCCTAACTTTACTCAAGAGCTGCCCAGGGCCATTTCATGGCTAGGGTCACCCCAGAGAGCGCAGTTCTGCCAGCAAACCAGAGCCCATCTCAAGGGACTAGCAACCGACTCAAGGTGCCAGCTCAGGACACGCAGGGAAGGGCGAAAGCCGCAGAAAGCAGTGAAGAACCACTGGCTCCATTTCTGCCCCACAAGCCCCTTTGAGATCTTTAGTTAAATGTGTACATTATGCGTTGAAAAAACACAGCAAAAGGCAATTCCCAAGGGGAAAAGGAGGATTACAACATCCACGGCTTTTGCACCCACAGGACCTTCTGACCAAAAGCTCCGTTTAACACAGATGAAGTGTTTGATCCTCCCGGCTTCAGGCCCGGCTTATGAGAGCCAGCAGAGCCCACCCGGAGCCTTCCCCCCCCCGCGCCAGGAGCGGGAGGAAAAACACGCGTGAAACCCTCCAAAGCCTTCCAAGAGGCTGAGACCGGCGCCTCTGCGGCAGCCCCCGGGGGCGGCAGCCACGGGCCGCGGGGTCCCAGGGCCGCGGGGTCCCAGGGGCAGCCGCCCCCGGTCCCCGTCCCCGTCCCCCCCCCCCGCCCCGTGGCTGCCGCCCCCGCGCAGCGCCCTTACCCACCCGTCCGGACGCCGCTCGCCCTCAGCAGCGGCACCATCTGCGCCGTGAGGCCGGGGCAGAGCGCGGCCCGCAGCAGCGCCATGGCCGCGGGGGGGGGGGGGGGGGGCCGAGCCCGGCTGCTCCCGTCCCGGCCCCGCTGCCCGTCCCGGCCCCGCTCCCGGCCCCTTCCTGCTTCCTGCGCGCCGCCGGCAGCAGCAGAGCCACGCTCCCCCCTAGCGGCTGCGCTCGGCGGGGCACAAACCTCCTTAAAAACGCCGCTTAAAAAAGCAGGGTGAACCCAGCAGCCAAGGGCAGCAGAAACGCAACCTCCCCCCTGCCCCAACCCCAGCGGCCCTTGGATAAGGGGCTCCCGGTGGCTTTAAATGACCGCTAGCACAGGTGGCAGCGATGCCCTGGCTCCCAGGCCCTATAAATAACAGAATCGCCACTACTCTGGCCCCCCTAGAGCTGGGTGCTTTGGGGTAGGTGCTGCTGCTGGGGGTAATGCTGGAGGGGTGGGTATTAGGAGTTGGTGTGAGCAAATCAAATGCACTTAAACATTAACTTAAAAATAGAACTTAATTTAAAAAGTAGGAAGCAGAAGTGCAGCTACTGTAATCTTACCTTATAGAGTTCTTTGTACTTCCAGGTAGAGCTTATTTTCCTCTTAGAAGTAAAGCTCACTTTTRGAGCTGCCTCTGGCTGCAATCAGGGCTCCTGTCTGCCCAAGTAGGCAGTGATGCTTTCTGCCAGACACAGCCATGTGCATGGGAGTGAAACCCTGGCTCTGCTTTCCAGGGGCTCTTGCAGAGAAGAGCCTGTGCTCTGTGTCCTCTTCAGCTGTGCTAAGCTTGCATTAGGGCTTTGGGGGTAACTCCAGGAAGGAGCAGATGCAGCTTTGCACTAAGGAGCTGGTCTTCAATTAACCGCTGCATTGAACCAAAGTGATACCTGGGTGCCTGGTGTGGTGCACAGCTACTCCTGTGCCCCTACTACTTCTCTAGAGATACTGAAGTTCATTCTGGTGGTTTTGGGAGGGCACCTTAAACACTGAGTGTGCTGSCTTTTCTTCTGCAAGGTCTCCTATTAGAAGACAGCTTGAAGCCCTGAGATGCAGTGGGATTTGGCTGTGGCAGGAGCTGCCTGCAGCCACTTGTGCGCAGATGGGTCTGGCAGCGTCGCTCCCGGCTRCTGCCTGGGCAGGAGCAGCTCCTCCAAGCAGTGACTTGCCCCACGGGGAGGCCAGTGGGCTGCTGCCCTCCTTGTTCCCCAGGGGATGAATTTCCCCAGAAAAAAATGCTTTTTGCTTTCCCGGGCGAGGCCTCCAGAGGGCCCCCGGTGTCTGTGTCTGCACGTCGGTGCTGGGCTGTTACCCCCTTCCCGACGGCACAGCGCGGGGAGCTGCAGATTGCAGCCGCTCTGTCTCGAGCATTAGCAGCACCAGACGCTCACTTTGTGATTTACTGTGTTTAAAGTACCTGCGACATTGCTGCTGGTGAAAGCGAAGCCTTTACCTGGGATAACTTAAGATATCCTGGATAACTTGCTATATGCCACGGGAGTTACTGGAACGAAGAAAGCTGACCCTTCTCCCATACCTAAAGCAATACGGGGAGGTGTTTCCAATGTGTTAGTCAAAGCGAGCCCTGGAAAAGCTGCAGTGCCGAGTCTGTGCGCGTCAGAAGTGGCTTCTTCCTCCCCTGCCGGGCATGGTGTCTGCGGGCCCTGGGGACTCATCAGTGTGCTGCTCTGCCTTGAGAGGTGAAGGCCCAAAACCTCTCTGCAAGGGGACATGCAGAGACCTCCAACCCACATTGCAGCCCCCTCCCATGTAGATAGTGGGGACGGAGCGGTGCTGGTTGGTAGAGGTTGAAGGAGCTAAGACATGCGCTGATGTAGCTCTAGGAGAGCTGCACAAAGCAGTCTTGTACCAATTCTTTCTGCATAAGACCCATAAACTGTGACCAGGACTAAATATATCCTGTTTTTTCTTGGCGGGGCCCTAGCATGGAAGCGTGTCGTCTGGTATAGCTTAGSTCTGCTATATTGGAGCAACAGAGCAGTTAAAAATCTGCCCCTGCTCCCCTTGATCAGTGATTTTTCCATCCGTCTTGCCAATTCCCCCTGTTCGTTTTGTAGCCAGGACACTGGTGGTCGTGCTCAGGAGCTCACGGCCTGTGTGTTGGGGGAGATTGGGCAGCAAAGCAAAATTTCTGATGCTCTGTGGCCAAAAAAAAAGCAGGTTTGAAAGGCTCAGCCCTGTTCTGGAGGAGTTCAGCAGTTCTCTCTCCTGCCCTGTGTCGCTCAAATTGAGACCTGAGGCTCTTGTCACAGCAGTGGGCGAATATGCTCTGGTCCAGACGTTTGTGTTAGACTGCGCCCAGAGGGCTGCGAAACAGGGAGGAGGAGGAGGCAGCACTGGATACGAATCGACTTTCTTTCCGAGTGCCTTCTGGAAGGTGCTGGGCGCTGCTGCAGCTGCCGGCATGGGGCCATTTGCTCCGGCAGCTCAGCTGTCTCCTGCTTCCTTAAATAGAATGGGAAAAGGGTCTGAGCACTGGGCTGGGGGTCAACTATCCAGGCTGGGGGTCAACTATCCTGGCCGGGGGCTTTTTTGGCATGACCCCCCCCCTTTTCCCATGCCCCCTGCCCCATGCCTCCCTGCAGGTACGGGAGCGCTGAGGTTTGGCCAGGCGGCAGGGACAGGTTTCCCGCTGGCTGCGGAAAGGCGCTTCCCGGGGCAGGCAGGTGCCCCCCGGAGCCGGGACGGTCGCGGGCGCCCTGGCGCGCAGCCCTCCCGGGGCGCCATATAGCGGGGGGAGAGGTGGGGACAGGCTGCGGTGACAGGCGACGCTGACAGGTCCCAGGAGCTGCCGGGTCCTGCCCAAACTTGGAGCGGGAGGCGAGGGAGACGGGCTCTTTCCCAGCTGTCCGGACCCTCCGTGGCGCCGGCTGACTTCTTAAACTTTTTTTTTCCTTTATTAATTGACCCCTGAGGATCTGCAACGCTGGGAAAAACTTTTGTGAAGCCACAGCCTTGAGGAGCAACTTGGGCCTTGGTTTTCTGGAACACTTCAGCCCGGTAAACTGCTTTTATTGAAGTGTGTTAATTATATGTCGGGATCGGAGTGCAGCTTGGCTCGATGGCCTGACTCGCTCAGGGGAATACGCCAGCAACCCTGTCATACAGGCAGCTGCAAGCGGAAGGGGCAAAGACTGATGTTTTCCTTAATATTCCCAGGCAAGCTAAAATTTACATCTTTTTTTTTCCCTCCTCTGCTCTCCAGATGGAGGATCCCATCCAGCTGAAAGAGGAGGGCAATAAATATTTTCAGGCCAGCGATTACGAGAAAGCCGTTCAAAGCTACACTCGGGCTATAAAGCTCAGCCAGGACAAGGCGCTGCAGGCGGTGCTGTACAGGAACAGGGCAGCGTGTTTCCTGAAGAAGGTGAGGAAGGGGCTGCCGGCTCGCCTGGGGGGCGAGAGCCGGGAGGCAGGAGCAGGGCGGCAGCCAAGGGCGCTTGGCGGCACTCAGCTGTGCCATTTGTCCATTTATTTAATAAAACCCTGAGAGACGGAGCAGCAGCTAGAGGTCTCGGGGGGGTTGCTGGGGCAGAAGCAATGGTTGACAGGGCACGGGCTCAAATCTGTTCTTCCCTTTGCTGCGTGAGCCTGGCACCCCTGCGGCCAGCCGGCCTCGTGCAGGCGCTCCCCAGAGATTCCCGGGCAGCGGTGGCGCCGTACAAAGGCGCTTTTTCAAATAGCGTCTCGGCAGGAGCAAAGCTAACGCTGTGCGGGATGCGTCTCCTTCGGACGCTGCCGGTGGCAGGGGATGCTCCACGGTTTGGGTGCAGAGGCTTTTCCCGCTTGCCTTTTCCAGCACAAGCGAAGCAGGCATGGATCTTAGTGCAAAAAGAAAAGTTATTAGCGCCTGTAGTAAAACCATCTCAGCTCCCTGCAGGCCTGCTGTGGGATTTCAGATCACTTGCATGTTCCTGAAAAAGCGTGTTACTTCTCGGTTCTCACGGTGCCTGACTAGTGAGTGGAAATAGAGAGGTCACAGTGTGCATCAGTAATGTGGATATATCCTGCTAATTGACTGCCTTGCTGACGAATTGCCCTTCCTTCCTGATTCAATAGGAGGAATATGTCAAGGCAGCCTCGGATGCGTCTCGAGGTAAGGAGGAGGCTGTTTGCAGAAGTGAGCTGCGTTGCGGGGTACGCTTGCTCCAGCCTGCTGGAGCTTGGCCTTGAGGCCGTAGGGAAATTAATAGAGAAGATGCAAAGATAATGTGCTTACACTAGCTGCAATGCACTCTATTTGTACAGCTTGGCATTAGTAAGTACGTGATTCAGCTACTGATTTGCTCTCTTACGATGTTAACGCTGACCCGAACACACAATGTTCACAAAGAACTGAATAAAGGGCTTGCTCCTTCCAAATTTAAGGATAAATGTTGCTCTTCTCCTTAGATCCCCTCCCCAACAAGACCGGTGCAGGATGCTGGGGAGGGGAGAAAGCAGCATGCCGCATACACACACCTACAGCAAAACAAAAATAGTCTCAGCGAAAGCTGCTAGCGTTGGATCTTGCTGAGCTCGTTTTGGCAGATCTGTGAGTAAACTTTGAGGGGGGGAAAAGGAGGAAAAGTGAACCAGGTGCACATGGAGGGCTTGGAGGCCTGTAAATCCAATATTATTCCCTCTTAGTGTCATGGTAGAGAGATGCAGTGATTTGGATGTTGCTAATGACCTCTCTAAGCTGCTGCTTCGGTGCCTTTTCTCTCTGCATTTGTGCATTTCTTCTCATTAGAGCTGGCAGCTCTTAAAGCCGATACTGGCCGTTGCAAGCGAGAGGCCCCCAGCGTTGCAGGCCGGGGGCTGCTGTAGCTCCAGGGACATGGGYGCTGTGCAGCGACTCTGTGCAGGGTGCCTGTCCCGGGCCCCGTGGCTCCAGCCTGCTCTTGGCAGTCGAACATGCCCAAAGCCGGGGGTCCAAACTGACGGTCGTATCTCAAGGAGTGGTAGTGGCTGTGAAGCAAATAACTATTTACATGGGAAACTCTCAGGAAGCAAACTCTGATGGCTGGTGTTTTGGATCACTTCTCCAGCTATTGATATCAACGCTTCGGATATCAAAGCCTTGTTCCGGCGCAGCCAGGCTCTGGAAAAGTTGGGGAAGTTGGACCAAGCGTTCAAAGATGCTCAGAAATGTGCTACCATCGAACCCCGCAACAAAAACTTCCAGGAGACCCTGAGGCGACTGGGAGCTGACATCCAGGAGAAGGTAAATGCTATGGAAACAGTCCCAGACTTGCAGACTAGGAGTGGGACATCTGAGGGAAATCCTTGCTCTGGGATACACCAAAAGATTATTGGTCATATTGAAAACTCCTAACAATGGAAGGAGATAAATAGGCCCCGTTAACTGGACGTCTCTTGCCTGAGGCATGTAAATCTGAGGATCAGATTCAATGGTTCAATTAAGCGTAGCAGCCAGGTCCTGAGTCTCGGAGATGGTAACATTACTTCCTGAGAAGTGAAGCCCATTTCGTTAGGCAGCTTAGATTGCCTGCAGTTTTGAGGTCTGTGGTTTCCTTGAAGTGATACAGGAAGATTCCCCCTAGATGTTCTGCCTCTCTGATTTCCCATGCGCTCTCCTGTGTTGGTACAGCTGCGCATTCAGTTCTCCACGGACATGCGGGTGCAGAAGATGTTTGAAATTCTGCTGGATGAGAACAGCGAGAAAGAAAAGCGCGAAAAGGTGAGAACTGCCCCAGATTTGACAAAATGGCTGTTTAATGCCAGAGGCACGCTGCGGAGTAGCAGGTTGTGTTCCCTCCCCTGCCTTCCCCAGACGGAGGATGAGGTAAGGAGCAAGGAGGTGAACCAAACTCTCAGAGATGCCCAAAGAGGCATCACCCTTGTGCCAAGGGAAGCTGACCGACCTCCCAAAATACAGAAGCTGGGCTCAAACTGAGTTTCCTTTTGCAGTTGGGCTGCTCAGGCCCATCTCTGCCACCGTCCCCATCTTCCCTTCCAAGCAGTGACCCATTTTTCTCAAGAGGAGCAAAGTCAGTCCTGAGATGTCCCTGGAGAAACTGCCTGCCAGGGTCAGAGCTTGTCCACTGTAGCTGTCAGGTGATGGCCACTCCGTAGCTCCCATGGGGACATCCCCACATCTCACTGTCAGGTCCAGTTCTTATTTATTGCTAGCAATGATCAAGGACGGAGGGGAGGCAAAAGAGCAGATATTTTGCAGAAAGTTCATAACCTGCTGTCCAGTTTCTGTAGTGTTCCTGAAGCCATTTCAGGGGGAGAGGATCATGCTTCATAACATTGTCCTGAACTTTGCAGCTCCTCCTGCGACCAACGCTTCCTAGAGCTGCATGGATGCATTTTGGAGGCTGCCAGCAGGGCTGTGCTGCTAACTCYTGGTTGCTGTCTCCTCTAGGCTGCAAACAACCTCATAGTCCTTGGGCGGGAGGAAGCGGGTGCAGAGAGGATATTCCAGAACAATGGGGTCAACTTGCTGCTGCAGCTAATAGAAACCAAAAATGCTGAGTTGATCCTGGCAGCTGTGAGGACGCTTTCTGGCATGTGCACAGGACATAAAGCTCGGGTAAGCAACGGGGCCCTTCTAGGACTTTCACTGCTATTTCCATGCAACTGGGGGAATGGAAAATCACAACAGTTCACAATGTGTGTGTGTGTAGCGGAGATTCTTCTTTTCCTTCTGATTCTTGCGGGAAACATTGAAATTCTACAAATGAAAATTTGAATTCTGGGGGGAAAAATACAAATGAACAAGTGGGAAACTACAAACTACAGAAACTGCCAGGACTGTGCTCTTGATCTCCACGGTCAGAGCTGTACACGTTCCCTATGGTGCCTTACACGTGCACTTGTGAAACAAGGCTTATGATGAGTCCTTACCAGATGAGTGGTGGTCAGCAAGGCTGGATCAAACCCGAGTCCCTCATCACAGGTTGTAAAGAAGCAACAAGTCGCGCAGTCTCTGCAGCCTTCGGGAAAGTTATCCAAGAGTCCTTAGGTGAAGAAAAACAGGGAGGATCTAGAAAAAAGCAAAGACTGTTGGACAGGGTCCCAACTCACGGTGCTCCCTGAACCAGATTTTATGTTACTGCAGACCAAGACAGTTTATGTAGTGTAAAATGGCTCATAGAAAGCCCTGTCTCTGTCATATGGCTGGAAGCAGGAGATAGACATGTGCAAATGAATGTACGTATTGGTGTGACTGTGCAAAGGAGAAATAGGGGGACCTGGGACACAATAAAAGATAAATACACCAGATAAAAATCCAGCGCAGTAGGGACCCATTTTCTTTCTGAAGCATTGGGTGTTGTCACATGCCAAAGGCTGTGCTGCAAAGCCCTGTAGGTCAGTGCGTTTGTGAACATGCCTCCCTGAGTCACTGTGTCACCATGCACAGGGATGCACTGCGTGGTGACACTGGGTTTGCTGCAAGCAGGATGGGTTCTTGCTCTAAACAGGCTCTTTGTTGTTAACAGCCCTTGTGCAAAGACCTCTTCGAAATCTGACCATGCTCATCTCGACAACCTGGCTGAAATAGCACATTATAACTGTCAGCTCTGGATTTTAGGAGTTGTCTTACTAGAAGTGAAAATAAGGCTGATGAGCAAAACTCCCTGCACAGACTCGGGATTCAYGCAGGAAAACACTTTCTTTGTGCAAGCCAAGCTTGACTTTTCTAAAGCACACAGGAAGGATCAGTTTATATCTCCCCCTAATGGCTGCTCTGCTCTCCTTTCCGGGGCCAGGCCACCGCAATTCTCCATTACCTGGGCATCGACAGCATTTGTATGTGGATGTCGGTAGACAACGAAGAAATCTCCCTGGCTGTCTGCAACCTCCTGCAGAGCATCATTGACTGCCTGCTGGGCGAGGGGAAAGAGGAGCATCACGGCAAGGAGGAGGCTGTGGTATTAGGTAATGGCGCATAACCGAGCGGTCATTTGGGTGAGGAGGGCAGAGCTCTGCACCTGGCATGTCCTTCCTATTCCTCCTTCTCTGGGGAATTTGCTAAATTTTCTAGCCACGATGGTGCAGCACCCAGTGAGGCTGCAGCCCTGGACGTGCTGTGTAGGCAGTCGTGAAGGAACAGGAGCGCACTGAAAACCAGATAATGGGCTCACAAGTGCAGGTGCCAACTTCTTCCTCAGCTGCTCTACCGCAATGTGCACACAGTTCTCATCCTCACTGTTACTTTAAATACATATGTTCCAGTCATGCAGTGCCTTTGAATGGTTTTCACTGGGTTCCCTAGCTTTCAGGGGAGACTTCTAACTGGCTGCTACTGCCTTGATTCTGTGCAGATACTAAAAAAGATTTGAGGATGATCACGATGCGTTTGCTGGATACATTGGTCAGTAAGAAAGTATCGGGGCAAGGACGAGATCGAGCTCTCAACCTCCTCAACAAGAATATACCAAGGAAGGATCTGAAGGACCATGACAACAGTAGGACCACCTTTGTCATCGACAATGGTGAGTCCTTCCCCTCCAACCTTACACTGGTTCGGGAGACACGGAGCTGTATAATCTTACCTGAATACCTGTAAAACTGTTCCTCTGTTTTTTATTGGTGGATGCAAGCCTGGAGCAGAGAGACATAATAGCCGGAAACAGTTCTAAAATTAAGAGAACAAAACCTGTGTATGAGGACAATAAATTTTGTGTCTAATGGATTAGCTTCAAAGAACTTCTCCAGTTTATTCTCATGTGTTTGCTAATGTTTGGAGGATTTGGCTTGGATGGGTTGTTCAGTTTGGGTAGGATAGATGAACACCTGCAGACCCATTTTCTTAAACTGGTTATTTCAAAACTGGAGGGAGACAAGGGATTTATGTGGGGTGTATGTTTTCTATTAATTCTGATGCATGTGTTACCGTTTTGGTGAAAGTTATTTAATAATGCTTGCAGTGAAAGAAGGGCTAGGACATTCACAATTGCCTGGAAGCCACTGACTTTTCCCCAGTTAAAGCCTTCCAGTCTGGGAGGTCAGTAGGTTTAATGCTTCCTTACAATAATGACTGATCCAGCTGGGGACCAAATGCACAAGTTTGCTTATTTTATTCTGAGAGCTGAATAAGCACTTGATCCTGCAAACCTGTAACCTCAGAAGCAGAGCCTCCTGCCCAGTAAATATCTGAGAATCTCTTTGTCTAAGGCTTATGTGATTAGGCTGTAAAGCAATTGAAAACTGCCCAAGCTGGATGTTTCATTGCAAGAAACCACAAAGAGTAGCTTGAATTTTGTACAGACCCTCTCCCCTCTAATGCCCTATTACTTCATTATGTTTCCAGGCTTAAAAAAGATATTGAAGGTGGTGGGCCAGATTCCTGAGATGCCTGACTGCCTGCCGTTAACAGAGAACACCCAGCTGACTGCGTCTGTCCTCCTAAATAAACTCTACGATGACCTGCGCTGTGATCCGGAGCGTGACAATTACCGGGTGATCTGCGAAGAGTACATCAAGTGAGTCAGGGCTGGTGTACTGCAACTGAGCAAGCCCAGAGGCAGATGAGTAGGAGGTTTTAAAGAGATGAGGCACTTTCAATCCATTTAGATGCCTAATCAAGGCCTTGGGAGATGATGTGATTTGCCTGTGATCCTATAGAATCCTTCAGCTGAGAATAGAAAGCATGTCCAGATCTTCATATTGTACTCCTACCTGCTGGATCACAACCTCTGTATGAATTTGGGTGCAGCTGTGTCCCAGATACCTATATTTTTCACAAGTGGAGTTCAGTTCAGCAAAGAAACAAGGGATCTGTTATCCTCTTGAGAAAAAACTACCCTCTGAATCCCTGCTTCCACTACCTGAGCTCAGCAGAGGGGTTCCCTCTGGCAAACTGAACATCCCTCTGAACCTCATCCCACCTTTCACCCATGCTCCAGCTCTCCTCTGGGGAGTGGTAGCAATGGATTCAGTTTGCAAATTGCCTCCAATCTGATGGAGGATGTCCCCTGCGCTGCACAGGGGAATGAGAACAGCAAGCAACCACTGTGCTGAACCACATGCTGACTCCCTCTATCCCATGTAGGAGCAAAATTGACCCTCAGAACATGGATAAGACGCTCCACGCCATCCAGATAGTGTCTGGAGTACTGCAAGGGCCCTTTGACTTGGGCAACAAGCTGCTAGGCATGAAGGGAGTCATGGAGATGATGGTTGCCCTGTGTGGGTCTGAGAGGGAGATTGACCAGCTGGTGGCTGTGGAAGCCCTCATCCATGCCTCCACCAAACTGAGTCGGGCCACCTTCATCATCTCCAATGGGGTGACACTCCTGAAGGAGATCTACAAGAAGACCAAGAATGAGAAGATCAAAATTCGAGCCCTGGTGGTAAGGATGTCAGCACCCTGCCTTTTTACCACCTGCTAGTGCTCACCACCACATCCCTGGACTTGGGAGAGGGAGGAGGTCTTGGGAGCATGCCAGGGTCTCTCACCTTCATTTGGGGAATGGTTTATGGTGCTCCTGCCTCCAAGGAGAGAGGAGAGGGCAGACCAAGAGAATAGGGATTATAGGTAACTGAAGGCAAAACAGGTTAATCTTCCATTAAAAACATCTAGTAAGAACACAAAATCTGAACTTTGCTGTGCTACAAGCTGGAAAATCTACCATGTATTAGARTGTCTGTTTTTCCTCTTTAAGGCTAGACCTGACTTCAGTCTTTAGATGAGGGATTTGACTGTTTTTGAGCAGCTGTGCTATGGGACTAATGAGCTTTTCTAGCTTGAGTATTCTCTTCCTCTTCAGGGTCTCTGCAAGTTGGGCTCAGCAGGAGGCACTGATTATGGGCTACGGCAGTTTGCTGAGGGGTCCACTGAAAAGCTAGCCAAGCAGTGTCGAAAGTGAGTGATTTCACCTTTTTTTTTCCCCTTCTGTTTTTGCCTTCTGTTGCATTCTTGGCAAAATACAATATGCTCTTTCCCCTGCTCACACGTTGCCTTCATTGGCTATCATTGCCTGACAGCTGGTAATGCCCACAGAGCAGTTGTAYTGGGTACCTGGAGCTCTTCTATGCCTCAGTCAGCCATACGTTCTTCCTGCCTCATTGCTACTCAAGATSCAAATGAGCCTTATCCCTCACTCACTTCCCAAGAAGGACACCAGAGATGGCCCCTCCCTCTTTGCCAAAATGGTACAGGCTAATCAAGTGCTTTCTATAATATGCAGAAGTACTACTTAAGGATGAATTTACCCAGTGGACTTATCAAAGGGGTGGCATGAAGTTAGGATGTGACTGAGTGGGTGACTTGCTATTAGCRCCAGACAGCAGGGCATCACCTGTCTCCTGTGATGGAGAAGGCAAAGCAGTGCTGAGTAGCTGTCCTGGTCCACTTTCCCCTGCAGCCTTTAGATTCATCAAGAGGGCCATGGGAACATGTCCTGTCTCAGGGGAAGCACCTATGGTCTTTAGSAGCCACAGCAGAATCTGAATGCAGGTTTGGGCCTGAAATAGTTCTTGGTGCCTCTTTGTTTTTCCTCCCCCTCTTCCCAGACAAAAATCACTCCTGGCTCTTGAGACAGCACTATAGATGTTTCTTGTCTCTGTTCCAGATGGCTGTGCAACACCAGCATTGATACCCGCACCAGGAAGTGGGCTGTGGAAGGGCTGGCGTATCTAACCCTTGATGCCGATGTGAAAGATGACTTTGTTGAAGATGAGCCAGCCCTGCAAGCTATGTTTGAATTAGCCAAGGTCCTACCCTCTTACCCCATTCTCTCATTCCTCTGGGAACCTGTTCCCCTGTAATGTCCTCTTCATCCTCTCATGCCTCTGACTTTATTTTTCTGTGCAGACAAGTGACAAGACTATCCTGTATTCTGTGGCTTCTGCACTGGTGAATTGTACCAACAGCTATGATACCAAGGAACTGGTCCCAGAGCTGGTGCAACTGGCAAAATTCTCCAAGCAGCATGTGCCTGAGGAGCATCCAAAGGTAGGTTGTGTACAGCCAGGGAGCTGGGAGGAGATGCTCAAATCTGAGGACTTTCTTTGGTTTATCCCCCTGTCACAGACCTCAGGTCTCCTGGCTCCCAGCCTGCTAGGCTGAAATTGCTTTGCTATCCAGTCAGGCTTGACTGTGGTCAGYGAGATGGTAGCTGCTAATGGGCTAATCCTTTCCCAATGTTCCCCTCAGGACAAGAAGGATTTTGTTGTGAAGCGGGTGAAGCGATTGCTGAAAGCTGGAGTAGTGTCTGCTTTGGCCTGCATGGTGAAGGCAGACAGTGCCATACTGACGGACCAGAGCAAGGAGCTCATAGCCAGGTGCCTTCACTGCTGTTGTGGGCTGGGAGTGCTGGCCAGCCTTTGAACCCCTGAGATGGGTTCCTGGCCTGGGCTGGTTCCTGGAGTGGTGCATTCTGCCTATGGGGATGGAATGAAAGGGAGGCGGAAGAAAGATTTAAAGAGAGGTTTTCCTGAGCAATTTCATGAAAATCTGCRTGCTGACCTTGCAGCTGGCTTGCAAGGCTGTCTTTCTAGGATGCATTTTGAATTTCTAGTCCTCTAAAYACAATCTTATGGACCTGAAAACTTTTCACTCTGCCATTTGCTTCCTGCTAGAGTGCCCTGGGCACTAGGTTAAACATCTGGAGTTTACCTGCTAGGCCTGGCTTCCCCACGTGGCCTTACCCTCCTCCTGTGAAGGACACGAGTCATTGCTTTCCAGCATGGCTGTTTCACTAAGTGATACTGTGCTTTTTACAGAGTGTTCCTTGCCTTGTGTGAAGACCCCAAGGACCGTGGGACCATTGTCGCTCAAGGTGGTGGAAAGGTGATTACTCGTATGTTTTTAGCCCATTTTGATGTGCAGTTAATGTCTGGGAGYCTGCAGTGTGGCTACAGTGAGGGAAGGTGGCAGAAAAACAAGAGCTGTCTTAGCCCCTGTGTCAGGACTGATACYTCAGTCCTACCTTTGCAAGCCAAAGAAGCAATCTTGAAACAACTGTTTGAGCTACAAGCTCTGGTGTGGTGCCTATCTGAGAACAAAAGCAAGACATCTTTGTGGACTACAGTCCAGAGGCATTTTTCCTTCAACCTACACAAAGCTTTAGGATATTTGTTACTCATTTTAGTATATCAAATCCATCCTGTAAATCTTCTCAGAGGCATTTCATGCTTTACTCYGGTCACCAGGCCCTGATACCTCTGGCTGTGGAAGGCACAGATGTAGGCAAGATAAAGGCTTCTCACGCTCTGGCAAAAATTGCTGCCATCTCCAATCCAGACATTGCGTTCCCAGGGGAGAGGGTAAGTTAAAACAATCTTCTTGGCAATTCCTTTAGCAAACAGAAATCACCAGGACCTGGGAGCTGGAAAAGCAGTGATKGCATTTCTGTTTTTAGGTGTACGAGGTGGTGAGGCCCCTCGTGAGCCTGCTGAACACAGAGAGGGATGGCCTCCAGAATTATGAGGCTCTGTTAGGTCTCACTAACTTTTCAGGAAGAAGTGATAGACTTAGGTGAGTTCAACTACTTTTTGACTCTCTTCCTTCCCCAGATACTTTATCAGGAGTGAAGTGTTCTAGAAAAGCTGAGAATGAACATATCGGATCTGTTTCTGGGCTCTCAGTGTAGAGCTGTCAAAAGCCCTGATAAAACTTGGTCTGTTATGGAGCTTTTGGCAGCTTTTTTTCCCCCAAGAAAACATCTGTTTTACATGTGCCAACTCCCTTAACTTCTTTTCAGTGCRTGTGGACAGGATTAGTTTCTAAAAACAAGTTTAGATTTTTATAAATTATACATGTTTAATGCAAATTTTACAAAATTGGTCATTTTTCACCTCTATTTCTCCTCTCTTCCTTTGCCCTGGCTGTGCATTTCTCTGCCTCCTGTGCCAGCACTAACATTCATGTGGTCACCCAGCCTGAAAACAGACCAGCAAAATACTGATTTTTTGTTTTCCTTGGGTTACTTTCCCATCAAGTCAGTTCATTGACCTAAAAGTCCATAGRACAGCACAAAGCTAGTGCTAGTGAAGAGGAGGGCAGGACCATTGCTTGTTAGACTTTAGTCATCTTAATTTGATCTTGAAATTACATGTTTAGTCCTCCATGCTATAGAAGGAGAACCAGGGATAATGTCCTTGCCAACCCTTTCAAGCTAGATAGAATTTTTACGTCCTTGGTTCATGCAATCCCCAAAGATATCCAWCCATGCTGGATTCATTGTGTGCTCACCACACTGGTTCTGTTCTCACCCTTGGCATGTTCATTTTATTTGGAAGAATAGCAATGATAGAGCATCTGTATTTACTCTGGCAAAGCAAATCTCATCCATCATAAGCTTCCTTGGTAAGTGGCTTCATTAATTTCCCTTTCAGTTCTGCTGAACTTGGATTCAACCATTTTCTCATAGGACTATGAAGACTGGTCAATTTGAGCTACCTTTRGCAGATCTTATAAATGTCTCAGAACTGAAAGATTCATAAAATAGCCTGGAAAAGGAGTAGCATGTTTTCCTCAAGTAGAAGGAAAACCCAACATGAACTCAATCTGTATTAGACAAGGGACAAACCACATGCCATGAGTTCCAGTGCCATGAGCACAGACTTGTTTAAGGCCTCCCCTGTCTCCTCTCTGTCTGCAGTTAATGCTTTATAAGTCAGTTATTGCATGTTCTGTGACTGTATTTCAACTTCTCTTCAACACAGGATGAAGATAGTCAAAGAGAGGGCCTTGCCAGATATTGAAAACTACATGTTTGAGAATCATGACCAACTTAGGCAGGCAGCCACAGAGTGTATGTGCAACCTGGTGGTCAACAAGGAGGTAATTCACCATGTTTTGGACTTGACTGCATGCAACAGCTCGTGAGCCACTACGATGAGGATTTCATAAATGTGTTCTCTGGTGGGTTTTTTCAGGTTCAAGAAAGGTTTGTGGCTGATGGAAATGACCGGCTGAAGTTGGTGGTGTTACTGTGTGGTGAAGATGATGAGAAAGTCCAGATTGCAGCAGCAGGAGCTTTAGCCATGCTAACAGCTGCACAAAAGAAACTCTGCTCTAAGATGACTGAAGTGGTAAGGCCATAAGCCTGATTACTGACAGTGTAGAAATACCCTTGAAGGGACCTGGCTCAATCATGAAATGCCTCTCAAAAGGAAGATCTAGTCCACCAGTTTACTAGTGAGGAACTTAAACTGGTCAAGCAAGACCTGTGTGTGCATGCTCCTAGTCCATCCCTGCACAAAGTAAAGCAGCTTTCTTATACCAGCCTCTAAGACTTCAGCTCAGAGCAGYAACATTTTTATATAGCAGCTTCTAAAGCTAAAGTCAGGCTACTAACTGTCAAACAAGAATAGTTAGGAATGCAGAATATTCTATAGACCCTTAAATCTTCTGATATTTCATAACCTTAAATTCAAACCTTGCTTCACTCAGAAATGAAAAGAGCTTGATAGATACCTATTGAACTTTACAGATCCCAAAACATCTCAACTTCATAGTCTTGGGTACCCAGCGCAGACCCTGCGATAGCTTAAGACTTGTGCTTGAGAACYTGTGAACCCTGTTGCATTGCACATGTCAAATTTGGACACTGGGGTTTGTTAGAATACAAATCATCAACCAAGTAGGATGAGAGGCTAGGGAAATCAATGAGGGGAGTGGATGCTCTGCTCCTGGTTTTATCTTGGCTCTGTCAATACTCTGATCAGATTCTTTGCACAGAAATTATGCAGCAGCCTAAACATGAAGCTCTTCTGTTTTCTGTGGTGCAAGAGCCATGAAAATTTCTGGCTTTTTAAGTAAACAAAAATTAGGCTCAAAAGTTTGGCATCAGGTTTCCTTAAAGAATCAGATAACCATTCCTGACACATGACTATGAAGAAGTGAGTCCATGTGCTTTCTTTTGCTGRGAAATGCCTTGCCAAACTTGTACTCCTGGCTGAGTTTTTTTTTCAGATTGATACCAATGTTCTGTCCCTTCTTTGCAGACAACCCAGTGGCTTGAAATCCTGCAGAGGCTCTGCTTGCATGATAACATGGAAGTGCAGCACCGCGGACTGGTCATAGCTTTCAATTTAATGAGTGCTGAAAAAGAACTGGCAAAGAAGCTGGTGGAGACAGAAATCCTAGAGATCCTGACCTTCATTGGCAAGCAAGAAGATGACCCCAAGAAGCAGCACATCATTAATGTAGCACGTGATTGCCTTACAAGGTGCATGGATTATGGGCTGATCAAACCTCTCTCTCAGGCATAAGGAAATGAAAAGCACCAAAAAAGCTGGGGGGGTGGGGAGCTACTGAGAAATGATCTGCTCTCAAGTGAACTGTTCTGTAACCATCCACACCTGCTGRTACTTCAGTGATTCCTAGTGATGGTGGGACAGCAGGAGAGGGTTTAATTGCTTCCCATGCTGTAGTCAGAAAATAGGTTTGAGGATGTTTAGGGGTGCGCTTTTTTCTTCATTTATGGGATTTTTTTTTAATTGACTTTAAGTGGAGTGCCGATGTGTGAGGATGGTGGATGAAATCTTAATAAATTCACTATTTTGTTCCGTGTGGAATCTCTGCTGTTCTGCTTTCATTAAAGCAAATGAAGTATCTTGGAGATTTTTCCCTTGCAATCTTGCATCATATCCAGGAAGAAGAGAAAACAGTTCATAGCAGAGGCTAAATTTCTACCACTTGCAAAATACCTAATGCTGTTCAGATGAATATGCAAAGTCATCACAAGTAGGCTGTATGAAGAAGCAGCACTAACAGGACAAGCTGAAGATCATGCTAGGGGACACACTGCTTGGCTCAACAGGGAATATTGAAAATACCTGGTTTATGAAAGAAACAGAATGAGAAGCAAATCCACCAGTTTTTCACAGGGCATTTACTGTGTAAATGTTTACATTCAAGCACAGCTTCTTTATACATGCTATATACAATACCGAATCATGTGCTCTTTCTTTAGTGCCGGGGCAGGGGGGAATGTCAGCATATAGTAACTATAATTTTACACAAGAATCACCTAAAAGTGAAGTCAAGTGCATTAAAATAGTTTTAATAGGGATCATTGTAATAAATGACAGTGATTCCCCACATGCAGATCAGTATCCATCCACTCTAGCTATTATACTGCAAGGAAAACAATATAAAGACTAAGTGTCCATGTTTGGGGTTGTTTTCATGGCCCAGTTTTAAGAATTTTGGCTCTGTCTTTCAAAAGTATTTGCACCTAACTCTTTACAGGTATTTTTACCTAGCCAGTATGTCTGAAACCAAGACAAAAATGGCATTGCTATCTAAAGTTATTTATGCAAAGTTTCCCTTGTTCTCTAATTCTCCTCTTTGCAGCTGTGGGTTTTCTAACCTGTACTGACTGTCTCTGGAGTTCAGAGTGGCAAGCTACTTTTGTAAAAGCCATTTATTTGTATTTCCTAGCTGAAACTTGGACAGAAGCCCTTATTTTTTCTTTTCTTTTCTGAGTATCTGAAGGGAGGCTATTTTTTAAAAAAYGGCTTCCAACATTGGATGCCTAAGCTGTTTGGTAGCTTACTGTGTGTATGGGAATGAGCTGCTGAAAGCCAGAAAGTATTCCAATTTCCTGTCCCAGCATACTGGCTTTCACTTGCCAATGTACTCCTGTGCAGTCAAAGCCTGAGAGTAGGGCTTTGCAAGTCCTCGAAAGCAGCTTCCAGTGAGTGATGTAATTCTGTCATTTGAAGTATCTCTTTTCCATGCCTTTTTGTAACTTTATGTTTGTCAGGGCTTCCCGAGGCTAGCTAAGTTTACAAACCATTTGTAGGCTATTGCAAAGGCCTGCAAAGGAAAGCCTTACACTTTACGCAGAACCAAAAGACTTTCAGAAAGTATAACCACTGTCCTCTCCAAGGGCCTTCTTGGGATCCTAGATGGTTTTCTAAAACCACTGYTCAAATAGCAAATGTAGCTGTAAATTAGCTCTGGATGCTACACAGACTAGTATGTTTCTGAAAATTTCTTCCTGAGAAGGTATAGGAACAGGAATAATACCAAACACAATGCTTCTCTCTAAGCCAGAGAAACGACGGATGCTGTCAAGAACAGCGTGCATTTCTAGCCCTCCCTCCATTTTTGTTAATGACATATTTAACTTGGATTTCTTCATTTGTGATTTTAATATTTGACTGTATGCTCTTACTTCTTCATCTCTGTAGCACAGAATAGCAATATCTTTCTCAGCGTAACCCATTTTAAGATATCTGTGACAATGTTCTACCACATATTTTGCTATTTCGTATYTATCTAGCTTGCTTTCTTTTCTAATACAACCTTGCACAGCATGAGCGCATGTGGCTTTACATAATAACTCTTCTAAACGTTGTTTGGGAATATTTAGGATAGAATTCTTTACAATATCTTCCATTGTTTCTTTTACATAGCAATAGATACTGTTAGCATTACGGACCACTTTGGTTAGTGACTCTACAGGATCATGCCATTGTACTGGTGGAAGACCGGTTGGGAAGCAGTGACTTGTCTGTAAGTAGTCCAAGAAAATCCAGAGAATGCCAGGCTTAGGGAGATGTTGTGATGAAGTTAGAGTCAAGGCTTTGTTATACCAGTCACCATTCCCATCTTGGAAATTCTGAGCTTCGTCAATTATTATGTGCTTCACCTCATCAAAACTTTTTGTCAAAAATTTTACTCTTGTAACAGCATGGCAAATGTTCTTCTGTCTACAAAAGAAATACAAGTAACTTAAAAATTTATGCAATCTTTGTGCATTGCAAACTACTAGTTATACCTGATCAGCACAAAGTGAATGTCAATGATATTTAAGTCGTATTTATTAGTAGATGCTCAGGATGGCGAGACAAGAATTTGAGCCTTACTAAAAATGCATTCCAACTACACAACTCAAATACTGTAATGGTGGTAGAAACCTAGCACACCAAATATACTAATCAATACTCTGCTGTTTAGAAATGTTAGTCAAATAACAGACTATGGCAATGAATAGTTGGAGGAAATACTTACCTCACAAAATCTCTCAGAGGTTGGTTCTCACATATGTAAAGAACCTCGTCTTGTGCACACTGAAACACATTTCTTATTTTCTCTATGATCTTCAGGGCCACTACAGTTTTTCCYGTTCCTGGTAGGCCATAAACATACAGCTTCTTAGTTTTATGAAGATTTTCTGACAGTAGCTGGTACTGTTTGACRGTCAAGAGGTTGAAAAACTCAAAACCAAGTTGGTCACTTAAAAAGGACCGGAAATTCAGCAAAACTACTGTAAGAGCACACAGTAAGGCATTCAAATTGTCACTGTTGATTACACTATAGTTTTGGGGATACATTTCTTGAATATTCAGATTCCGTTCTTTTTCACAGTTAATTTCTGGAAGCAAAGTCAGTAGCTTCGGTATTATACACAGTTTGTGAATATAGCCTCCGGTGTTGACTAATTTCTGCTTCAGCCTCCAGGCTGTGCATCTTGAGTAGTCAAACAAACACTTAGTGATAGGACATTTACAGACTGTATAGAGGGTAGGCGGCCTACCCTGGGCTATTAGGAGAACGTCACAAATTATGAATGGGTTGTCTGGCAAGCCGACCTCAACAGCCCAGCTTCTGGAAAATATGAGAACTCCCGCAGAAAGCTCCTTCAATTGTTCTTCCAGCAAGTTAGCCAACCCTGGGTACTCTTGGAGGAGATCTTCTCTGAGTTTTTCTGGTGTGTATGTTATGCTGTGGGATTTCACTAACAATGCAGAGCAGAAGAATGGTTGGTGTTAGTTTAAGACATGCTAATCCAATCTTCTGAAACAATTCTGTGTGAATTAATATTGGCGAAAGATTACAAATACACACTCTAGCTGCCTGCACCTTTGCTGCTTCTTCAAAGTTTTCCTTATCGACTCCATGTGTTTCYAGATTCTTTTGCAAAGACTACTTCCTCAGCAGACTCAGTCCTCATCTCCTACCCAGCTCTCAGTCCCTTTGCTAAAATTGCCAGCACAGGACCAGCTTATGCCAGCTATGTTTAGGAGACCTGCCTAATGGATAGAGAAACAAAGATCAATGCCTCAGTAAAAGAACCTCTGGACTGCTGGCAGACCTTGCAGTGCCAGAGAAATGCTGGACTATAACTGGCAGCAGATTCTCCAGTCTGGTCCCAGCCTTAGAATTAAGTGACTATTCCTATCCTCTGCCTTTTTACATATTTAGGGCTGATTCCAAGTGACCTTCTCTCCCATTTTTCCCATTTTGCACTGGATTATTAATATTTCCTGAAAGTAAAAAGACATTAGCATGGCTGTGCTCAGTCTCCGGAGAGGTTCAGCTACCCAGGCTCTGGTATGTACACCTATCGAAATTCGGCAGGGAATCGGTCCTTGGGGAAGGGGTCATCAGGCATTTGAATGTGATGTTGCTGGCAGATTTCTTACCATCCCTTTCACCTGCTTGAAGAATGTCTCCAAGCTAATCTTTGACCTTGACTGCACCCTTAAAATTCTTGTTGTCAACCTATCGGATAGCAAAAGCAGTGTGTAGACCTACCTGGAAACAGTTGTTTATGAAGATCATCAATGCTGTCAAGGCCCTGATGTGAATAAACTGACCTGGCAAGCGGTGGCCCCTCTGTCAGACTGAGCTCTAGCTTAAAGGTGTCAGAAAACTGAGAAAGATCTAGAAAAAAAAAGAAATAAAACCTGTGATATAGCATGAGTATTTGCTGTCCCTTAGTGCAAGGGCCACAAGCTATCCTCATGCTGGTTCTAAATCTTTCACTCTTCTTTAAAAAAAAGAATCTGATGCACAAACAGAACCTTTGGAGCTCATGTGAACAGCAGCTGATTAGCAGCAGAGGTCACGGACCGTGGACCTGCTCTTGGTTTTTTTACAGATCATGTTAGACAGAGCTGCTGTTGTGACCTCTAACTGTTAGTGATACCCCTTTCAATGCCCAAGAATTGTCCATCAAACAATCTCTCTATCCACAGCTCTCAACCCTACCAGACTGACAGCAGCAGTGGAAAATCCCTCCAAAAAATAGGAGGGATGGTATAGAAAAGACTATTATTTGCATTGGTGCACAAATCCCTCCTGTTCTTCAAGATTCAGACTGAAAGAAAAAACTGAACTATGTAAACAAATATATGCAGGCTGTGGTCTAACCTCAGTAGTAGCCCTTGTCAAGGCATAGAGAGCTCACACTGCAGAAGCGTGAAGTAACATACAATAGGCTTCCAGTCACCACGACCTGCTGCAGCCTGAAAGAAGCATTAAGGGAGATAAGTAGCAGAAAAACAGGTATTTAGCAAGGAAATAAAGCAGTCAAAATGGTTGGTTTGGTCAGGCCCAAAGAGAAAAGCAGGGAGGAATACTTAAGGCAAGCAACGCTGCCAGGCAAGGAACAAGAAAACAAAAGGGAATATCTGAAATGGAAAGGGATTGTTCCAGGTCTTTTGCACCTGGATCAGTGGAGGTCATCCATGAAGCCCACTTAGCCGCTTTCAGTCTCTTGATACTGCCGCCGTCCACAAGCCATGAATCTGGATCTTCTGAAAACGCAGCACAAGTAAATGGTTCAATCTTCACAGCGCAGACATATCCACAGTGCTCTCCAGGCTCATTGTACACTTTGAGGAGTTTGTGTTCATACGTTACATTGTGTCCCTTTTTATTATTACAGAAATGGAAGAGGGTTAATTTGTCTCGAACGGAATTGATTTCGTGGCTTAATTTTTTAAGGTCTTCATCACTGCTGCTGAATCCTTGTACTCTCCTATCATCATCCACACCAATCCATAAATACCCTCCACGAGTGTTTGCAAATCCAGATATATACTGAGGTAGAATCTCTTTAACACGAGTCAAGAACTTCTCAGTTGAATAGTGTTTAAATTCCACATCACCCGACTCAGTGAAATTCAAGGTCTCTCCATGCTGCAGTTGGTCCCTATTAAATAACTCAGCAACAGTATTGTTTATGATATCCTTAATTCCTTCAACATCCCTTATCTTCCTTTTCTTAGCTGTTGGTCCTGAGCTCAGCTCTCTCCTGGCTTCATCTTGCTTTTCTTCAAGGAAGCCAAAAGCCTCAGTAGGGGTGAGATGGGAAAGAGAAGCACCACATTTTGCATACAACCCAGAAGTCAGGCTACAGATACGTGGCTTTGCAGTGCTAGAGTTTAAGGAAGATTTTTCACTGCTCCAGGTTTTAATAAAAATCAAAAGGTAATTATCTTGCTGTTTGAAGTCGAGGTATTTTGCCAAATCTGGTGACAGAAGAAGAGACCGAAAAGTCTCTTCTATATCCAGTCCGATTCCATCTCTCTCAAAGTTGTAGTTTTCATTTGCAATATCTGCTTTCACCACGCCTCCTCCAGAGTTTAGCAAGGCACACACTGCACAGGTAACATTGTATTTTTGATCTTGTCTTAACTTTTTTGATATCTTTTTTCTTGATTTTTCACCAAAACATATTTTTCCTACTTGCACAACTACTTCAGGATACCATGTTGCGAAATCAACCCAGGCCTGCTGCTGTTGGTTCTCTTCAAGAGCCATTCTGGGCCTGAAAACAATTGTAAAAAAAATGCTTACCATTTATGTTGAAACATCGATCTTCTAAAGACTTCCGAAAATATTTGCTAAACAGTGGCCATCCTTCAAATAATAAATACACCAAATCACGGAGATGAAAGATGAAGCATACATTACAGTCATTTGTTCTAGCCCCAAATGTTCCTGAAGTTCTGCTTTTTTGGAAACCTTGGAAGTTTTTGTCTTGCAACCTCCCTTATGGGTAGCTCATGTTCCCAAGGGTAAAGTGAAGCCTCTTTAGTAACCTCGAGCTGCTCATCTTGCTCATATGCACCAGTGCTCCCTTCAGTGGTTACTGCACAGCAACAGAGCATTTTCTCCACTTCCAAAACAGAGCGCTTGCTTAAAGCTCAGAAAAGCCTTTCTGTGGGAATTTGTCCCAAAAGAGAGACAGAGAATAGTGAACTCCCTCCAAAGCCTGGGCAAAGCAGAAGCTTAATTTAGCCCTCTGGGTAGTGCCTCTGCTTTCCAGCCTTCCTGATAGTAAAAGAAAGCACTAATTTGATCAGATCCTCCCATATCTGTGGAGGACTATACGAAGATCCTCCATTGCCATAGACCATGAAGACATCTGCATGTTTAAGAAACCATCTGCAACAGAGATGCTTTGCAGTGCATCTGCCTGATGCCTCAGAGAGGACTGTTCTTCCCATTAATAGAAGAACACCTGACTGTTGTAACGACTCAAAAAGGGCTGTGCTAAGGCTCACCTGGATCTCAAGACTCGCTGGCATGGGAACCTTACTGATTAATAATTAATAAACAATAACAACTAGCCCTTTTACTTCAGCTCTATTTGGCCACCCTTGCAAGTTAGGTGGCTGAATCTTGGCTGGTTACTAACTTTGCACTACAGACAAACACCTTAAAACGGTGGGAAACTTTATTTGCATTACATTAGAGCCAATTCCTTAAGCTGAAATCCTGCCGCCTGCCCGCCCCCCCCCCCACAGCAATGCACTTTGGTGGCACAAAAGCACCTAGGAATAAATGCGAATGAGCCTAGAAGAGATCTCCTCTGTAACAGGAGCGCAGTTAATTTCCAGTGGCAGAGATGTGCTTTTCTTATGACCAAGCAAGAAGCCAGAGAGCTGCACGGCACTAACACCAAAACACACGTCCCCTCCAGATATGATACAGGAGAGGAGTTTCCTGCCTTTCCTGTATTTCTTCTGAGTTAGCTATGCTGAAAAATATAGCTCTGCCCCCAGTAGCTTGGAGTTGAGATACCACCGAAGCAGCAAAGACTTTAATGCAGGCTAATTTTCCTACCAGCCAAAGGAATTTTCCCAGCCACCCTCTAGCTTGCTGCAACAGGACAACCTGTCCAGCTGATGCAATCTCAGACTGTCACCGACGCGACAGAGGAAAAGACTTGCCCCATCTCATTTTCTCAGTTCTGGGCTAAAACGTCAGTATTTGAAATATCAATTTTAGATCGGTAAGTAAGTCCTGAAGTGAGGCAGAGCAATTGCGGGGGTACAAAGCACCTGCGGCGTGTTACCTGCATTCCTCCTCCTGACCCCTCCGTCCGTTAAAACCTGAGAGAAACATAACTGACTCCCTTCTGCTGGTTTCGATTCCTCTCCTCTGCRTTAGCTGTGATGTAGCTGGCGCAAAGCCTCCAAAGACTTAACTGGATCTTTCCAGCCAAAGTTCAAAGCTAGTTTCAGGGGGAGACCCAGCCCTCCTGGGCAGTGACTTCCTTCCCCTCCGGCTGCCAAAGCCTATCAGAGCCAGGGAGCGAGAAAACGAAAGGTCTAGAAGAAATCTCTCAACCAGTCTGTTCRCGGGGGCACTGTGTGTTCCGCGCGGAAAGCTTCAACTTCATTAACCCTCTCGCAGCTCCAGAGTCAGGRATACAGTCCCGGAAGCTGGAGAAGAGGACAGCAAGCTGGAAAGTCTCATGCAGAAGATAGGCTCTGCTTATCTCTATTTGCAATAACGGATTCAGTATTTTTACCTTTTCGCCCTGGCRCAGCCAATGCTTTTATTCTGCAATAATGTCCACATACAACTCTCCGCTGAAATAATTAAAGGTGTAGGTTACCACAGTGTCACCTCCCTCCTCGGGGCCGTGTTTTGGCAGAGGCGCCAGAACCGGGCCATAGTGAGAGGGCAGGAAACCAGGGAAGTTGCGGGTTTGACTGCAAAGTCTTAGGGTAGCAGGATGAGTGCACCCTGGGTTCAACAAAGTTGTGTGTGTTTGTTTTTTTTTCTTTTCCCCAAGGGGAGGTGGGAGGAAATGAAATGTGGTAAAAAAAGAGCAAGGAAATAGAAACATATTCTGTTTGTGTGCAGACATACAGCTTCATACACAAAATACAAATGCTTTTGCTTCCACCCTGTGTAAAAGGGACTCCCCCTTCACCAGCGCTGGGGTGATACCAAACCCAGCACTCCCGTCGAAGCCAGAACAGCCAAAGATGTTGTGGGGTGCTTTTCTCCTCCAAAGGGAAAATGGCTGTGGTAAAATTGCTGTCTGCCATGGTTTTGTTAAAGCCAAGGATAAAGCACCATGGGGGTCTCTTCAAGAAGATCGGTCCTCAGGAAAGGGAGCCTGTCCGCAGGACTGCATTTCCCTGCGTACTTCCTTTCTGTGTCTGCCCCTCCAATGGGATCCTCCTCTTGATCCAGCGCAGAAAAGCACTGAGCAAAGTCAGAAAGACCCTCCCCACAGAAATCATGGGAAATACATGTCTGTAACAGGCATGCTTGTCATGCAAGGATTCCTTGCAAATAGCTAGCTGCCAGGAAGAAATGAGTGATGGCAGTAAAATAATGGGATGGTATTTATCATTCTAGCCTTAACCAAGCAAGCACTTGCTTTATTTTAACGTATTAAATCATAATACTACTTTCCCTTCCAAAGCATCTTCCATTGAAGTCTTGGAAATTTTTTATTTTTCTCACCAATATTTTTATTTTTTCTTCCCTCTTTTTTGCAAGGGGTTTGATAGTCTTCACTGAGCCGCCACATCCCATTAAGCATCCCCCTTCTGTGAGGTGACTGGTGCTACACAACCCTGTGGCGGGAAAACCGGGCCCTTGGGCTGGCAGGTGCTGGAGGCAGCGACTTCTCATCTCCTTCTGCCCCTGCCCAGCCAGGCGCGTGCTCCCCACCGTCCTGCAGCACCGGGCCTCACGCACCGGCATGGGGGCGCTGGGTTTGGGAGCTGGGCCCCGGCCATGTGGGAGGCACTGGGAGAACTGGGAACGTCATGACTGGGAGCACGGCCTCAGCTGGGTGCTTACTGCCACGCATATCCGAGTGTATTCCTGCCTGTACTCCCAGCAGGGCACAGGCACTGAGCGGAGGCAGAAGGCGAAATGGCGCCGGCTGGGGTGGCTGGGACACGCCGCACCCCACCGGCC
>NW_020448308.1:401097-496523 GCF_003343035.1 Apteryx rowi
GGGGGGGGGAGGGGTAGATTTGAGGGGGGCGCAGGGGGGCTGGAGATGGCGGCAACACAGAGGATGGGGTTGGCATGCAGGAGAGAGGATTTGGGGTGCAGGGTCGGAGGTGGGAGGTAGGATATAAACGAGCGGCTCGGGGGAAGTGTCACGCTGAAACAGGCCTCTGGACTCGGGGAGAACCACTGGCTTCGGCAACGTTTGTAAGTAGGGCAGGTTTTTTCCTCCTGTTTGGCCTGGTCCTGGCTCTCCCTGACATCCCGGCTCGTGGCCTGTCTTCCCGAGCTGCGGTTTGGTTCTAACAAACACRTCACCTTCCTCCCTTCCCTTGCTCCCCTGCTAAACGTGCTTCATCCCCTTATCATCTGTAGCATTAGGAGGTGATAAGGAGAAAAAAGGTGCTCCAAATTCATAGAGGAGCGTGGAGTGTAAAACAGCTTCCTGTATCTGCTGCACGCTTTTGTGGGGAGAAGTAAAAGGGACCTGTGGATACAGGTGTGTCAAGAGGAAAAAAGTGCTTTCTCTGGCTTAATGTTTGGGAAGGAGAAATGGTGAGTTTTCACCTGTGTTACTCTGTCAGTATGGCTCTGTCATACACACGACTGAACACACAACACACGCAAGCTCTGGGTGGAGAATCCATCTTTATTGCTGGTGCAAAGTACCRCCTCCTCAGTGCTGCCGTGCAATGGAGATGAGTACAGTAAGGTCGAAATACCAATTAGGAGTTCCGTTTTTACATCTTGTAATTGCCGCTCCTGTCTCATCTAGCAAGGGTCAGTTTTTAGTTTTTTTCAGAGAAGTCTGTCCTGTAGAAAGCCATTTGATCCTGAAAAGAATCAACCCAGAATGAATTATGTTTGTTTTGTTTTGTTTTTTTCTCCCCCTGAAAATAATTTTCTAGTTCCTCATTGGAGAGCAATGTCCTTATTGAATGGAARTGAGATTTGCCCAAAGCAATGATGAGTGAAGTGTTATCTGAACTGGTATTGCTGAGACTTTGTGTCTTTGCTCTGACCAGGGCATGATCACGTAATCTTCTCTCTGAGCTTATTTAGGCTAATTTCATCTAGGACGTRGATGAAAAGAAACTTTGCCATTTCTTGAAAGTGTTTGATGCAGCTCTTAAAAGTAGTGAAAAGTATTATGACTTTTTAAGCAAATTTTTTAGCAGCAGAAAAAAGTTCATCCTTGATTTGAAAAGTGAGTTGTGCAAATACTTGTTTTGATTTCTGTATCTTGCTGCAACACTGGGTTTAGTACTGAGCTTGCTGTGACAGGGTTTTCTTGCTTTCTCTCCCATGTGTGGGACTGTGTTTTACCAAACTCCAGATGTTGTGCCACTGTATCTTCCATTTGTAAAAACAATGCAGACTCTGTAAAATGGAGGTTATCCTGTAGAGACCTCATTACCACTTGGTTCAGCTGTATTATCATCTAGTGATTGTGAGCACTGAGACAGGAGTATTTTTAGAAGTGAGCTGTGCTGTTGGGCCTGGCTCTGGTGCTCTGCTCTCTCTCAGGCTGCGTGTCAGATACGAGATGGAAGGGCCTGGCAGCGGGGTAATGTGGCTGCTTCCCTTCTGGTAGGGCAGGACATTGAAATTCAGGTATTGGAAAAAATGCAGTAAGCAAGCATTCCCCAAAACTCTTCACGGGAAAGGGTATTTATTACGTGTTATGCACTGGGGTTTTCTGGGAACACTTCCCTTTACACCCTAGAAGGACAGGGCTAGGCAGCAGTCCCACAGATGCCGATACATGAGCTAGAGYCCAGCATGATTCACATCAGCTGTTTTACAATGATTTGTCTGTTKTATGTAAAGTTTTTTCTTTAAGTTGTGTAATAGACTCAAATTTTTAGTTGTGCATGAGTAGTACAGTATACAGCTATGTTTCCATAACTTTTAAAACCTAAATACTGTGAAACAAAACAGATTCTCCAGCTCTAGGAAGTGATTTGTATCTTAGAAAACACAGGAACAATTTCACTAAAGAAAATTTGCAGATAGTGTAATGAGTTAAATTGAATTTTGATGCTTTTGCCTTGATGGACTCTCCAAATACCTTTAGTATGAGCCAGTGTTATACTTTCAAATGGCCCCTTGTGATGGCRTGTGACTCCCTAACCTGAAAAGGTATCTGGAAGCAAAAGCACCCAGACTGTGTCAGCTGACGCAGAGGGGATTTTTAATTTCCGCGTTTGTTTTTTTTCCCCAAAAAAACCATCAGTATCACCTGGATGTTTGACTATAGTTTGCAATYAGTGAGAGGTTGGACTAACAGAAACACATGGGCTGCGTAGGGGTAAGGTGCAGCCCTTTCACTGGCCAAAAAGGCTGGGCTAATAAGCAGGTGCAGGAGAAGATTCTCTAATCCTGTTTTCATTTTCTTCTAGGTCTCGGTGACAGCTTTACATTCATTTCTCACTTTCCTGGAGAGGGAAGCTTCTATGGGGGATGTGTATGTCATGTGTGGGGTTTTGTTTTTATCAAACCTAGGAGAATAGATATGGTGGTTGTCTCTTGGCAAGAGAGGCTATGCAGTTTCTGTTAAGGAAGCAGGGAAAGCAATTCAGTTGTTAAGGTGCTCATTTTTTGAACAGTGACCGAGTTGTGAATGTGGCTTAGCTTCATTAAACGTTTTTTGAAACRCTTGAAAAGTCAAGTTATGACAGTGATGTATTAGGTAACTCCAGTGCCGCTGTTAATGTTGAAGCAATTGTATTAAGCAACAGAACAAAGCTTCCTGAGCATATATATGATACATGAGTGTATAGCACTCACAGTTAGTATGTAAATCTGAAGACTGGTGTAATAAAGTTGGTGTAATAAAGAATATTTCTTTCCTTAACAAGTCTGTCCTTGTATGTCTTGATACCATCATGGCTTTAACAGTACTATTACAGTGTACAAGTAGATAAAGGGGATGTTTGTGTAATATGAATTGGTTTCGTAGCGTTGTTTAGAGCAGCTAACTTAATGTAACAGATGGGTATTTGGCTACTCAGGACAGGCCAGTTAGCAGAAGCAGTCAAATTCAAACTGGTATTCTGCAGCCACCTGCAGGAACACTAATAAAATCTGCCAGGTAACTGCTGAGTCTGTCACCATTGTGGACTTAATGCCTGTTAGTCAGATAGCTGTAATTATTCTTTTGAATGTTAAATTGCTCTTTAAAGCCTGTCCTAAATTGTGAAGCTTAGATGTAGGTGGTTCTGAGCAGGTCCCAGAGCTGCCGTGGAGTCGACCAAATCTCAGTTTGGCAGGAACTCAGCATTGTACAGCATGGTGGAGGAGGGAGGTGGAGTGGAAGGCAGCCAGGGCCCAACAGGACGACATCCAGTGGCCACTCTGGGGAGGGGAATAGTTACTAACCATGAGAGAATGAGGTGTCTAGGCCCTGGAGCAGCATGAGTGCAGGGAACTGGTCTGTGCGGTCCAGCAGTTACTAGGAAATCCTGGATTAGAGGGGAGGAGGCTGAGGATCCTGCCCAAGAGATCTACCATGCTGGCAGGTAGGTCTTCATCAGTCACTCTTCTGTCCTATGTCTCTGAGGTCAATCATTATCTGCTTGCCCAGCTTCTCACTGAGCAACAGAGATAATTTGGAAAGTACAGGAAGGACCAAAGGAAAACAAACCTATCCTGAAACTGAATAGTCAGTCAAATCCTGCAGCTYTTATTAAATGAGCAGTTGCACTGGAGTCATTGGGACAGTCAGTGCCATGTCTGTATAATCAGACTGGTTATTTTAAGACCATGTAGCAACAATGGAGCATCTTGGATACTGGCTTTTCATTAGAGATGATAATCTTGGTGTATGAAGCAAAACTGATGTAGCAAGTGGTGTGAGTTAATATCAAGCCCAAAGCCAGCTATATTAAAAGTGATTGAAAATCTCAGAAAATCTTGCACTGGATGTGATTTCTTTTCCAATAAGATGTGTGTACTCTTAACAGGTTCCTAAAAGAATAGAGGTATCTTTTTATCGATTCCAGAATTACTGGAGGGAAGAAAAATGTGACAGTTTTTGTTCTTATTCCATAGCTGCAGAGGTAGAAGGGGCTGGCAGTTGTACAGAAATAATAAGACAAGCATTGGGGACCCATTTGTTAGAAAAGGTTTTTTGTTTTTTTTCTTTTTTTTTCCTCCAGAGCACCTTTGGGAGGATGCAAATTATTGTATTTTTCTAGCCTATTCAATGCACTTGTTATCTTGCTCCCAGATAAGGGAGGATTTTATTGATTTCTGTCTTCTGAAGCAGGGCTAAAATGGGGATAAAGTGAGATCACTGGTTTATGAATTAAATGTTAGAACATATCTCTTAATCTGGAAAGATCGTATACTCTGTGCAGCAAACTTTGCTTCATATTCTATAGGCAATGTCACCATGATGTCTGGAGTAGCTAACTGCTGCTCCCTAGAGCTGAGTCAAGAAAAACAACCTTCCATCAAGAAAAATTGTATCTGATCAATCAGAGTGGTCTGAAGCAAGGAGCATCCRTAACATCAGGCACATTTCCTTCTCTTTCCTGTTTGATGAAAGTACATGCTTCATTGTGATAAGAATGTGCTACATGATCAGTTTAGATTGGGACTGGAATAACTACAATGTAATACTGAATTCAAACACAGACATTAAAAATTCCCAGCCTGCAAAATACTAATCTTATATCCATGATCATCATCTGCAAAAATAAAAGCAGCTTTAGTCTAGTCTCCATTGTGCAAATAAAGACCCCCAGAGGAGCAAACTTTGTTTTATAAAAGTTAGAAAAAAAACAAATGCAGTTGGGTTCTAAATCAAGAAAGAATTTTGCTTTGTAAAAACAGATAACGACAGATTCGAGGACACATGTAACAAGAAAGAGATTCTCATGAACTGGCACAATTGCTGCTTTAATCTGGTTTGTCTTCCTCCCTTGTGGTCTTGTATCTGTGTTTGTACACATCATCCCTTGTTCCTTTAAAGAGTCAAAGTCTTAATTTAGAACTGTTGATGGAAATTAGGGGTGTAATGTTCTCATTAAGTCAGAGGTGAGTAGCCTGAAAATGCATGGAGACTCTTATGAATACCATGATCAGAAAAGAGGTCTAAGCCTGTCTCTACCTCTTTGAGAAGCGCTAGTGCCAGCGCCTGCCCCAGGCAGTACTAGAGTCTGTGAAGCTGCTAAGGGTGGAATAGCTTGCCTGGACGGTTTTTGTAGCTCTCCAATTTGCTGACCATGCCCTCAAGCAGGACTTTTGCCAGCAGTGCTCTTTGGTCCTCACRTCTGCATTCTTATTATCCAAATCATTGTTTTCTCCCCTTCAGTTTGCCTTTGAAGGCATTTCTATGCTGACTGACAGATCATGACTGTCCAACCCCTCTGGAGCTTTGTCACRGGATGTTTGAATGGCTAAAAACCAAGAGGGAGAGCCTTATCAAAATTTACCAAGGCAGCAAAACTCAAATGTGCTGCAAGGTTCARAGGGGCTTTAGAGATCACTTACAAGTCGTAATGGTCGATAGTCTTCTCTAGGACATCAGAAAGGGCAAATTCAGGCTCACTGCTACYCAGTGGCCCTGCCACTTAGTCTCAGAGATGCGTCTCTGTGAAAGCACAGAGCAGGCCTTTCAGCTCTCGGGGGAATACAGTTTGACGAGGTGCTGTAGCTCTGTGGCATAGCCTGTGATTGGGCATCGTTGGTGAGTCTTCACGTAATTATACACACAGCGGTAGCAAAATACATAGCCAGACGTGGACAGGACCGTGGCATTGGCTCGAATTTTGTGGCACAGTGGGCACATGGTCTTCAGTTTAGGTAACAGAGCTGAGTCYGCCCCGTGGTCAAGGTGTACTGGYGGTGGAGGAGTAGGGAGCGCTGTCAGAGATTTGATCGTCTCTTGGTTTTCCGAGGAGTACCACCAGTCCAGGAACTGAAGGAAGAATACRCCGACCGACAGCCCGGTGGACAGGGAGAAAGCAATGCCACCCAATGCTTTCTTCATCGCTGACTGGACTTGTGTCTTAATGCTGTAGCAGGGAGAGAAGGTATGGAGAAATTATCAGTACTGCACATTTGTCCCTCTGCAAACCAAGGTAAAAAAGATCTGGGGTAAGTTACTGCTCTATACAGCTTCTTAATGCTAAATAACTTTGTTAACATGTCCCATGTTTGTAATGAGGCATCTGCTAGGATGTTTCTCTCGGATTCTTTTGTTTTAAGAAGAGCATAGTCTCTTTGGAAAAATTTCAAGTCCTGCTTTATTCAGAGGTCTAAAATCAGAACGGTTTGGTTTGAGGGGACCTGGATCACAGAACATTTCACTCATGGACCATCATTTTACAGGACATTAAATGTGGCCATGACTAGTTGTTGCTCAGGAAAATTGAGTGGCTAAGTTTCAGTCCTTTTAGCAAAACGGGTACAGTCTGCTTCCCTTGATAGAAAAGTGCAGCTAAAGATTGAACGGGATGGAGGCTGGAGTGCCAAAAAAGCATTCCGATTTTATTACCACAAACTCCTGTGAAGCTAATCCCTATTACTTGTTCCTTATTTATGCTTATTATCTTGATATTCCCTTTTGGAGCAGAGTTTTGCCACATGTAAACCTTTATCTTGAAGAATTTCTGGAGAACAAGACAGTTTCACCTTGCGGCATTGCCTCTACATCGACCCACCCACAGAACCCCCTAGCAAGTAGCTGCTAAGCCATGTTCTTATGTACCTGTGTGGCTGACTCGGGGCAGCTACTGCAAATTTCTTCTCCAAGGCCTGGATGTCATCTGCAGTCAGTCTCACCAGGCGAACACCAGCCAGCCACAGCATGGGTGAGTGATGCTGAGCTTTCCCGAGGATATAGCACAGTTGCTGGATAAGAAACCAGCCCTCCCAGGCCATGTTTACAAACGGATAGGCAGCTAAAAAGGCTCTGTAAAAGCGCTTCCAGGATGATGAGGGAGGATGGATGGAGTACTCATCCTCTTCCCTTAGACTGGACACCAGTTTCTCTAGCTTTCCTTTCAGGTAAGGAACAAGAACAAGCAAAAGGAGAGACTTCCAGTGCTGCTTCTTTGGCAGGCCAGCACAGGCCAGTGAAYGTTGTTTGCAGTCTCCTATTGCTACCCTCTTTAAGCCATAGAAGTTTTCAGAAAAAGAGGCACTGCACTTGGCCAGATATTGCTGCTGGAGCAGTAAATCCAGGAGGATGTAGATCTCATCAAACCAACGCCAGAGGAAGCCATATCGGGCAGGATTAGACTCAGCAAGCACCTATTGAAAGAGACATAAAGTGGCTAAGGAGCTGGTGGTGGAGACATGTGCTAAATTACAGTAACTATAAACTGTGCCTGCAGTTCAGAAAGTGAGCTGAGTGGGTCAAAACTGCTATGCTAGCTTACAACTGYGGCCAGATGTGAATCCTGGTGACGAAAAGCTCAGCCAAGAGAGCAGTGTTCAGCCTCTCTAGGTTCTCTCTGTGTAGCAGTTTCCCCTCAAAGCATTCACTGTCAAATATTCACTGTCTACGTTACCTGTCCTCGCTAAATGCATGCCTCCCTGAGTACATGTGAATACAGCCGAGCTCTCTGAGTCAATGGGACACAAGCCAACTCCAGTTTCCATCTTGACTCTGGCTTGGTTGAATCAAGGGCAGAGGGAGCTTGGATCAATCTGCACCCTCTGCGCAGACACAGACTGCTTGTCCTGCACTTCAGCTGCCATCTTGAACAGGCCCTGTAACCCTTCTGACTTTTCTTTAGGTAACTTCCCCACAACACAACACTGTTGGTTAACACTTGCCAGGCAATTTGAAGACAGCTTCCAGAATGCAGTTTTTGAAGAGCACAAGAGAAATGAGAAACATAATACCARTAGGACTTGCTTTTTGGAGAGAGGTGCCTGTAGAGGGAGGACGCCCAGCGGCTCCTCGCATTGCCTCCGACGCCAGGACGGCGCGACAGGTCTGCTTACACATGGGATCAGCACATCACCCAGTAAGGAACTCTTCCAGCCGCACGCCAAACCCACCACCGCCAACGTCTCCTGTTCTCTGGGCGAAGCGCGTGTTGTCCACCATTTCATGGGAAACAGCCATTTCATGGGAAACAGCCATTTTGTGGGAAACGGGCCCGGGGACCGCGAGGCGACAGGCCCTGCTGAGCTCCCCCGCGCCAGGCCCTTACCTTGGCCAGGTGCTGCAGGGCGGGCTTCACGGCGGCCATCAGGCTGTCCTGGGCCACCGCCTCGAAGATGGAGGGCCTGTCGTCGCCGGCCGGGGCGGCCGTGAGGTGGGCCCCGACCTCCGCCATGGCGCCGCCCCCGCCGGCAGGGGGAGCTGGCGGCCCCCGCGCTCTTACCCCGGCGGCGGTGCCGGACGGCCTCGGGCCCCGCCCCCGGAAGCGGGGCGCGGCGGCGCTCTGTCTCCGCCGCGCGCCCCTCTATGGTGGCAGGGGCGCGGCCGCTCTAGGCGGGGGGAGGGTTGGTTCTCGCTCCTCGCGAGTCCTCCCGGCCGCTCCGCTCCGCTTCCGCTTCCGCCGCGGCCGCCCCCGCAGCCGGTGTGTCCGTCGCCCCCCGCCGCCGCCGTGAGTGGGGCGGGGGCGCCGGGGCCTGCTGGGGCGCCGGGGGCGAGTGCTGGGGCCCTGGGAGGCGGTGGAGGCACCGGGAGTGGGAACTGGGAGGCGGTGGGGGGCCCTGGGAGGGGAAACTGGGAAGGGTTGGGGAGCACTGGGAAGGGAAACTGGGAGGCGGTGGAGGCACTGGGAAAGGGCACTGGGATGGGATGGGGGTACTGCCTGGGGGCACTGGGGTGGAGACTGCTGGGACACTGCAAGGGAGCACTGGGAGGACTGGGAAGGGATAGGCGTGAGGACTGGGAGGGGACCCTGGGGGGACTAGGATGAGGGATGGATGCTGGGGGGGGGGGCGGTACTGGACGGTGGAGGGTCAGTACTGGGGGGGACTGGGCAGGGGTGAGGTGAGATCTGGGGCCTGGGAGGAGGCACTGGACAGGACTGGCTGGGAGGGCAGTGCTGGAGCTGGGAGGACTAGGGGGAATGGGCCAGGGTGGGGGGCAAGTCCTGGGGGGGGGGATTGGGCAAGGATGGGCTCAGGGGGTGATTGCTGAGGGTACTGGAAAGGGAGAGTAGGTAAAAGTGGGGTAGTGGAGCAAGTGCTGGGGCAATGAGGTGGTTGGCAGGGATGGGGGGATGAGGAGTGAGGCGTAGGGGTACTGAGGTGGGAGACTGGGCAGGGACGGGGTGCTAGGGCAAGGGAGGGACTAGGGAGGGGAGATGGGATTGGAGTTGGGAAGTGAATTACTGGGGTAGTGACAGGTCTGGACAGGGATGAGGATTGGGGAGCAAGAGTCGGGCTGCTGGGAAGGGGCCCTGGGGGAATGGGTAGACATGGGGTGGTGGTGTGCTGCTGGAGCTGGGAACGCTGGGGAAAAGGGGCTGGGGGCATGTGTACATAAGGAATGGGCACCAGCTTCTGTGTAAGTGTGGTTAAACTGGGGATCACATTAGGGCTTTAGAGGTTGAACACAAGACTCTTCCAATGTTAGAGTGCTTAGATTAACACTGAGTTGAGGCCTTAAATCTGCCACGTTCCTGTTTACATCTGCGTGAAATCAGTGGTATCGAGCTCAGGCCAGGCTGACATTCRAGTTCTGCGCAGGGCAAAGCTAGTGCTGCTCAGCTGCAGGATTCAGTTTTCCCTATGGTTTTAGACTGAAGCTGCTTATATTTCTGGTTATGATGGTTCCTTAGTCTTCTCATTGAGTCATATTTTTGGTTCGGTCTACATTTAAATGTCAAGCTAATGCTTAAAGCATTAACCATTGCCAGAGCTTCTGGAGGAATTCCTCTGCTTCATCTCTTGCTTTTGGGGGGAGGAAGTGGGCGGGGGGGAGGGTGGAATAGGACCCTTTGCTGTCAGCTTGAACACCTTTTATGTGTTTTTACTTTAGTGGGTGTTGGTTGGACACAAAACAACAGTAAGGCAAGGGCAATCTATTTTGGATTTTCTCTAAAAACATAAGGATGTTTGTGGCATGGTTGTAAGTTGTCTCTGCTCTCTTCAAATTTAATTTGTGTACAAGAAGCTGGCATTTTCTTGAGTTATTTAAAACATTGCTATTTGTAAATCTGCTCTTTGTTTCTGGCCTTCATCTGGGACTTGCTGTAAACTATGAGGAGTTTGCTTAGTAGATTATACTCAGTACTGCTACCAAGCTGTCTCTTAACAACGYGCGAAGCAAGCTATGGCATACGTGAAACAAAAATCCATGTACCTGCAGAAGAAGAGCTTTCTCCAATGTTGCACTTGGAATATGGTAGTTGTGTTTCATATTGAGATAAATCGAATCTTGTTTTACATTCGTCAGAACAGAGGTTGTGAAGATGGGTACTGTGGTTAGCCTTGTTGGAAGTCTGAGTGTTTTTGTGATTGTTCTCCATGTTTCCAAGTATGTGATCTGAAGTTAGAAAGACAGTGAAATATCCTGCTTTTGAGTATAAATATCATCTATGAAATTCAGCAAGGGTTCTTCTGTGTAGCTTTATACAACTGGGTGATGTGTGTTGTTTTTTTTTCTCTGGATTTTCTCTGTAATCTGCTATTGGTCACTGTTAAAACAGTATCAGACAAGCTCAGCTAGAAGGTCTGACCCAGGTAGATAAAGGCTCATATAATGCAGCCAGACCAAAGCACAGCGAGACTRTATTGAATCCATTTTGCATGGCGTCATGCCAAATATTCTGGTAGATGAAAACATTTAAGTCTTTTGAGCTAGACTCAAATCTGAAGGACTGTGTCAGCAATAACATTGCTGCTGAAATGAGGCTGCTTCTTTTTAATTATAAAACAAGACTCGCGGTAGCCTCCTCTGCTGGGGTGCTGTGACTTTGCTGGAAAGATTACTGTGTTATGTCGTGGCTCGTGTGGCCCTCCCAATCCAGCCCCTGTTTGAGGAGGGGAAGCCTCTCTTGCAGGCGAAGTGCACTTCCTTTGGCAGGAGCAGAAAAGGGGTGAAATCAAGCCAGTTTGAGTAATACRGCCTCACTGGGGTGAGGAGAGGTAACCAGCAGGCACAGGGCAGACAGGAGCTCCAGGGAGCTGGGCGAAGCAACAGGTTCTGTTTCTCTTCTGCTTTCTTGGCGGCTGGACAAGATCACAACCGCTCCGCGTTGCCACCCTGTAGAACGCATTAAAGGTGATGGAAACTGCCATTATCCCTCGGCTGCTGTTCGTGTGAAGTTAACTCCTGAGGTATTAAAATGATTTAGGTGGCCAGAAGAAAAGAATGATAGTGGTGTTGGGGTTGGTTAAAGGATGAGGAAGAAAAGCATTAAGAAACAGCAAGCGAGTTCCAGTGCTGGGCAGCATCGCGGAGTTCAGAGCTAAGCTCGTCCTTTCGTTGTTGAGCCAGCAAGGCCCAAGAGGATTGGAGGCAAACAGGCAGCAGCGTTCAGGGAAAAAATGACTCATTTCTTTGCTGGTAACGTTTAAAGGTAATAGCAGTATCTAGAAGAAAAGGGGAATTGGGCAAAAAATAGGCAAAGGAGTAAAAAGGTAGGAAGAAGCATGTTTTGGATAGTTTTGGGGATATAGATTTTCAGCCACAATGCAGACTGTATCATCAAAAACAGTAAAATTGCCTACTCCTATGCTTGTTCTTCAGCCAATACTTGCAATTGTTTGAGTCATGTTTGTCATAGAGCTGGCAATTGCAAAAATGAAATGATGGCTCTCTGCTATGTTTGGACAATCCCTGTAATCTAAGTATTAATAACTTGGTTCTGTGGAGCAAGCAAAGTGCTGGTGAGACCTTTCTCACAGCTCCGTTAAGCGCTTTGCTGGCCCAAAGGCATTTTTCAGTTCTGTCCACAAAAATGCAGTGCACCACAAAACTAATAACCTTGTGTGTGTGTTGGAGGTGGGGTGTAAGATCTTGGCAAAGAAAGATTTCAATTTCAAGCTTGAGAGAACTGAAAAGTAATGGCTTTTCCTTTCAAAAAAATATTCTGCATTTTCCAGGGTTTAGGAAGAACAAAAGAGGGGGAAAAATCAAAAGGCCTCTGGGTGGCTATTGCAAGTAGGGTTAATTGTTCTTTCCATCAAGATGCAACGTAAAAATGTATCGTTAGGGGGAGTTGACAGTTTCCTTTGTCTGAAACGTGGACTTCTCACTTCCAGTTGAGATATTAAACGTGCACTGCTTTTTGGGGAAAATGATATTGTTTACCCAGGGGGAAGACAGCTGCAGAACATGTCGAGATCTCCTCATTATAAGCAGTTGAAAATGGTCTTTCTCCTTCCACAATTWAAAATCAGAAAGCTGGGGCGGGCGCCACTGCTTTTCCAGTCTATCCACAATAGGTGGTTTTATTTTCACTGACACTGTTCATTTGAACCCTTTAAATCCGTGGGTTTCCCAAGTAATAACAACATCTGGTACAGAATGAAGATTGTGAAACTTGTGCGTGTGATGTAAAGCATTTTCTTCTTTCCTTATGTTACATGCTCTCACCAAGCGTTCTTTCTCCGAGTTCTGGGCTTGCAAACTGGGTGTTGTCAGCTCTGAATGCTGTTTGACTGTTTGTTCCCTCTTTCAGGTGTTTTAAGGAATTGGAACCATGACGGACTCCAAATACTTCACAACCAATAAAAAAGGTTAGTGTTAAATAMGTGCAGTGGATTGGAGGTTCCTGGGGGTGGTGGGTGGCTATTTTTACACAGCTTTTTTTAACTGCCTGCAGAAGAATTTGTAATTTTGTGTTAGCTCTGTCCCTATTTCTTCTTTTAATCATCCAGGGAGAAACTTCAAAAGTAGGTCACGTGGTGACAGGAGACAAAACTGATGTATTGTACAGCTTTGTAATGCACAAATGACCCCAACTGCTCCTTTTTAAAGGTTCAGAGAACAAAACATTAGGATTTGAATGCAGATCTGATCGGAAACAAAGGATTAATTATGTGGCAACAAGTTCAAAACTGGTGACAGTGTCGCTGTTGGGCATCACGGKGTTAGGTTGATTGAGAGAGATTAGTATTTGTTATAAGTGTACATATATCTGCATCAAGCGGTAGCAAAGGTAATGGATTTCCTCTTGCTGCTTCCTCCAAAGCTGCAGTGAAATTCCTTTGTTTTCTCTATGCTCCCTTTGATTTTCCTTTGGCTTTGCTGTAACTGTGGTGGTCGCTTCACCTCAGGACAAACCGCAGCAGCTGTTCAAAGTTGAAGTGTTTCTGAAATAGCTTGGGTTTATAAAATAGGATTGGAAGGGATCTTTAGGGCTATTTAACCCATTCATATGTTCCAGGGCAGGATTTGTTCTACTGAAAATGCCCAAGCAGATTTTTTTTTCTAACCTATTCTAAAAAAAMCCAAACCCCCACTGTTTATCCCAACTCATATTGGCTGCAATTTAAACATGATATTGCTCATCCTTTCTCCAACAGATATGGAAAATGGTTCACGTTAACTTTTACCTCTCCTTTTCAGAATAGCTGAATGCCTCTGAGGAATGTTCACCAGTGGGGGAAAAAAATACGGTGCTGATCTATTTGTTTCATTAAGCTTCAGAATGAAGCTCATGAATTAAGCATACACAGTTTACATCTTTCTAAGGACCTCCTCTCTCTGTAAGTTCAGTCCTAAAGCAGCAGCTAGATTTTTCTGGGATGACTGCAAGAGGCCAACCTGCACTGACTGAGCTTTGGTACGAAAGCTGCAGCTGCCGCTACTGGCTCCGCTAAGCTCCAGGGCACGATCTCGGTGTGAATAACGCTTGCATCTCTTTSTCAGGCAGGTGGTCACTGCACTGTGCTCTTCAGACAGTGACTTCTGTTGTGTTCTAAGTAGCTGTTAGTCTTTTTGAGCCAGGCTCTTCAATTAATATTGCTGCTCTGAAGACGTGGCATTGGTGTGTAGGAATCAGATTGGGAGGTAGAATGTACTTTGTAGGAGATATTTTGGTATTTGTAATGTGTCTTTCCCAGTCTGTGGCTTCTAGTGGGAATACTGCTTCCCATCCTGCCTGGGGAAGCTGTCTGCCTGTTAGGAGTGTTATCCTTCTCACACCACTTGTTCTGTCTGGAACAGGCTTGATAAGCTGTCTTACGTGTTTCTTATTTTATATTGCAAATGTACTTTGCCACTTTTGTGATCCAGCCTGAGCTGACTTTCCACTCAATAATAACTGGAAGAATTATTAGCAGAGAAAAGATTGCTTCTGTTACTGCAGAGTCACCTCAGCATCCAGGCGAGCTGCGTTACTTACTGCCTTTTTTAGCAGCGCTTCTGTCTTTTTAACCTGGAAGAAAGTTATTCTACTGGACTAAATTCATGCTTCCCTGTTTCTGCTGCTGCATCCCACGGCRTCTGTGTTACACTGCAGTCTGTCATTCTGCTCTTTTCTCATTGTACTTGCAGGAAGCCAAGCAATGATGAGCAAAAGCAGAAAAGTCTGGGCAAACTCCTAGCTGAGTTAGTTTTTCTTACAGGCACTATTCTGGTGTCTCCAAATATCTTTTTTTCCTGGTTATATGATAGTTGCCACTGAGAAACAGACACTACAGTGACAGTTTAATGTTCTAGAAGTGGGAGAGCTACAGCATGTAGAGTAGTTCTTGTAAAATTCTTTTTTATTTTTCTTTTTCTTTATTTAACAAGGTATAGTCCACATCATTCTCAGAGTGTCTCAGCTTTACTTCTTGAACCATGTTCTCCATAAAGTATCACAGCTTCTACATGTTAGTGTACCAATTTCATGAGAGCAGCAGACTGAAAAAGGGGAAAAAAAAMCCCCCATCCCTGGGAGTTTATCAGGACTTCTTTGCAAATGGTCAGGCAGGTTAACTCTGCAGACTGCTTTTTCTTCCTTGTTTGAGGAGAACCTTGTTTTTCAGCCTAAACCTTGCAAACCACAAAGTGAGTTTGGTTTTCTAGTTTTTCAAGGGAAATAATTCTGTCATCATGTAGCCAGTGTAGGATGCTTCAGTAACCACAGGCAGAAGAGTTTGGGGATGTGTACATAGGGTGGGGAGAAAGTTTGAATACATTTCATTTCATTCTTTTTGTAACTGGATAATTCCTCATGGATAATTTCCTAATTTCTGATCGCACTCAGGTCTGTGTTTGTATGTCAGTCAAAGATTATTTTTTTACCTATTGAAAAAGCATTGGTCTTCCTTCTCCTTCCCCTTCCCTCCCTTACGCCTCCCCCCACCCCCAGCCCATTCCATAATCTCACAAATCATCTGCAGGAATTTGGGTCACTTCCAAGCTATACCTATATCCAGCCCTTCTTTTTCCAAGAGTCTCAGTCTGTTTTCTCTTCTTCCAGGAGAGATTTTTGAACTGAAGGCAGAACTCAATAATGAAAAGAAAGAGAAGAGGAAAGAAGCTGTAAAAAAGGTTATTGCAGCCATGACTGTGGGGAAGGATGTCAGGTAAAAGCTGCTTTTCTTTCACCTGTAGTAGCTCCAGTTCTCCTTGGACTCCTAAGTGAGGTGTGAGAGGCACGCATCTCTCTGGAAGGTTCCCCAACAGGGAGAAAGGAGACACTATGTCCCAGGATCCAGGTTCTTCATCTCAGTGAGCTGGGTAGTGAGGCTGGCTGTGTCCTGGTTTAGCTGTGCTTGATTAACAGGTTTTTTGAGCTCCTTTCTGTTACAGAAAGCAAAAGAAAACGAGTTTCTCAGTGCCAGCTTAGCTAGGTGCCTGTTAGCACTTCTTATTTAAAAAATCCTTCCAGAATTCAACCATTTTTAGATGTCATTATAGACAATGTTTTCTGATCTGCTTGCTAGTCGAGGTTTTTAATTTTGGGAAGGTAATTCCAGGCATTTCTTTTAAATGATTTTATGCCATTGGAGGTAAGGGTACCTTTTAAACTGAGTCTTTTTTAAAACTGGGCCTTTGAGATTGCAGCACAGTTGCTAAAGGACAGGGGCATTTACCTTCTGCAAAGCTGTCCCAGTATTTTTTGCTGTCTTTGAGGCAACCAGAGAGGCTTGCTTGAGCAAACACTTTCTCCCTTCCAGCTTCCCCTGTTCCTGGATTCTGCCATAAAGTCACAATAATCCTGGATTCATGGCAGTATGGTCTGTTGCCAGAGAAATTCATACAAGGTTGCAGATTTAGCATCATGACTTGATGAGGAATGAAGGAACAGATAAACTGGAGGGAGGAAAAAAATATATATATATGTATTTTTTGCCAGCAGCACTTGACCTTTACCTTTAGATCTCTACAGCATACCTGAGAGTTGCAGATGTCCTGTGCAACTTTCTTCTTTCCTCTGCACTGCTGTTTAGATTGCTGCTTAACATTTCAGTGAAACTCAGTTTATCACTATTTAATCTCCTAATTGCTTTAAAATTTACTAGGCTGAAATTTGGCAGGTTCATTGTGTATCAGTTGTCCTGCATCATCAAAACATTTTTTTAAGCGTCTTTGTTTTGTTGTTGGTTAATTTCCAAGGCTGGCACGACAGAGTTTTCTTGTTTGGTGAACTCCACAATTACAGCAGTTTTAGGAAATTGCATTTATTTTTCCCTGTTCCAGGCACTGGCCTATATTAAAGCCTTAGAAGAGATTAAATGATTAAACTATTATCAAATCCATTGCAGACTGTTTTGGGAGGAAAATGACCTCTTATTAGGCTGTGGAATAGTTATAGTGGAATTCCAGATTTCCTGGCTTCCTTGATATTCCTCCTACCCCTTTGCTCACAATGTAATCTCACTGCTTTTTCTCTCCTCTTGCTCCACTCTACCTTATCCAGCTCGCTCTTTCCAGATGTTGTGAACTGCATGCAGACAGACAACCTGGAGCTGAAGAAGCTGGTGTACCTGTATCTGATGAACTATGCCAAAAGTCAGCCGGATATGGCCATTATGGCTGTCAACAGCTTTGTGAAGGTAACTTGCTCCTAAGGCTCATCAGAAAATGGTCTGGTGCTGTGGCTGTCACCCTGTCTCCTTTGTCCATTAGCTCTTTCTGAGCTGTTGGTAATCTCTGCTTTTGTACGTGAGTCTCTGGGTTGGGGGTGCTTGCAGAGGAGCAGGAAATGAGCTGGCTTGCAGGAGTTGGCTGAATCCAACAAGTCTAGGTCTCATTTCTCACTTGCTGCTGTTAGTTACTGCAGAGGTGACTTAAGTCCCCCTGTAAGTGATTCTGAGGGAGCCTGCTCCAGGAAAAGCTGCCTCTGTTGTTTTACTAACCATCGTTGAAGACCAGCTTCTGTCCTTGGACAAGAGAATGTATATTCTTCATCTTTCAGCCTTTGTAGTATCTGTGTCATATGGATATGCACTTCTTTGAATGCCTCGGCACTGGCTGGTGAAACTGAAAGACAGTTCAGAGGAGAATAACAGCCTGATCCCTGTATGGCCTTTAACTGTGTTATCAAATTGCCTCTCCTTATCTGGGAAATGTTATTTCAGTCCCACATTATGTAAGTTAAAATCCAATGCTTAGAAAAAGTTTGAAACTCCTCTTAGACCTTGACAAATTCCTAGAAACTGGGAAATCTGATCATGTTTTAAGCTTCTAGTGTGGTGGCTGAGGCTGAAAGAGGTGAGGGGTACCTAGGCTGGGAGTGGCCTGCTCTTCTGGGTAAAGAAGATGCCCCTACCTCCATCTGTAGGCTTTTGGGAAGAATATTCTTGTACATCATATCTTCAAAATGTAATTCTGTTAGAATGGACTAACAAACAGACCTGATAATTTCCAGCTCCTTGCTTTTCCCTGGAAGGAAATGTCTGATGTCCCTTCAGCCAAGATGAGGGACAAGTGTTAGTAAAGAGAAAGTGTTGGCACTAGTCTATGCTAACTCAGCATTTCACATGCAATTCACAGCTCAAGGTGTTGAATGCATTGGTAAGATATGTCACTTCGCTCATATGCTTTAAAATTGATGCATTCAGGTGTTTTACAGTTATAGAAAAATTAAACGGTGAAAGGTAAGTGTGCCTTATGCTTTTGTGGGTCATTCTGCCTCCATCCTTTTATAAGTTGAATTTGGAGGAATTTTGCTGAGACATAGATGGATTGGATGTGATAGCTGTTTAGCTGTAAAAGCTACTTAATTTTTTAAGTAGTTGTATGAAAACTAGATATGTCTGAAGGATAAGAAGTGTTATATTCATTTCTGCTTGCTTTTCTCATGAGAAAAGCACTTCTAGACTGAGATGCTTTTGGGTAGTGTTTCGTGTGTTGCAAATGTAAGGGATGCTTGTGTCTAGATCTGATGGCCTGTGCGAAATTGGCCTCGATGACTGTTGCATTGTGTTTAATTGCTGACTTTTTCCATTGTATTCTAATGCTCCTTTAAACCAGAAAGGCTAGAAACCAGCATTTCATTCTGTCTGAAAGCTGCCTGTGGCTAGCCTTTGGGTGGTGAGAGACACCTCTCTAGCTTAGCTGTACTTTAGGTTTGACTGCTGGGTTGTGTTGAAAGAAGCTTTGCTTGTGATCAGCCAAGGGGCACTGAGATCACAGTTTTACTATTTTGCAAGCTATTATAGCCTGAAAACATTTTGAGATGGTATAGAATGTTTCTGTGAACCAGTAATTCCACCTTTTATCCCTGATCGGAAATAAATGCCCTTTTCTAGTGTGTARTCAGAGAGAAGACCTTTCGTTTGGCATAAGAACAGATGTTCTCCTTCCCTCTTGCAGGACTGTGAAGATCCAAACCCTCTGATCCGTGCTCTTGCAGTCCGTACGATGGGATGCATCAGGGTGGATAAGATCACAGAGTATTTGTGTGAGCCTCTTCGCAAGTGTCTGAAGGATGAAGATCCTTATGTACGAAAGACTGCAGCTGTCTGTGTGGCAAAGCTGCATGACATCAATGCCCAGATGGTGGAAGACCAAGGATTCCTGGATTCTCTGCGTGACCTGATTGCAGACTCCAATCCCATGGTAACGTATATGTCCTTCCAACACATTGCCTGTGTTTGTAATGCACAGGTAATCAGAAATGAGAAGGTTTTTTAGTTGCAACTGATGCACCCCGATGAATGTATTGGTTAGAGAACAGTTATTTCCTGAAGAGAAGTGGCTTCTATTCTTAAATCTGTTTGAGCTTTTCGCTGTTTGGATGCTGTCTTGAGTGCTGCAGCAAAAGTTTCACTTCCTGGTCAGATGAGTCAAAAGAGCAGAGTGAGGAATGCTCTTTTTGATGCTACAGCTCATAGATGTTGTCTTCTGCACACTTTGGCTCTTCTTGGAATGAGCGTATAATGACTGTAGAAAATCAATGCTTATGTTTTTAATAAAGTTAAATTAATTGTCAGAGCAGAGGTGGAGATCAAGAGCCTTCCTAGACTTTCACAGGGGTAAATTACCTACTAAATCAGTACGTCATCAAGGGTGATGGTCTATTTCCATGCCAGGCTTCTTCCACTATTAATTTGTAATTAAAGGATGGTGGACAATAGATTGAAGTGCCACACTGCATAATCTTTTAGTCAATATTTTTCCTATGATCTACCAGCATCCAGTGAGCATACGGATATCAGTGTAACTCTAGCAAGAAAGAATATTTCTGTAACTTGGTTTAACTCGTAGTGTAAGGATGTGATTGCTCCTTTGTATTTCTTTTAGAGCACAGATCTGATTGACTCAGCTTAAAGACATCATTTAGCATTATTAGAATAGGTCTAACAGCTCTTTGTATGGTCCGTGAATCAAGCTACAAAAAGCAAATTGCTGACCTGTTATAACTGTCTTTGGGCAGTTCTGAATAAGTCAAGTGCAGGTGGTGAGATACCATCCCCTTTAGTAGGAAAGTGAAGGCTGCTGATTGCTTTTCTTGTGGCTTTTTAGAGACAGTAAAACTGAAGGTGTCTGGCTTTCACAGGAACATGTCTGTGAGAAGTGGTGCCAACCAGAAGATATAGGCACCTATTGCCTCTGGTATCAGACTCTTTTGCAAGCTGTTCTCTTTGCGTGCCTCCCTGAATTTATTATGCCAGGCTTCTGCATGAATATTGATGACTACTTGGAGATGCTCTCTCTGTCTAGGCGATTTTGAGGCATAAGGAGAACACCTGCTTTTTTAAATTTGATGATGAGTATGTCTTACAGCCTCTGAAAGTACTTGACTGGGCTGCTTTAGTTTCACTTAATCACTGGCCCCTGACCTTCCCTGGCTTACAGGCAACAGTGGAGTGTACCGTGGACAGTAATATAACCTGTGCTTCTCCTAGGCTTGGTTCCAACTTCTTAACTTTCTTCTGCTGATTACAGCCATGTGGATGTGAGTTGAGGAGCTCTGGCTGAAGAAAGGCAGTATTTGAGGAGAAATTAATAAGGTTTTGTCTGCCCTTTCTGCTCGCTGATCTCAAGAACTAACTTTTGGTAAATGAACCGTCGGCTGTTCTGAGAGCAATGGTACCTATTTCGAAAGCACGTTAGCTTAAGTACTAACATAAATGGATGGAGAGAAGGGGAGAAATATGGAAGGGCAGTGTATGCCCCATTTGCTAAATAAACCACCAAAACTAGCCTAGGGATTCCTAATAAAACATCAGTACGACTAATGAGCTCCCTGGTGGTAAYGAGGATGGACTGGGACAGCAAAGCCTCTGTGGCTGTTGTAATCAATTGCAGCTCTACAGCTACTGAAACTCAACGGGATCACAGTACCTGCCTCATGTAATACCTATCTGCTCTACCTGCAGGCGAGGTCTCACAGCAGGGAGAAGGCGATTTGGAACAGTGATAGTGGTGAAGAGGAGAGGCCTGTGGCTTGTTTTTAGATCTGCAGGCTCTGGGAGAATCGTGTGGCAGGTGTTCCATATACTGATTTCCCAGGTTTTACTGTAGACAGGGCATTATGTTCTTGCTTTTTAAGGGCAGATGGGGAGAGTTTTTATCAGTTTTGGGGCTCTAACAACTGCTAACTTTATTCAGTATTTAATCTGGTTACAGTTCCTTAGTAGATAAGGACATTCCTTCTGGTAAGTTTATTGCTTCAGTCACCTTTGAAATTTGTGGCTTTGTGGCACAGTCATTGCCTCAAAAGTGCAGTTGTTGTCCACCCTGACCGAAGGTTGAAAGACTCATCTTCCTAGTCAAACTGTCCAGCTCACTGCTGCTTTCTCTGTGGGAAATTCAAGTGGGTGTTGCTGATAACCAGGAGTTATGTTTGCCAAATAACTTATGTTTTTGTGCAAACTAGTATTTAGTAAGCTATTTCTCCCTGATCAGGTGGAACGCAGTCCTGCCTGGAAGCTCTTATTAAGCAAATGTATGTATCAGTAATTAAACCAAAAGAAGGATAATGAAAAGAATGGTACAGATACATCTATCCCTACTGCATATTTCTCTGTAAATGGTGCATCAAACTTATTACAACCTGTTATCTAGATTCATTCATGTTATTATTATAAATCTTGTTTTGGTGACTTGTGGAAATAGGCAACATCAGACACTTAATGAAGCAGAATGTTTTTTAGATTGGAAATCCTCACTTAGTCTCTCACCTGGGAAATGAGGATTTTAGGCAGGAGCTAGAAAACTCCTGTTGAAAAATAGCCTTCAAGAAGGGTTTTATTATGATTTTATAATTGGCTACCTCTGGTATGTGAGCAAGCACTAACTATTCAAGCTGGGTGCTGTCTAGAATAACAACTCCAGCTGTGGCTTGCTGATTGCCTTGTAATTGTACAGAGATCAAGGTGCATGTTTCTACCAGCCCAAATCACCCTCATCGTAAAGGTGTCCAGCAGTAAGTTGGGGATGATATTGATAGAAACATGGGATTTATTTTATTTTTTTAAACTAATATATTATCATAGAATCACACAGATGTTGGAGATTTGGGATATTAAGGGCATTGCTGTGGAGTTCTATTAAGGTGCTGCATGTGCAGAAAACAAGGTGTTTTCCCTTTTCTGGGCTTTTGGTTGCCAGGGTCTGTCATTAATTCAACTACAGTGATCCAGTGATATTTTGAACAGGATTGCATCCTGTGTAGCATTGCATCCTTCCGGATGGGCTTGCTCTAGTTGTGATTAAAGGACCAAAACCTGAGTCTGCTAGTTCACCAGCTTGTTATGCAGTATCACTGTGGTAGCTTTGCAGTTTCTCCCGTGTGAATTAACTCAAACTTCTAATTGTTTTTAATGGAGAATGAGTCATATATGTGATGAGTTATCAGATGGGTTAGTGGCTTACTGTGTGTCAGCTGAATGCCTGAGATATCTTACCTTGCACAGGCAGTGGGCCAACAACACACACAAAGGCATGGCTCAGTTAATGGGTAGTTACACTGTGGAAGCCTGATTGTGGATGGGGCCTTTAATCTCATTTTACAGATGGTCCCAAAGAACATGTGGCTGCCCTTTGTCACTTGGGATCTGCTAAAGAGTTTTTCCCCTAAAGGGAACCCTCATTTCTTCCCAGGCCTGTCTTAAGGCAGACTCTTCTCCCTTGTTGCTCCGCATTTCCTTGTGCGAAGCTCTGCAGAACCAAGTTGGGATGAATATAAAGCTCAGGCCTGGCTGCTTCAGACTTTCAGTGCGCTTTGGACTTACCCTAAGGGGCTTTTCTTGCTGGTAACTTCAAGACAGTGCAACTCAGGAAGCATGTCCTCCTCCTGATCCTCATGTTGTTCAAACAAAATACAATTTCAGTATGATATCCTAGGATTTTTCCATAGTCCTGGTTCACAGGATAGCAGATTGCTGTAGAACACCTTTCACACCCAGCATTCCTGGTAGGTAATAGGGAAGTGAGAAGGGCAGATCTGTTACACAGCTGTCAATGGCCAGAGGCTCTTTGAAGTTTTGGTCTTGTCCCCAGTCCCTAATGAGGGACTGATCCGCTCATCACTGGATTATTGCAGACTCCGAGCCCTGGTGATGAACAGCAAGACCACGAGATGGCAGCAGTTTAAAGCAAAACCCGATCTGTTTAGTTAGACACCTTATTTTGTAACTAGTTCTCCTCTGGCTTTTATCACTGCACTTCTTGGTTTTCCTCAGGAATGTAAATATTAGTGGAAAAACACAAGTGGAAATCCATCTTAAGCCGTACTGGTCTTTTAATACTTGAATGGCAGAACCTTTCTCTCTCCTTGATCTTGATTTTCGCTCCTTGACCCCTTAGGGTAATAGAATAATTATGTGGTCAGTCTACCTGTGTTCTCCACATGAGTTCAGTTCAGTTGGTGTCAAAAGACCGAGAGGTGAAAACTTGAGGAAAAGCGATTCTCCTCAAGTTGTTAAAACAAGGCAGCTCTGAATGCCAACAGCAGCCTGCAAGATCTTTTCATTTGTTTATTTGTCTGTTCTTAAGCAAATAACAAAGTGCTCCTTGCAGGGCGCAGGCATAGCTTGCGGGGAGATGGAATGGACTGGATGATTGAAACCTCTGGCAGCAATTGCTACATAGATGCCTACCTGACAGGGAGGCTTGAATTGCAAGTTTTCTGGGATAAGGGCTTTCCCGTTCTGCCCACCCTTCTCCCATCCCTAACCAAATAGTGTCCTCGTTCGACTAGGTCACCCATGTGCCAAAAGCACATGGCTTGTGAGAGGAGTTCAGTGTGATCATCCCAAAAGGATACTGTTCAGTCTCCCACCTTTTTCTCACCTTGCCCCACACACAGATCTTTGTATTCTCCCAGATGTAAATTGATAACAAAAGTAAATGTGTTTGCAAAATCTCTATTTTTTCTTGAAGATGTTTTTCTCCAAGGCCACTTCTATCGGGAARAATTGCATTATTTCTCTTTCTTCACAGCAATAAGGAAACGTGGTTCAGGAATAAAATTAGCTATAACTTGTCATCCATTTCTACTGAAAGACTTATATTTTTTTTCTAGTGACTTCTCATTTGAGTAGAGAGATTTTCCAGCAGACTGGGCCCATGTGAACTTCCTGTGGAAGTGCCTGTGATAACTGTGTGCGGTCTGGGTATGTCTGTAAAATGGTGATGAGACCAGTGTGGGGAGGCATAGCTGTATTTAGCTTTAAATCTGGCTAGCGCAGATAACAATAGCCGTGAATACAATAACACAGATAACAAAAGCGGGTTAGCAGCCAGATCCTGCGCTTGGCCTCCTTGGCAAGCTCAAACTGCCTTTGCTGTTCTGTGCCGCTGCTTTGTCACTATGACGTCCAGTGCTGCCTGGATCAAAGCTTTCACGGGGTGGCTGTTTTGCTGTTGTGTTTTCATGGGCTGTGTAGACGTACCATTTATATGGTGTCCAGATAATGTCACGTTTAACACCGTCAGGTACATCCCTGTTTATTGGGAGGAATGCCCTTATCAATGTGGAGTATCAATATGGAGTAAAGTGCGATCACGTAAGTTGATTAGTAAACACACCAAGTGCATGGAATATATAGTTAGATTCTTTCACTGTGCCTGGGTTTTTGTTGTTGTGTTTTTTTTTCTTTTTTGTTTAAGCATTTAATAACTTGCACTGAGAACAGAGTCTGCTGAGCTCTGACAACTAGAGGTGGCTAAGTCCACCCTGATTTAATTAGAGTCCCCTCCAGCAGTATGGCATTTCCATAGCTCATGGACTAGGCTACAAACCTGCTGATATATATCACCATACTTTCTTGTTCTCTCTCCTAGTGTGGCTACAAGCCCCTTATTCCTTTTGCCAGTCAGAACTTCAGGATGTATGTTGGGGCTTGTTGGATGACCTTATAGAGGGAGAAGGTCCTCATTTTGTTCCTTTCCTACTTGCTGGCAAGCTGTATGTCTATCTGAGACCATATCCTAAAATATGAGTCTGTTTAGAAACAGCAACAGCTCTTATCTGCTGGGCTGCCCTTCCCTGAGTACTTCACAGGAATTTTATCCTTCTTTGTTTGTGTAATAAAGCTGAGAAATGAAGCCTTTGCTGAGAAACTGTTGGTGGTCCTCCAAGTCCCAACGAGACTTTCTGGAAAGCATCGTCTGGATTATGGGACTTCTGCTGCACAACAGAGGGTGGAACGTTACCTTCACAGCTGCAGGAAAGCACTTGTCTCTTGTGGGGAAACCTGAACTTCTTACAGCTGTTGTGGTTTTTTTTTCTCCCTCTGCAGCTAATGTCTTATCTAGCACAAGGAGTGAACCACCTCCCCCAGAGCAGTTCGTGCTTTCTGCTCATGAAGGTTGTAAGGACTTTAAAATTCACACCCTAGTATGGAGCTGAATATTACTGGGAGTCGTGGGCTGTGCCAGTGCAGTATGTCATCAGTCTGTGATGGGGCTGCCCCCAGGCTACCCTGGATGCCTCACTAGTTGTGAAATGTTGCTCTTCCTTTCCAGCCTCGGTGTTGCAGAATGAAGGCTGTAGCTTGAAGTGCCCCAAGCTAGTCCATCCTGGTATGCGTATGTCTGTGGTGTTCCTGTAAAAATCTGCTTGTGCTGCTGGCAGAGCCGATAATTTCTTTTGGGAGACACCTAATGTTTGTGGGCATCAGCAGGTGCAGTCTGTGCTTGCCCGGTGTTGCAGGGAAGGAGAGCTTTGTTTAGTGCCTGATGAAGCGTAGTGGCCTCGCTTTGGGACTCTTTACAGGGCACTCGTGCCGTTTACACGAGGCTGCCCGGGAGGCAGAGCAATACTGTTTGCAAAGTAAGCAGACCCCTGGAGGTAGCGAGATGGAARTGAAAGGCAGGGCAGGGATAGCTGTCCAAAACAGTGGTTATGTTAATGTATGTGTTGGGATGCTTAGGCAACACCGGAGAACATCAGGGGAGTTTAGAAGCCAGCTTATGTGGCTGTGGTGCAGCAGCTAGATTGCAAAGACTTAAACTGGTGGAGAAGGGAGAGCTGCTGTCTGTAATAGATGGTGGAGCTGCTGGTTAGCCATGCTCCGACCCCATGCGCTCTGCCTGTAGGAGCCCTGTTCAGGCTTCAGGCTGAGCTCCTCCGGGTGTTTCTCCAGACAAAGACTCGTGTGTGTCTGGCTTACCAAGTAGCTGGTTGTTTTCCAGGCTGTCGTCCTGAACAGATCTGAGGGAATTTCAAGCCTGTGCACAGGACCCGATTGTTTTGGTAGGTCCATGGATGAGGGGTGTTGGTCTTGAGCAGTTTGTGTAGAAGTTGTGCTTTTCCCTATCTATTTAATACTAGCAGCMTGGCAGAGAGATGCAATGCATTTGTACAATAATACATGAATTCCCATGACGCCGCAGAGTCTCTCCTTGCAGACCCCTCATTTATAAAGCTTAATTGACAAATTCATCCATCAGAGGCCTGTCGCTTTCCAATTACTGCTACCAGTATGTGTCTAATTTCCAAAGCGTTAGTCTTGCCGAATAGATCATTCCAGGATCTCTAATATCAATCAGGATGCTGTGGGATTTTGTCAACGTGTGTCTAGATGTTACATTTTAAATCAGAACAGACACTTCTAGCTATTGACAAGCACCATTTGTCACAAAATGCTGTGGATATGATGTCTTGCTGCTTTCCCTCTCCCCTCCCTTTAGGGCTACATAAGGTTTTTGATGCTGTTTAGCTGCTGCCATACTTCTAAATAGCCTGCCTGAATGAGAGATAGTGCCCTGTTCGCCACTGGATGGTGCCAGTGAGAACTTCTGCAAGGAAAATTGCTAAGGGCCTTACTGGAAAGCTGGGAAAGAAACCTTCCCAGTATGTGATAGGTGCTTGATCCTGAGGAAAAAAAGGTTGTAGCCAGGCTGGGATGAAGTGAGCTCAGACCACAGTGCTTTCTGGGAGGAAGCATATGGTGTTGCAGACCCTCAGTGGCTTCCTGCAGAGCTTGGTTTCCTGCACTGGGGGCTCAGTCGCACCAAAGAGAAACCCTTTGTATTGGAGCCATCCCTGTATGCCTTCTTGCTGTCCTACCAGAAGAAGCTAATCTATCGGAGGAAGTATGGTTTCCTGTCTTGTACTGGACACAGTCTGGTTTTGCAAGGGATCTGAGAGCAGGACCAGTATTTTGGTCTGCTACAAAGTGGCATTTTTCAGCAGCACCTAGTAGGAGCACAAGAGTGCCAAAACCAGTTTGGGCAAGCATGCCATGGGATGCATAATGTTTTGCCATCACCTCCTGCAAATAAATTCACCCCACTGTTGCAAAAAGCAAGCAGGAGGTCTTTTTTCAGGACCCAGTCACGTACTGATCACTTATCCAGCACTTTGGTTCTAGAGTTTTAGGCACTGAAGTACAATTTCCTGGAATGAAAGTAGTGGAAGATGAATGACTTACCCAGAGCCCTGGAAATCTATCAGAATTAAGGATAAACTGTTGAGCTGTTACTTCCCAAGACTGTACTTGGACCAGGGATGAGTTAGTCTCCCAGAGTTTTAATTTAAAGCTGTGCACGCATTGCATGCATCAGCGGTATCAGAGGTTTTTACAGGCTCTCTGACTTGGCTGCTTGTCCCATTTTAGGAGTTTGTAGACTGTTCCTAGGAAAGCAAAGTGAAAGGAGTGTTTGTAGAGAAAAGATGCATTTAATATGAATAGAAGAACCTACAACATTTGTATGAAGTAGGGTTCTTATACCCAGGTGAGCGAGCTTGTCTTTTTTGGTACTTGTTAGGGACCTTTCAAGCACAAGCACTGTCTGTGGCTGTGAATGTGAGTGACCCTGTAAAATGTGCATCCGTGCAGATGCCCTCATATCGCATCTGGGTGACTCTGTGCTTAATGAAACGAACGCGCCATGGGCACTCAAAACGGCGCCTGGTGCCTGGCTCCCTCAAGGAGAGCAGCCTCTAGTATGTGGTGATGGCTGCCTTTCTGCAGCTCCTCTTAATTTTTCCTCTTTTTCTCCATTTCCTCTTCATTTTAGTGGGATGGCAAGTGGAAGGGTCCTGTTTTAAGCAGCAGAACATTGTATTTCATTAACTGCATTGCACACTTGGTTTGATTTCCAATTAGCCTGGGATGCTGGCAAAATAATCCAATTGCTTTGACCGTTTGGTGTTCTAGAACTGCCTAGCTCCCCTCCTGCCCCCCTCCCCAGCTTTTCCATGTGGGTTGATAGACAGACACTCAGGTTTTCACCCACCCCCTTTCCTCCTTGTTAATGTATTTTATGCCATTTGCTCTGAGCTAAAGGTTTGAGCTGCCAGAAGGAATAACTGGCAAATCTGCATTCCTACCTCTGCAACTTTCCATGAGGCTGGATCTGCTCTCTGGCTGCAGAGGGTTTGTCTGTAGATGGATTTAACAATGTTGAGGTTTTTTTCATTTTGGGTTTTTTGTTAAATTTGTAACATAGTTATAACTACTTTTTTTTAAGAGCTTGTGAGGCTTAATTACCCATATCCCAGTGACACTTCTGAGAATCTCAGTTTTTGGGGAAGTTCCAGCCAAAAAGCAGGTTTATTGTCATTCAGCTCAACTGGGCTCTAAAGCAATGTTGCTGTGACTGCATTTGAATAATGTTGAAATGTACCCAGGGTGAATTGATTTAAATCAGCAAGCCAGGGAGCTCTGGTGGTTGTTGTTGTTGTTGTTATTATTATTATTATAATCTTCAATCTGTTCTGCATTTGTACTTTCTAGTTATTTTTTTAGGCTGATTTTCATTGGTTGGTAGGTATTGACTTGCAATTAAGAATGCTGTCTTTAAGCTATGTGAGGCATTTCACCATGCATAATTCCCTATATACACATTTTTATTAAGTGGTTATATAATATACGGTATTCATTCAATTACTTTTTTTTTTTTTTTTTACATTTTTTTCCAAGAAAATGGTGATTTACATATTGTTTACTTCATTAACTTTGTCTCAGGTTTGGGTCATGATGCATTTGGATATAAGTGTGGTATTAATTTGCAAGGTTAAGGGTTTTTTTTTTCTTTAAGGTTGTTTCTGTTCATTAATTCTTTTGACTCACAGGTACGGGGCTAGTGGGTTGACCTGTTTTTCATTATTTCTGGGAACTTGCTGGAGGTTAGTTCCTTGTCCTTTTTTGTCTCCTCTTCCAATCTGTGAATTAAAAGTCATTCAGCTCTCAGCTGGTTTCTCATCACACTGAGCCTGTTACATATTTTGAAAAGCAGAAAACATTTTCAGTCTGCAAAAGAAGCTCTTACGTGTAGCTTTTTTTCTCAGCCAAGCTCTGGCCTTAGTTGTGAAACTTCTCTGGTTCCCTGGTCTGGCTTTTTAATTTTGTCCTATACCAGATGCTTTAGCTTTACTTTTAACRTATTCCCCCAACAAATACATTGTTGTTGCTGTATACTGTCAAGGTAAAGAGAAACTGCTGTGTAACTTGTTTTATCACTTTGTGTCTTTTACTTGCTGTTTAATGCAGCTAGACTTTGTTAAGGAAGAAATACCAGCTGAGTTGAAGACTTAAGATTTAGCCTTGAAGTCATAATTTTCTTTGTCCAAGTCTTGTTACCAACATCCATTGGCTTCAACATGTTGCTACTTCTTATGGCATTATTTCTTTCTAAATATTGCTAATGGCATGTACAGGACTGCCAAAGTGTACCAATTGGTTAACCCTGTGATGTCATGCTGGAGTTGGGGTTAACTGGGTTCTGAATGGACTTTTTTAAACCTGACTGATAACCCTGAATATCCTGAAATGTGGACCACCCTTCAGTCTTTGTTTGCGTATCGCCTGAGCTATCACTTAGTGAGAGCTGTCAGCAAAATGGGAATATTTGTGTACTGGAGTGAAACCATGCAGTGGCTGCTTCATACTGCTCTATGTTCCTGTCTTGTAATGAAGCCAGTGGCAGCGCCAATGAAGAGAGGTGAGCGTGCGTACTTGAACCAGTGTTTATGTTGGACTGGTTCCTGAAATCTGTTTTCATTTCAACTGTGCTGCTGCAGCGTGTAAAAAGCCTTGAAGATGCTAAATTATTTTTGTTGGCATACCATAATATATCAATATGTTCAGTGTGAATTGCCAGCAAGTACTTTTTTTAAAATCAGTGTTGCTTAAACTTTGTTGAAGGTATGTCCCCATCCCCTTTTGCCTTGTTTACCATCTTGTCTCCAAGTTGGCAGCAGTGCTGTTCCTCTAAGGTAAGAAGCAAGGACCAGCTGTAGCTGTGGTCTTTGAGTCTACCTTTCCCAGCCAGTCTGGCAGAAGTGAGCTGCCACCTCCTGCAGGACCACCCCTTCCAGCCCTTGTTCTCTAAAGCCCAAGGAGACCATAGCCCATACACTGAGCGATCTGACTGCATCTTGCCATCTCGTGCTCTTTTCTTATGAATGTTTTTAATGAGTATCTAACGTACACTTGATCTAGTGGGTTGTGCTTTGGTGTCCGCTCCTCAGCTTTGTCTTGGATGCTTGTGTCTGTATTGCCTTGCTGGTTCCTGAAAAGAGCCTGCAAAAGTAAGACCTCACTTGCAGTCAGGTTTGGAGGGGACAGGGCTTGGAGTACTCACATGGCCTAATGACTACAACTAAGGTAGTGCCTGGCAGCTTGAGTTAATTTGCCAAAATTCCTCTCTCTTTTTTCTTAGTACAGTTATTGGGTCACTGTCTGTGGTGCTTTGACTCTCACTTTTTTTTTTTCAAAATGTTTCCCCCCAGACTTCTTTTCAATAAGTACTTTTTCATAATGGCTTCAAAATTCTGAGTTGCTTTTATGGCTTGTCTTCGCTTCCAGATTTCCAAAGTTTAATGAAATTAAAACTGTCTTTTACTTCAATTTTATGCTGAGTGTCACATTAACCATTCTGGAATTAGGCAAATTAAATAATGGAAAGAATAAGCAGCAATCTTAATAAGTTACTCATTAAAGCAGTGCAGGAAGACAGCAGTTCTGATTGCTAATGATTTCAGTGACAGAAGGCTCATTCAGCTAATGAAATTCATAAAATCTTGGATCAAAATACTATCTCTGACCTCTAGGTGTGAAATGCAAAACAATCAACATTGCTCTGCTTGAGCAGTGACTTTGGAATATATTGGCTTAATGACAAGCAGTGATGGGAACAATGCAGAAAATTTCTTGGTCGCACTGTTCTTGTTTACAGTGTACTGCATTGAAAACCTCTTTAGTCATCCAAAGAATCAGAAGATTTTAGATAAGGTGTTTCTTTGCATTAATCGCACAGAAAATAATGCCAGAAATCTTCATTTTAGCAGGTTTGCACTGGCAGTTGGGCTGGTCATATGATGTACATCATAAAATACATCCAGAAAATGACTTTTATTAGAGTATATATTTTATGTGTCAGATTTGGGCTTAAAGCCCTGTTTTACTTATTGTGTGTTTAAACCAATAAAAGATTTTTTTGTCTCTATATTCTGCAAATCTTCTATTTATGTCTATATATTCTGCAACTCCTCTATTTTAGAAATCTTCACGTCATCTGTTAAAATAACTGTTGAATTTGAGCATGGAAGTAGGAATTAGAAATTTGTGTTGCACTCCCACTTCTCAGTTTTGTCAAGCTGGACTCTTGACCTCCTCTCCATGTCTTCCTGTCATCCGTACTTAGAAAAGGGAAGACCTTATACAGTCTTAAATACAGCAAGAATATTTTCAGTGACGAGTTGTGTTGCAGTGCTTGCTTTAACAGGGCTCCCCAAAGTACCTAGCAGACAAATGGATGCTATGGAGACAACCTGGAATTGAGATATGTCTTGTTAAGAATTTAGCAGGAGAAGCTGTTTTAGGAAGCTGTTTGCTTTCGAACTGGGTGACCTGGTGGAATCTCCATGGAGCTAAAGGCCTGGTGTCTGGCATCCTTTGGTGCAAAGGAGACAGTTCTCATGTCTTCAGTTGTGTTGAGCCGTGTGACGTGGGTCTGCCAAGGGGAAATTGAGCAAGAGGCATCCATCCCTGAACGAGTGGGGTGACTGGTAGCTTTGAGACCTTGACTATATTAGTTAGGTGAGCATCTTGTGGAAGCTGGGGGGAGATGAGGCTTACTCGAAGCTAGCCAGAGTGGAAGTCTGGAGCCTGCAGGAAGGTGAAATATTCTGCTTGTTCCATGGGGACATGCTCTGATGCCATCTCTAGGTTCCTCAGGGGCAATGGCTCTGGAAGTACTGCCTCTTCTAAGGTCTTGGGCCCAGACCCCAGTGCTGTCCAGTGGAGCCTTTTGTTTATCTTTGACAAAAATACTTTCAGGTTGGAATTTCTCTAGAGAAATGCTCTTCACACCCATGCTGGCTTTTGAATGTTTCCCAGGTTTGTCAGCAGCTATCTCCAGCTGTGCTGCTATTCTTGCCCTTCCTCCCTGAGAGACTCTTCTTATTTCAGCAAAGAGTAAATAGCAAGATTACAGTCAAGCGTTGGGCTGTCCAAGTTGTTTGTGGGGTTGTATTGGGTCCCCGAAGGCTCTGATGACTGACGTGGCTGCTGCTGCGTAGTTGATAGTGAGCCAGGATCTCCATGTTTCCCCTCTGTAACCCATGCTAAGCCCAGGTTAATCCCCACTACGCCACCAATGACGTGCTAGTGAAGAATGCATCTCCTTGTCTTTTCTTCTCCAAGGTGGTAGCAAATGCTGTCGCTGCCTTGTCTGAGATCAGTGAATCGCATCCCAACAGCAACCTGCTGGATTTGAACCCTCAGAACATTAACAAGCTACTGACGGCTTTAAATGAGTGCACAGAGTGGGGCCAGATCTTCATCCTGGACTGTCTGTCCAACTACAATCCCAAAGATGATCGCGAAGCTCAGAGGTATGTTTGTTCCTGCTGGTGTTTGTGTACGTGTTTCTTACCTTTTCCCTTAAAAGGGTAGATCTTATGGGAACTGGTATTGCTAAGAAGGGATCAGTCCAAAACGATAACAACGGCCAACCTATCTAGAAGCACTGTTTGGAGGATTTTTCTGTTTTAAAGCGGAGCTTTCAAATCTGGCTTTGCTATGTCAAGAGGCAAGAAGCCCTTATAGGTGTGGGAGCTTCTTCACAGAAGTGTTTTCCATAATGCTTTAGGTCCGAGACTAGAATATTTTTTCCAACTGAAAGCTAGTCTGTGGTATCGTAGAACAGAAAATAAAGAATGAATTTTTTTTATCACTCCGAAATCACACTTTTACTTATACCTTTAGCTGCAATGGCTAAAGCTGCATACAAAGACCTTTATTTAAGTAACGAGGTGTGTATTCCTGCACTTTAGGCCTCCTCCTGATCTGTGTCTGAAATCACAAAAAGTCAGATTATGTCCCTAGGGGAACAAGGAACCAGCAAGGAAAATTACTTGGAGCTGGGGAATTCTCAAACTTGCTATATTTCATGTAAATAAGGGGAGGAAGGACACGATCCCCCATGAAAAGTTCTGGACAGGCCTCTTTTGTTTCAGAGGGTTTCTTCAGTGAGTCTTTTTTTTGAGACAGAACAGATAATCCGCTTTTTTTTTTTTTTAAGGGGTGGAGGAAGAAGAGGAAAAAAAAAGCCTGCTAGTAGTCTTGCTGACTCTCTTTTTTTTTTTTCTTCCTTTCTTTCTTTCTTTCTTTCTCTCCCCACCATGCCTTGTGCTCTAAGATCCTGTGCCAGAAAGCAGCTGTTAATGAGTGCTAGAAACCTGCAGAGATTCCCCAGGGTGCCAGGCCTGTATTATCCTTTGTCAGAACAGGACTGCTAGTTTGAACAACTGTGAACACGTCCCAGTTCCTCCTATTTCATTCCTCTAAAGAGTGGTGTATAAGACTGGATGGGCAGTAACTACTCTTACTCCTTTGTGTGGAGTTTGGCTCCTAGAGCCCTGATCGTAAGAGCCTGCCTTTTTTTCAGAGAGGAGAATGAAAGCATCTAGTTTTATGTAGTGTTGCAGGAAGGCTGGTGTCATTACCCTTGTGCATGGAGAAACTGAGGCACGGGGATATGAAGCCAGCTGGGCCTGCCAGGTGACCTTGAGCAGTGGCAGCTGGGGACTGTCCCCTCTGGACTGATTTCCAGATTCACGCGCTCTTCATTTAGCCATGCTGCCTCCCCTCCCCTCCCCTCCAGGGTGGCTGAAAGCAAATCTTTCAGAGAAAGAAACTTTAGGGAGGCACAGATGGGAATAAGACTGTTCTGGGTTAGCAATATGCAGGAGGGGGTGGGAAAAAACTTGACAGATGCTGTAAGAAAGACCATATGAACCCGAACTTCCTTTCTGCCTAGGGTGGGTTGTCTAGGATGTTACTGGTTATAGCATCCACTGAGGCAAGTGGTGAAGCTGAGACTTGGGAGGATATTTGGGTCATTCTTTCCCTATCCCTTCAAAGTAACAGAAACCTTTTCTTGCAGAAACAAATGGTTGAAATGGCAGCAACCCCCAAGCAAGCCAGAAGTGTCTATCACCCCCAAAGGATTATATGGGAGATAGTGTTTTTCTGGTAGCTGTTGTGTTAAAGCTGTGTTCATAAGTGACAGATGAGATCACAGAAGTAGGAGAGAATACCATGAGGCAAAGACAGAGAAAGCTAATAACTGAACATGCATTGGGACTGTGATGCTGAGAGCTGGGAGAGTTTCTGAGCTAAGTGTGACAGGAGAGAAAGTTGAAGCTGTGTGAGAAGTCATTTTTATTTGCTTCCTGCTGTGTTCAGGAAAGCAGGATTTTTGTCTGTTCTTTATAAATAAAACCAAAGAAGTGCCTGAATTGCCTGAAGAAGCTGTCTTCAGCTCCTTGTCTCAATATGAATCGCATACAATTTCTTAAATACAGATAAGATCTGAAATGTTCGATACCCTGAAATAAATGCGAACCCTCTCATACTCCTCTGTCTCTAGTATTTGTGAACGGGTGACCCCTCGGCTGTCTCATGCCAACTCGGCGGTGGTGCTATCAGCAGTGAAAGTCTTGATGAAGTTCCTGGAGCTTTTACCCAAGGACTCTGACTATTACAACATGCTGCTAAAGAAACTCGCCCCTCCTCTGGTTACCCTGCTGTCTGGAGAGCCTGAAGTTCAGTATGTTGCCCTGAGGAACATCAACTTGATCGTGCAGAAAAGGTAAAGCCTCAAAGGGCTGTTGTTCCTGGGTGTGGAAGGGCATCCGTTTATCTCATACCTTCAGATGTTTCCACATGCACAGAACTGCATTTAATCCAGGTTCATATCCCCCTGAGGGATGAATTAAGCAGTCTCCTGACACTAGTAGCCTGGATTCATTTTGTTTTTACAGCTAATGAACGGTCTTTTCATACAGTATTTCTTTAGCTGCCTCTCTCTTCACTGCCTTTTTTAAGAGCAGTAAGAAATGTGTTCCCACCACACCATAAATCAGATTGCAAAGAGCAGGGAGAGTGTAACTGTAGAGTTCATGGTAACTTGTAGAAACATGGAGATGTCCCTTATGCCATTCTCTCTTCAGCACAGAAGCAGCAGGATGGTGACATACTGATGTACAAAGGACTGGGTTGTGTTTTTTCTTCTCCAGTTTATTCCCATTTGCATGCTTAAATATTGTTTCTTCTCATTGGAGAGGGGCAGTTATACTTTGGGCAGAGTTACTGTGCACTGGCACAGGTGTCTTGCAAGTGAAAGAAGAAAACTGGTTTGTAGGTGGGTTTTGCGTTGAGGTAAGGATGTTATTGTTTCACTGAAAATACGTCTGCTGTATGCTAGTGGATAGTTCAGCAGCCCAAATGGAGGAGGTGGAGATGTAGGTACCATTAGAGAGACTTGAGATACACATTTTGTATTTTTAAAAAAAATCTTTTCTCCAGCCTTCTAACTTTCAAACTGTTGTTCTCCTTGGTTTGCATGTCCTGAACGTGAAATCACACCATTCTGTTTCCCAGCAAAAGTTTTGGGTAGTTTTCTAAACCAAAGATACTTCTGATTAGGATAGCAGCCCATTCTTTTTACTAGTCTTGGGTGAAACAATATTCTGTATATGTTCTGCAGGCCTGAAATCCTGAAGCAGGAAATAAAGGTGTTCTTTGTGAAGTATAACGACCCCATCTATGTCAAATTGGAGAAACTGGACATCATGATCCGCCTAGCTTCTCAAGCAAACATTGCCCAGGTCAGCTGATCAAACTCTTAAGGGTCCTGCGTGTGTTCTGGGGATGGCAAACTTGCTCTGCTGGTCCTTAAAAGAGGATGTATGCAACTACCTCTAGTCTTCTCCTGGCTACTAAGCAGCACTATCCCTGGTATCATGCTCTTTGCAGCTACAAAGTGGGAAGTGCTGGAATTTGCTTTGCATTTTAAATGTTAATAGTATGGTAACTTTAAATGTTAATAGTATGATATGTCTTGCATTGTGACTGTTAGGTAGATCTTGTTTTACAGATTATAATTCTGGGAGGAGAGCTGATGTCTCCTGTCACATGAGTCACTGCAAGAGCTGGGGTTAGAATGAGAGGCTTGTTTCAAGTGTGAGAGGTGTGCCTGTAACAGGCATTCAGGAAGGTCAGACATTACTGAGCTGTGAATTTCAAGTGTGTTAAGCTCTTTAAATCCTCACACAGGCACTCTTCAGAGCTAAAATAACCTTGATTTTCCTTAGCTTGCTTCCAAAGTGGAAACTGCACAAAGCTAAACAAACTGAATTGAGACCACTTTAAATCCAAAGAGAATCTACACTGTGATGTAGCTTAATCCAGATTCCTTTAAGAGGGTAAGTGTTCCTGAATGGCACTCTGTCCTCAAGGCCTAAAACTAATGCAGAATGATTAATGCCTCTGGTTAATGCTATCCTAATTGTCATAGAGCAACTTCATTTAACGTGATGCTTTTAAGCCATTCTCTTCAGGGAATGCGCATAACTTTATTTAAACAGAACACAGCAATACGTGCCTCTTTTGTTCTGAGAACGTGGAATATACTTTTAAAAAAATCAGTTGCCAAGAGAATGTATTCAGAATTTTCTATTTACTCTTGGCAGGCTCCACACCATTTTTAATGCACTGTGTTTAGGTAATGCAGGTCCTTTGGGAGAAAGGCAGTGGTGTCTGGAGGACTGAGCTTGGAACTGGGATCTTCAGACTAATGAATCCCTGCCTGGTTCTGAAGAGGCATTCCTAAAACAGGCCAAGCTTCCTCAGAAATACCCCCAAAATTGAGACCCACTGAGACCAGGCTTCTACACCGTTTTTCCCTGTGTCACTTGTCAAGACCCTTCTTTTCCGTGTCTGTTCTAGCCCAAGACAATCARCTAGTTGTATCTGAGGTGCTTAGACTTGGGTGGTATTTGAAAAGCATAAGCTACTGAACCAGGGTGCTCTGGGTACGGTGCACATGCATCATCCAAGGAAATAATAAAACTTCAAAACAGAGATGTCCTGTCTATTCCTGTGGATTTATTTGTCTGCAGTCTGGCCCTTCAAGGCCTCTTTGTCTTGTCATTGTTCTGAGCAATTGACACCGACTGCAGATTTTTCAAACTGTCTCGCGTTGTGCTGCTGCCTTCTCCTTTGCAATCTATTTGTGACATCACACGAAATCCCTGACGTCATAGTGTGACGTGAGAAACTGAAACAAATGAGACTTTGAGGTAATAGAAATTCTGTGGGGTCGTCTTTTAAAATCACTTTTTCTCAGCCAAGTGATTTATTTAAGATAAAATAGCTTTTTAGTTAGTGGTCTGTAAAATCCCAGCAGGTCCTCATTTAAGCCCTTGTTCAGTTCCCATTATCAAAAAAAAGAAGAGACAAAAACGTAAAGTTTGTTCTTAAGAGGAAAAAATCTTCATGCTGTTATTAATCTCTGTACAGGTATTGCAAGGTGTCCTCAGATCTCCTTCTCCTCCTTTTGGATCCCATAGGGATCCAGGGTTGCACCTCAGCACAGAAAAGGAGAGGCCAGAAATGTTGTTGCTTAGAGTTTTGCTTACAGTGAATGTAGAACAATCAGTACAATAAATTGTACATAATGTCTATGCACATGGATATATGACCCCTACTTTCCTATATCTTCTAGTGTCAGAAGGAGTAGTAACGTTTGTTTGGCAGGGCTGGCTTCACCTCCAGCTGTTGGTCAGGGGAACCTGAGAATCCTCTATCTCTAGCCATCTTTTGGCTTCAGCCAGGCTGAAACAAGTCTTACTGCCTAATCCAAACCCTTTCTTCTCCAGGCAGCGGTGGGTTTCAGAGAAAGAGATTGTAGAGTTTGACTGTGTTAACTTTGCGTATGGATAGCTGTGGAAGAATACATCCCGCTTATGTTCTGGTATCCAAGTGGCGTGGCTAGTTAGACTGGGATGTTCTACCATATCATTTCTGTGACCCCAGGACTCACGTTGGTGTATTTTTCTCTGCAGGTCCTGGCAGAACTCAAGGAATATGCTACTGAGGTGGATGTTGACTTTGTGCGCAAGGCTGTCCGAGCAATTGGGCGCTGTGCCATCAAGGTTGAGGCAAGTATCTGAAATTTGAGGTTTTCTGTGGTTCTCAGATTCCAGAAACAATGTTGGGCTCCTCCTTCTCATCCCTGCTTGGTACACAAGGTTTCCTTGTTCCTGTGTTAGACATCAAGTGCCCTGGATACGTTAGGATCGGGCCAAAGCCTCAGCTGAACAGTAGGACTCGTGAGCTCCAGCTGAGTACATCATAGGAGGGTGTTTTGCTTCTTTCAGACCTCAGCTTGCAGGCAGAGCAAGGCAGCAAAAGCATCCTTGATGGGATTTTTACTGTATTGGCTTCAGTGGAACAATGACCATTTGTCCTTGAAGGCCTTTTTTAGTAGCTATAGACCTTTTGAAGGGGGAAGGAAAGAAAGATTGTGCAGAGGAGCTCAGTATTATGAAATGTTTTGCACCTCCGGCTTCAGCTGAGTAGAACATATGTATAGAATTGCAGAGGTTTTTGGTGCTTTAGAACAACTTGCTCAGAGACAGTCAGAGTGACTGTATCTGCTTATCTAGTTTCAAGGGTCCGTATAGCTTGTGGCTTTGTTTAGAGTGTTCTCTTTAGCCGAGCTACTTATGCAAATAAGTTTCCAAGAACCTTTGTAGCTATCCAAAACAGCAGTTTGAAATGTCCTCTGCCAGTTGAAGATCCACCAAAATACTTGTAAGAGAATATTTAAACGGTATCCCTGTTAATTTCCCTGTAAATAAATCTAGTGTGCCTGACAGGAGCTCAGAAAACTTGTGAAGAGAGAAGACACGTATGCTGTGGTCTTGGTACTTGTCAATAAACTGATAAATGAATGTGAAATGCCACGTAAGTGGTCTAATTTCAGTTGAGCTCATTTAGCTCTTGCTAAAGTGTGTTCCCGTGAGCATTAACTGACAGCAGATTTAAATAAAACCTAATCATGCCTGGCTGAGTATAGTGTCAGTGCACAAGTTTCCCTTGTTTCAGCTAAACTACTGTATGCCTGCCTAAAGAGGACACCAATTTCTGTTCTCTTGAAAGAATCAGCCACCTTTTCCCATACAGCCTGCTGGTCTGGTCCCTCCTTCGACTTATCGCTGCAAAGGGCTTTCTTTTAAATGGGACTGACTGAGTGGGTGGTCACTGCTCTATTTCATGCCTGCAGTTCCAAAAAAAACTCAATGTAACAAAAGAAAAAGAGTGCTCCATCTGCATTACACACAGGCAGGAGGCTGTCTGCATAGAGCTGCAGGGGTGACAGCAGAAAAGGCTCTCGCGCATGAAAGAGGGCTACTGAGAAGTTAAAAAGCTGGTGGCAGCCCCTTTTGTAGGGGTGCTGCTGTGTTGGGAAGGGGGAGGTGTGTTGGGCCTGTGTGGTTTCAGATAAAAGATGGTGTATTCCTACAGCATCAAGATGTTTTGAAAGGTCTTACCTTTTCTCACCCTCATCCCCAGCACTTTTCCTCCCCACCCTGATACCATGACAGAGTTGCATTCAGTCTGCAAAAGACTAATAATAATGTCACAGCAAATTTGCAGTGACTATCTAACTATTTACTTTTGTATTTCCCAATAACTTGAGTTAACTCTTCTTTTTTTTAAGCAGCACTCCTTTGAAGACACTGCTGCTAAAGATTAGGTCTGTTTACTCCTTGACAAGAGCCATATTTAAAAGAGGGCAAGTACAGAACAACTCGCTACACTGTCCTCGTTGCTAGGTTAATCCCTGTCCCCAGTGCATCTGTGTTTACTAGAGGCTGTTTGCTCTGTGAGTTATGACTAATGGAAGAGTTTCAGCATTCTCGCAGCCCTTGGTGTCCAAGTTCCCAAGGCTTAGAAATCTGCTTTTTGACATAGGGCACAGCCAGCAGGAGCTTTTGATGAATGAGTATTCACAGGGAACCTACCTTTTATTTAATTGTCTCTCTTAGAAGAGCAAGCTAGTAAATAAATTTGTATCTGCTGTGACTTGAGCCTTAGAGCAAGTGTGGCGTTACCTGCACTGCATAACAGAGCATAGGACAAACAGCAGAGGTAGCACTCATTTTGGAAGTGTAAGCAGTGCACATGTTGAACAGCAAGGCTGATGGATTTTGCCCAGGCTTAAGTAGTCATACTGGTTTGGGGGATGTCAGAAGAGCATCATTTCACGCAGATAGGCTTGCTAAGGTAGAGTTAGCTTGGGGATGTCTACATCGAAGTGGTGTAGCCAGACTTGACAGCATGAGGTGAAGGTATCTGTGATTTGTGGGTTGGTTTGCTTCACTGACAGCATTAGGTGAAGATGGCATCTGATGCTTTGATTGTAAGGAAAGAGGCTTTGCTCATATTCCCTTTAGGCCTCTGAGGAAGAGTACATGAAGAGGACGCAGTAGGTAGTGATTCCTGTAGAGCAAAGGAGAAGCGGCAGGAACTATATTAGAGGGGGATTTGTCTCAATTCCAGGAGATTCCGCTAGCAGCCCAGCTCTTAGAAATCTTTGAGGGTTATGACAGTGTGTGAGGTATGATTACTTCAGTAATCTTTCAGGCTTTCATTTGATTAGTAGAGAACAACAAAGTAAGTTTGGCATTGGTTTGTTGTTCTTCCTCACTCCAACTTGAGAGCTGCTCTGGCTGGGGCACTCTTTCGTGTCAGTTTGCAAAGCACAGCAGTCCTCAGGGATGTCCACCTTCAAATAGTGACGTGTTTACAAGGGATGAGATGAACTGAGATGTGCTTTGTTACAGGGACTTGACTGCTTTACTGTGCATGTGGCAGCTTGCTTTCCAAGGGACTCTTGAGCTAAAAATCAATACTGCGTGTTTCAAAGTAAATGTTGTGCCCTTCTTGAAAAATCAGGTTTCAAAGAATCTAAGGAGGAGAAAATGTGAACCTTAATATTCTTTTCCTTGAGTTTCTCAGCTCTTGAAGCTTTGCTAGTTGTATTTGGCACCACTGCACTGCTTGAGTTGCAAGCAGTGGGTGATGCTATAGATTCTATAGAGTTGAGTTGGCTTAAGAAGGATTTAGCTTGAGTGGTCTTTAAGATCGCCTGGCTTTTAGGGCAGTTTGCAAAGACAGAGCAAATGCTAGTTTAAAAGGGGTGTCCTCTTTTGCCTGATTCCCATGCTAGCATTTCCACTGTTTGGTGTGCTTGTAGGTTGCATTGGTATGGTACCACTGCTATGGTCACATGGGCAAAAAGTCACAAAGAGGTTTTAGTCTCTGCTTGTCCCAAATTCAGATCTACAAGTCTTGAGGTTTGTCCTTGAGATTTTGCCCATTCTCAAAAAAATTATTTCTCTGACTTATTTAAATGCCATTTCATTCCTCCTCCTCTACTCAGCCTTCAAGTTCTTCCAAAAATGAAGGGGACTATTAGCTCACTTGAACTGAAAAATCCTCCTACGTTGCTATTGTTTGTACCCTACAAGGTTTGTCTCGATACTGAATGCTTTATGAATGTTCTGGTGGTGATTGCCTAGGCAGTGTCGTGAGCAGTCTGCTTCTCACATTAATCACCAGCTGTGTAATGAAGCTTCATATGTACTCTGTTAATAGCCAAATCACTATCCTTATTCCAGGCTCTCCAGTGTTGGAGTTTGCTCTTCTGATGTCCTGCCTCACTGTGCTATTGGGAATTGACCTCCCTGAATTTTCTGCCTTTAATTCCAGTTCTGGTTCATGGAGTATTCCAGTGCCTAGCTGTTGTTATCTTACAGTGCCTGTGGCTGGGAATTTTGAGTTATTTAATGTGAAAGCTGCAATAGCAAGACCAGATTTCCGTTTATAGCTTCACACATTGGTAGTGACCTTATCCCAAAGATAGCGAATCTGCTGCTGTTCTTGCAACATGATTGGTAGCATGCCTTACTTCMACCTTCTTCTTACTTCCCCAGACACCTTCCAGCAGTCCTTGTCAAAATGCTCCCACCTTTGGTTGCCGTGGCTTAGGCAAGTCCAAGAGAGCTCATTCAGTGACCTGTTTTGACTGCTAGCCAGCAAGAAGGTGGTATAAGTAGTAATGTGGGCAATGTTCTTAATGTCTTTTGTGTGATGATCCAACCACCTACTGGCACAGTTGCTTCAATCACTTCACTTATTGCAGGAGTTGGAGTCAGCAGGTATCTCCATTGTACAGCATCATAAATTCCCTAGTAGTACACAAGCACTGGTCACCATCAAGGGTATTCTGGACACACAAGTTGGTAGCTGTTGTGCTTTTATTTCTCCCCTCTGGTGCCCTTTGATAGGCATCCCCGATGCCTCAGTGTGTGTGCCGTGGGCTGGGAGGGTTTTTTTTCTCAACTTGTTTTAATTGTGGTGTTCTGCTCTTCTCTCTAGCAATCTGCAGAGCGCTGTGTGAGCACACTGCTAGATCTCATCCAGACCAAGGTCAACTATGTGGTCCAGGAGGCCATTGTAGTCATCAGGGACATCTTCCGCAAGTACCCCAACAAGTATGTGAAAGTCCTACAAGGCTTTTGGAAGCCTTAGTCAGCTAGCGTGAGAGTAGAACAATGCAAAACTCGCTCAGTACAGCTTTCCAGGGGCACTGAAGTGAAGGTGGCCATCTTTCTGAAAAGCAGTGTCCCTTCTGAGCCTAGCACTCTAGGAATCAAATATCAACTCTGGACAAGATGTATGCACGACACAGAATTAGTTTAAATTGAAAATCTCCCCCTCCACCTTGATGCTGAGTATAAGCCTTCATCAAAACCTATGGATTTCCTATAGGAAATGTCACAAAAGAGATTTGACCAAGTTTTACAGCATCACCCTTCTGGTTTTGCTTGTATCCTCTAGAAGGTTTATACACAATCTCCTGAGAGGGTGTTCATGGCTTTCACAATCTGAGATCCCAGCTAGATCATGCTGAGCAAAATTCTGCTGGCTTTCTCTGTATCAAGTGTTCTGTCTGGCTTTGGCAGTACTCGGCTTCTTTTAAGCTCTTTGTGCAACAAGGATTTGTCTCTTTAGCTACAGAATAACACACCAATGCCTCTCAGCAGAGGCTTCATGAACATCTAAAAAGTAGTATTGGACATCTGCAGGTGCCTCTGGCAATTTCTGTTGTCTGTTGCAAGATAGACTGACTGCTTACAATAGGGATACTCATGTGTGGGGATGAGGAGAAACTAAACAAATGGTGTGCAATGTCTGTTTAACAGCAAAGCATTGGGGAAAGATAATATCCAGTTTAGAGCTACCAGTCGGGAAGAGATGCTAGTGAAGCTGCAAGATCTGATTCAGTCTCATGGGGAGCTGGATTGAACTGTTGGATCAAATGTTCCTTTTACCAGAAAGAAAGGGAGGCAACTTTGCATCTTGAATTCCTCATCTGGGTGCTCTTGCTGATTAAAGAAATGGCAGAGCTCTTGAGCTTGTGAAATCCTAGCACTCAACATGGAAAAAGAAAATGCATAGAAATTATCTTGTGTAGCTGAGTGAAATACTGCTTGCTGCATGTTGCATAGAAATACAAGACATTATAATTCAGTGCAGGATTCTCTGCCGAATGATGTGAGCTGAGATGGAGTAACACAAGTTGAATTCACCCCAGTAATCTATCTGTGCTCTGACAAATCAGGTATGAAAGCATCATTGCCACTCTGTGCGAGAACCTAGATTCCCTGGATGAACCTGATGCCAGAGCTGCCATGATCTGGATAGTGGGTGAATATGCGGAAAGAATTGACAATGCTGATGAGCTGTTAGAGAGCTTTTTGGAGGGCTTCCATGATGAAAGTACCCAGGTAAAATTGTGCTTTCCATTTTTATCTGTATGTGTGACATGCAGTGTATGTATGGAACTGACTGTAAATATTACTGCAGTTGTCAGAAAATACCTCCCAATGAAAATTTCAGTATTTGGCTAAAATAAAACTTATGGGAGTCTATAGATGTTCTCTGTGGTCTGCCTGTGTCTCACAAACTTCTCTTCCTGGAGGATAAGACAGAGCAAGAGGGACTCCATGTTTTGGATACTTTGGGGGGAAAATAATCCTGTTGGGGACTAGAACATACAGAAGAGTAGTGCTGAGATGAATAAAATTATTACATAAATCTCAGCATGATAATTAGGGACTTGTTTGCAAAATTATTTGCAACAGGCAAGAGAGAGTTTCACTGTGCTGGATTTTACTGGCAACGAAAAGTATAATGCTGTTACAAATGATGGACTCGAGTTTCATATCAGTAAAGGATGATTAGATTTGGGACACATCACTAAAGCATGGATAACTCTTGTAATCTCTCTGCTGCGTTCCTTTTTTCTTAGGTGCAGCTCACGCTGCTGACTGCTATAGTGAAGCTGTTCTTAAAAAAGCCTTCTGAGACACAGGAGCTGGTTCAGCAGGTCCTCAGCCTGGCCACGCAGGTAAGCCAAGACACCCAGTGAACCAGAGCACTCGAGATGCTGTGCTAAGCACCTGCAAACTAGAGAGTCCCATCTGCCAGGCCAATCAGCTGTGCCCAGTAGATGGGATTCAGGCATGTTCTTTCTCCCAGAGAGGACAGTTTTGACTCTCTTTAAGATCTGCTCTGTGCCTGTTACCATGCCATCTGGCATCTGCACTCTCCTTTGCTCTTGCCTCATCCTAATTCCCCCCTCATCCCCCCTCAAATTAAATGTTAGGAACAGAGTAAAAGTTCTGTAGAAACAAAAATGCTTTCTCCTTTAAGGTGGCTTGCAGTTAAAACAACTGGGGCTGTGACAGAGGGGAAAGGCCTGGCAAAGACTTTGTTCTGGGAAGAGCAGGGCTTAAGCAGTGCTCTGAAAACAAAAGAACTAAGGTTTGTTTTTTTTCCCCTTCTACTTGGTTGCTGCCAACCAATGTGGCAGCTCTGTTGGAGGCTTTAACAGTGGGTTAGGATCCCAGATTCATTATGCATGAGGTGCTGAGTTAGAGGTATTATAAGCTTAGATCACTGCAGGTATGGAGTGAGCTTGAGCTGGCAGATAAAAATTCTGTAATTCTGGAGGATGGAAGCAAAGATGTTCCTCTGGCAGGAGTGGGTAAGACTTAAGCCGATTCTCCTGCACTCCCTGGCTCTAATGACTGGGACAACTGTGTAATGGCATAGCCCAAAAAGAGCAGCTCTTCTCCAGACCTACTGTATTAAGTGATGAAAATAAACTCTTCCAACTGCTTTGGACAGGCTGCAATTGACTCCAGATTTTCTGCTTGAAAAGAATCTTCAGCTGGCCTTTTTGGTCCTTTTTGCTGCAAGAAGTCATGGATGTGGACTTACTAATACTCAGTTTCTCACAGGTGGGGGTATCACATGGTGCATGGGCAAGAAATCTGTAGCCTGCTGTTCTTGCTTCAAAACCTACATAGCTGTAAAGACAAATATGCTATTACACAGGCTCTCAGCCCTTCTTTGGAGAGGGATGGGCCAAGGGCATGGTGTATCTGTCGTCTAAGCCAGCAGAAGAAAGGTACTAAGTGTTAAAACCCACTCTGCTGAGTCACGAAACACTTAATGGCACCCTAGGAATATAATAGGCRTCTGTTTTTTCTCTTTGTCACAAATGTTGATTCAGTCTGGCTTCTTGTATTTTATATGAGAATCGGTGTAGGATAAGTAGCTGTGAAACACTAAAAAGCCTTCCGCTCCAAGGTCTGGTTTTGAGGTAGAGATACTGTTTTTCACTTGAGTGGGAGAGTAATTACACACACGTTTCTCTTCCCCGATTAGGTATTGTTACACTTTGCATGTCTCTTAAGGTAAGTCTGCACAACAGAATGCAGGTGTGACTGTAGCAGGAGCCAGCCTAATCCAGCCAGCACTGGTAAAAATAGCAGYGAAGCAGCTGGGGGTGGGAGAGACACAGATGTGTAGTAGCGATCAGGGTCCCTAGCAGGTTTGTAGCCTGGTGAATGGCACAGAGCCACTACATCTTCATTGCTGCTTTCTGTCTGGCATGGCTAGTTAAACTAGCATGGGTTCASTGGCATGCGCTGCAGGTGTATGTGCAGACCCTAGAGAGTGGAGGGTTAGGAAAACTGTGGAAAGTAAAGATCTGGGACTCCTGTGTTCCAGTAGATGGACCAAAGTTTCAAATCCGTGTATCTGGCTGTGGGAAGAAACAGTCAGTCTTGAATCTGCATGTGACTGAAGGTAGATAGGAGCGTGTGGTCTTTTGCCTCTGCCCTTGTGGAGGCCCTCTCTGATCTTGAACTGCCTGCTGCAGACAGGATGAGGAGGTTCTTGTAGGAATTGTTAAGGACAAAGGGTCAAAGAGCCCATGACTCCACCATCAAACTGAAAAACAGCACTGCAGAGAAATCAGTTGACCCAGACATTGTATCTAGGTCTCTGCAAGCAAAATGAATTTAGCATGCTCAGTCTCATTACAAATAGATGTTCTGCTGTGTGCCYGAGAATATCTTGAGGCGTAGGGCAGAGCGGCAGGTTACAGTAGATCGGCAGCAATGTGAATGAGATCGCAGAACAAGAGAAAAAATGCTAATGACAAAGGCGGATGAGGTGTAGGCTATGTTGCCAAAATTTTACAGAAAAAACTCAGAAGCATTTACCCTGTTATTCTGCTGACATGGAGATTAAAATTCCCACCCCTTTCTTCCATGGGCAGCTTAAACATGTTGCACCACAACATAAAACCACACCAGCTCCCTATCCCTAGAACATTAGCTGCAAGCTATCGCCACTTTGCTGCTCTGGGCAGAGCTGTTTGAAAAGAAGAGAGAAATAATTAGCGCTTCACGCAGAGTCAGAATTATGTGCAGTAAAACAAAGATGTTATTGACAGCTGGAGAACTGATGAGGGGTCCTAACAATGTATCGTTAGCATCTTTCCATACTTCATTAAATAATTAAAAGGCAGGATAAATAAGATCTCTTTTGGCATGAAGAATACAGCTTATTAAGATCCATCCTAGCTCTGCAGGATCTTTTTGTCCTACGAGCGCCCTTGGGTAAGTCATATGTTTCCAGGAATCTTAAATCATTCTTCTATAATATGCAGTATTACATGTCTACTCTTAGTATGTGGCTGAGTCATTTTGATTCAGCCTTCTTTTCTCCTGTCTGCGCCCCCTCCAGGTTCTTCTGATTCTTATTGTTATATTAAGCGGCAGGAGAGTTTGGAGAGAAGTTTTGTGGGATGGGACAATTGTGGGGTGTGTCAATCCTGGGCTTTTCCTCTCTGACCATCTGGATTAACTTCTTGGGATAGTAAACCAGGAATTAATCCTTTGTTCTTATTTTTAGTTTTGACGTGTTCGTCACAACTAGCGGTTTGTAACATCATTGTGAAATTGGTGACTGTGTTGCTACTGGATGTTCTTTAAATTGACCAAAATCACTGCTAGGAGATTTAGAGTGACTGCAGTGGTTAGTTCCATTTAAGCCCACAACTGCTGCAATGCTTTATTTCAGGATTCTGACAACCCAGACCTGCGGGATCGTGGCTACATCTACTGGCGCCTTCTTTCCACGGATCCAGTGACTGCCAAAGAAGTGGTCTTATCAGAAAAGCCGCTTATTTCTGAAGAGACCGATCTGATTGAGCCRACTCTGCTAGATGAGTTGATCTGCCATATTGGGTCTCTAGCTTCTGTGTACCACAAACCACCCAATGCTTTTGTGGAGGGGAGCCACGGGATCCACCGCAAACATTTGCCAATTCACCATGGAAGGTAAGCAGAGACAACTGTTGTGGGAATGGAGGAAGATCAGTTGTTTCTTCCTAGCAAACAGTGCAAAAGATGCAAGGACCTTTTCAACACTTCTATTTATTTATTTTATTTTATTTTTATTACTGATTGTATAGAGACTTACAGATCATTTAAGGAGTTATTTCACTGTAGGATTTAATCCTGGGTATGTAGTTTCTGAGTTTCTGCATCATAAAGTTCTCATGCRGGGAGAAGTCTTAATGTCCTTTGAGAAAGCACTGGTTATAAGGCCGCTGACGTTAGAGTTGGAATAGCAGAGCAGAAGCTTTGGATAACTGGTGCAAGGCTAATCCAGGAGGAGGAGGACAGTGGTAAAATCAAGTATGTTGCACAATCCAAGAAGTGTATGCTTCTATAAAAGCTTTTGCTTCAGCAAGAATGTAGCTTAGTCATGTAGAATAGCACCTGCTTTCAGTAGCTGGTAAATACCAGACCCTTTGCAGTGGGAATGTGAGATGGGAAGGACTAGCAAAACTTCCTTGTTGCTTGGTATCTGTAAGGATAAAGCGAGGGAAGTGTATGATCTGCTAGGTCCTGTCACTGAAATCTTTTTGGGCTTGAAATAAGATGTTTACACTGATATGGTTCTGTCTAACCTGTGAAAATAATGCTTTGGCTTATTATCTGGAGCTTTAACACTTTCCTGTGATCACAGTCCTGGGAATGGGTTAGATCTGGAAGAGCAGGCATTACAGTAGCCTTGAATTCTGGCTGTGTTGCTGCTCAGCCTGTTCCCATGGTTTGTCATGCAGGTAAGCAGTGCTATTTGCCAACTGTATTAATTACAAACGTAAGTGTGCTTTACAGCAGGAGGCAGAGTATCCAGGCTTACCTTTTAATATATTCCCAAAGTGACATTTGCAGTGCTATTTTATGCTATTGCACTGATAAATCAATGTGTGATGTTGTTCCTTTTCTATCTTCTGACACCACTCCTCTGCTATTCTTAGCAACTAAAGCTATTTCTGTAGTATGACTGGCTTTGGGAAGCTGAATTGTTTTCTCGCTGTGTATGAAATCCAGTCTGGCTGCATTGACCCAGGACCTGCAATCACAAGTCTGCTAGTCAGACAAAAAAAGCAGTGGCTACTTTGCTCTGCTACCTCTCCTACTCAAAGATTTGCCTCCATAGCAAAATGAGCTAGCAAGGGAGATGTAGCTTTGGTCTCCAGTCTGACCAGCCTTTCTGTATATTGCTATTTCAGGTCATTACAGAAACTAATGTTTTAGGCAAGTAGCTTACTCAATTTAAGGAATTCAGCTGTTGCAAGGAATGTTACTTTTTATTAGCTTCTTAGGTATACTGCTTATGTGACTTGAAACTAGTAGCTACTGCCAGGAGAGTCAACTCACCTCCGCTGTTTTTTGACTGTAGCAATTTTTAACATTGCTCTGGTGTTTCTTGCTCCATAATTACCCATTACCTCAACCTAAAACCAGCAGGGCTTTATCAGCAGTGGTAAGAATCGCTGGGAGAAAGTTTAAAAGGTRCTTACCAGAACACACTGAATGCTGACGCTGTGCTCCAGCCCTCTCGGTAAATTAAAAAATGAATGGTGTTATTTAGTGATACATCAGCTTTCTCCAATGTAAGGTCGTCTTATAAAGAGGCCTTGTTATTGTGGCTTTTTGCTTTATTGCTAGCAAAAGGACAGATCAGTCAAGCTGCTGCCAAGACCTCCCTTGCACCATGACACAGCATGCCAAATTGCCACTTTAAGCAATGTATTTGTAGTGAGAAGCTCCTGAGGGGCAGGGTTGTGGGGAGCCTGAATTCATGCATACAGTATGTTCTTGCTGAATATTAAAACTGGTTTTCCTCTTCCTAGTCCTAAAAGATGCATGAAAATCTGCCAGCTTGGAGCAAGTTAGACAGTGGTGATCTAGTGGAAGATATCCTCCTTGCCTAACTGTTTGGAGTCATCTTCATTACTTCTGCCCTGTGGCGATGACCATTCTGGTAGCTGACCCACTCACTAGAGACTGACTATTTTTTCTTTTTTTCCTTCAAATTGCACAGTAAGATAGAGGTGGAAGCAGAGAGTCAAGTGTGGAGATGTCCCCAATGAGTGTGTCTTAAGATGGTCAAGATAGCCTTACCATGAGTAGATGGGCAGAAATAGCTAGTCAAGTGGTGCTTTTCTGGATATAAACCTATAAGGAATTAGTTATGGTTGGCAGAATACACTGCATGACATTGTATTAGGAAGTGCATTGTCATACGAAGCAGTGTAGGAGGGTTTGTTTCAGCTCTTGGCTGACAGGCAGACCTATTGAACAGCTCACAGGCGGTGAGAGGCTCCAGCCTCTTCCATGAGCCTCAGGGCCCCAGAGAGTTGCAGATGAATCCCAAAGGTGGGGAAGCAACCTCCTGATTGTTTGTCAGTGTTTCCTCGCGTGGTGGCCCACACCACCTCCGCTCAGCTGTAATGCAGCTGGGAGATTTGGGCAGAGCTCCTGGGAGCAGAGGATCTGGGAGGGGAGAAGTCTGGTTAGACAAGGGCAGAGGTACCCATTCCCACCCAGGTGGCAGCAGGAACCTTTTTGATTCTGGTTCAGGCTGTTCATCCCTTGTGACATGCAGCTTTTGGGAACCACTGGAGGTTGAACACAGGGCCAAATCTCCAATTCGCATGGAGGTACAGGAGTAAAAGACTCTGAGAAAGCTGCTGCTGGCTACTGCGCAGTACTACAAAGGAGAAAGCTTATATCAAGTGTTTTTTTGCCCTCTTTCTATATATAACCCTCTTTCTTTATTCCTTTTTGTCTTTTAAAGAAAATACGAAGTAGCATATACAAAACTCTTTAAAAAGACCCATTCTGTACAGAAAATGGAAGGCTTGGCGCTTTGTTATTTTGTTATTTTGTTTGTTTATTGTGTTTTTTTTGTTTGTTCTTAATAATACAGTCTACTTAGTTTTGTCCTTTCCTAATTTCTTGTTGAGCTTTGGGGCAACTGCAGTTAAACGAGACCTTGAAGCATTGCTTTATCTCCATCAGAAGAAGGATGAGTAAGTGTTGAAGAGGTGTAGTGTTAAAGGGATTGTATACTGGGAAAGAACTAAGTGTGTGCACTCCAGGCTTGTAATGTGCCTCTGCTCATACATGCTGTTCTTTAAAACCCATTTTCAGGGTGGAGGTGGAGCAGGATAACCACTTGCTCTTCAAAAATGCTTTAGTTAGCTGTTCAACATAGAACTGTCTCCCTGCTGAAGGCAGAAGCAGAAAGGACAACTAATATTAGTACTATTAGAGGTCTAAATCTTTTAATGCAAAGAAGCTTTCAACCCTTTCTGTTGCTGCCTGGTAACTAATTCATTCTTCAGTCCTTATGCTACATCTTTCTCTTGGCAGTGAAGTTAGGAGCAGCTTATACTGTGTTGCTAAAGCTTTTCCCTCAGTAACTGAATAAAGATAAGGAAGGGGATTGTGGCTACTCAAATCAGGAGGTGGAATCCCTATAAAAGAGTTCCAGTGTTAAGCACCTTGTCAGGACTCTAATTCCAATGACATCTGTATGCAACTGCCTGTTAGCTGCATCTGCAGTAATATGAGCTGGAAATAACTTTCTCAGTTACTGCAGGCAACAGGGCACACAATAGATTTGAAGTTATCTAAAATATTAGCATCTGTGGATTTAAAGAATAAATGTTGTAATAAGTTCTCCAGTAGCTACAGTGAGTTTTACATTTTCTTTTCATTTGCTTGTTGTGAAATTCAGTGGCAAATGAATATAAAAGAGCCAGACTGCTTATGATGAGAAACTCTGGAAGCTGTATAATGAGTTTTTCTAGACTAGTAGTTAGCATGCCTGCTAATACATAGAAGAGGAAATTATTACTGGTAGAAAAGGAGGTGCCAATTTAAAATTGAGGTTTTCAATTAGAAAAGAGTTGTGGATCTCGGTGTTGGCTGATGGAACATGGCTAATCCAGATCTGTCACGGGGAGGTTGAGCTTGTATTGTTAGATCAAGGGTTCAAGAGTTTTATTAGTGGTAGGCTTCTGAGGAGGAAATCTGGGTTTGGTGCACGTGTGGGTTTTTTTGTTGGTGGTGGTGGTGGTGGTTGTTGGCTTCGTATTTACATATAGTCCTCTAGACTCAGTAGGCTCAAAATCATTTTCATAGGTTTCTCCCGAGTTAGGAAAGACTTATTTTCAGTCCTGTTGGCTACGTAGTATTCATAGCTCATAGTTTAGGAAGGATTTGTGATTCTCCAGGTGGGCAGGGTTTCACACCTGAAGATACCCTTTTCTGAATTATAAATGATGCCTGATTCATGGAAGGTCCCTGTGCTCAAAGCATGTGTTGAAGAACCACTTCCATAACACACCGCCTCATATGTGGTAATGGTTAGGTCAGCTGCCAGAACAAACCTTAACAGACTTCTGCTCATGGGCCAACTCTTGCTGTGTTTTTCTCTACTGGAAATCTGAAGCCAGAGACCAAAAGTGACTAATGGTTCACTTCTCTGATTCTTATTTATCCCGCCTGCAGCACTGATGCAGGAGACAGCCCTGTGGGCACAACTGCCACTACAAACCTGGAGCAGCCGCAGGTCATTCCATCGCAGGGCGACCTTCTTGGTGACCTTCTGAACCTGGACCTGGGACCCCCGGTGAATGTTCCCCAAGTGTCCTCCATGCAGATGGGTGCTGTGGACCTCCTGGGAGGAGGGCTGGACAGCTTGGTAAGCCACGTGCTCTTTAGCTTCAGCTGATGTGAAATAATTGGAGCTGTGCTCATCACTTATTCTTGTAATGCTTGAATCCCTGAGCTCCCAGTGCTGAGTCCTAAAACTTGAAGAAGATTGAACCAGTGCTATTATGCGAACTTTCAGCAGGTTTTTCCTGCAATAAAACAAATATTGATGTATGCTGTAGAATCCCTGCAGCCAGTGCATACATCTTTCTTGCTGCTTCTGTCTGGAGAAGAAAACCAGAAAGTTGTTACAAAGATTTCAGGTGTCCCAGTGCTTTGTAATTATCCTGACTCCTTTCCATCCAGTTCCTAACCCTATTAAATTTCATTGCAAAAACTCTCGGTGCTGCAAGCCATAGCCCTGCATCATTCCGCTTGTGTATTCTCCAGAGTATGTCATGCTTTAGTATCAGTGACATCTTATTTGCAGTTAGGCCAAGAGGGAAGTGCTCTGCCGCTCTGCACATAGTCGTCCCCTTGCCACAGCAGCTCACGAGGTGGTGTTCTATTCCTGAAAGGGTCAGGCTCCAGAGTGTGAATAAATACACATTGCTTCTGCTCTGGGGCGGGAGCTGGGCGTAAGCTGTAATGAGAGAATCGCTTAGCAAGGAGATGACAGCTACAGTGCAGAGAAGAGCTCGGTGCTGTGTTCTTACATCGGCAGCAGCTGGGCAACGAGAAACGGTGAATGTAATCATTAGCCTGAGACCTGATCCCACATGGTGGAGCACAGTGCATGGATCCCTGAGCTAGCAGCCTGCTGACTTGCCAGCAGGGGTAAGAAGCAGTCTGGCTGCATTTGCACCATGCAGTCTGACTGAGACCACCCTGGTGAACACAGCTAGGTGGTTTTCAGATCCACAATGGATTTGTCTTACTTTGGTTTGAGATTTGGCTTGTAGTGCTCTGGCTCAGGGTATCTGCATGCCTGGTTTAGGTGCATCTTCAGTTCTGAATCAAGCGCTGAATAATCAAAGCAGGAGGCAGCTGGATGAATCCCGATGCAACAAATCCTTATTTGCCAAAGAATTTTTTAAGCTGCCATAATCTTATTAAAGCAGACATTAAGCACACTTCCAGCTCCAGCGTTTCATGAGCTAATGAACTGGAAACAATCTACCCCTTAATGGCATTGGTGTTCATTGAGGGCAGATGTGCTTGAGTGTCTGTGCCATCTAAATGGCACTTCTGGAGCCTGCTATTTACACTAGGGGAATAGGGGATTAGGGACATGGTCTCAGCTGGAATTGCTGGGAATGCAGGCAATGAGCACAGAGCAGTGACCTTTGCAGCCTTTGTCCTGCGTTGCAAGAGCTGCCACTAACAAGTTGTGGGTTCTTCTGTGTTCAGGCATCACAGAAAACAGTGCTATCGATGGCAGCTCAGAGTGGCTAGAAGTTAAATTTCTGTCTATACTGTCCTCATAGGTCATCTATTGTAACCCCTTGTATGTCATTAGCAGCTGGAGGTAAATAAATAGGCAAAGCAGAAGGATTAAAGCTTGGTTTGGGGAAAAAAGATTAACGGTTGGCATCAATGGACTTAATTTAATGACCCCCTTTGGCAGTAGAGCTGTTAGTTTACATGATACTAGGCTTTTACTTCATGTTTTTTCTCAAGCCTAAAGTAAATTCATGGGGCTCCGTGGCGTTATCTAACGAAGTGATTGTGTCTGGGCAGGGGAGTAGCTGTGCCCCAGGCTGTGTGGGCCAGCACTGTCTCACCTGAGTTATTAGAYGGGGGGAGCGCTAAGAAAATCTGGAGGGTGTTGACCCCCAGAACGCTTTCTATTGGAATGCTGTTGCATCAAATGCCCTTTCTTCCCCTTATCTCTCACATGTATAAATGAATCTTGTCCTGATAAATCTATGTGTTTTGCTGGCTTTTTGTCTCTTAGTCATCCTGGTTTGTGTGTGAGAGAATGTGATCTGTGCCTTTGTTTGTTGCTGTGGGCATGTGTTTAAAAGGTACCAAACTGAGTTACCCCAACCTGGTATTAGCTTAATTGCTAGGCAGTGTCTCTCTGCACTGCATGCCTTGTCAAGGGGATTGGCATTTGGATTAATCCTGGGCTAATATTAAGCAAAGTTTGTGCAGTGCCAAAAAAACCATGGGTTCAAAATGCAGGTGCAGGCATGCCTGCTCTGTATATGTGGTAGGTGGGTGAGATGTATTAAAAACATGGCCTGAGCTCCTTGAAGAAGGGCTGAGCTCTTCATCCTTCACCAGGAGTCAAAAATGGCCAGGAGCCAGGGGTGACAGTCACTTGGGTTGCTCACGCAGTCAATTACTGGGCTTGGAATCCTAAATAAATCATCTTCCTCTATTCTTATCTGTACTCTGGCTATCAGTATATCAGTATGCATTCTGGCTATTGGTGTATCAATCTCCTCCTCTTTCTCCTCCAAATAGCTCATCCACACATTTCTCTGTATATTATATTGCTGCCTCTCTCTCTTTCTCTCTCTCAGCTGTGAAGTTTCCCTCTTCATTACTCTCGAGTTTTTCTAATTCATTTTCTTCCCCTATTGTGCTGGGAAGATTGAATGAGGCACCCATACCATTGCATGAAGCTCGGGGCAATGTGAGCAGTCTCTCTCTTCTTCCCAAAGCAGAAGGCATTTACTTTGCTTTGGCCTGTACGCTGAGAGAAAGTAACCATGTTTGACTGTGGATGCCRATGCAGCCTCTTGTGTATGCTGCTTTAGTTGCTTCCTTTTCCCATTCCTCCCACTGTCTTAGGAGTCTAAGCAAGAGTACTGGAACCACACTTTTTTGGGGTCTAATCTAAGGAAGGATTGAGTTTACTTGTTCCCGAGAGGTTCTGTCTAGTGTAATTTTTAAGGTTCCTGATGATGGAGTTTCTGCCACCTCTACTGTCAAGCTCTGTCTACTTTCTGCTTATCACTAGCAGCCCTCCTGGATCTCAGGGGACCTGGGGGGAGGCAGGGGAACACAAGGGAACACATTCAAATGCAGTGTGTACTCTGCCTCGTGCCTCTGACGTCGTCTTACAGCTTGAGCTGGGACAAAGTCCAGTGATGTGTCAGAGTAGAACAATCCCGGATCCTGCTTCTGTTTTGCAAGTAATTGTATGATGTATAAATAAGCCTCTCTGTGTTACGGTGAAGGAAAATGGTTTGGGGTGTGTTTGGAGTTGATGCATGAAACCAGTGGCTGTGATGGTGAGATTGCGTCAGTAGTGTGAGCATCTCAAAGGCAGCTGAAGGTCTGGAATAGGTTGCTGGCAGATTATCAGCCACTTTGTCATATTCACTCAGTGTCATGTGTTGATCCCCTTGGATACTGGGTTGGCTTTTGTACATTTGATAATGTCTCCTTTTCTTTGGAGTGCGTGTCTGTCTTCGAAGGGATGTTCTTGCAATGGAAGTCCCAATGAGACTAACCCAGGAAGATCAACCCAAGCATTAATTTCTTTAAAAAAAAAAAAAAAGTCATTCTGCATTTCCTTTTCTTAAACTGTGGGGTTTTCTTCCAGGCGTTTGAATGGTGACTGCATTGTGTAAAACTGGATAAACAGCAAATTAATACTGTTCACTTGAATTCCTTTCTCAGCATTGCTAGATACTTATCCCTGTAACCAGAGAGACTCCAGCTGCTTGATAGGTTAATTTTCTTCAGTGAATATCTTGTGTTTTATCTCAACAGTAAGTCCTGTAATCAGTGTTAAAAGTAACATGTGCATATTGTGCATGCACAGATGCTGAGCATGTGTTAACAATTAAAAAAAAAAAAGAAAAGTACCAGGCCTTTAGTAYAAGAACAGGATATGCTTTGCTTATAATCAGAGCAGGCTTGCTATACAACTTATGGAAAGCTGTTCTCTGGTTAACAGAGCCAGGACTGAGTCTGCTCCAGGTTAAGCTCCTGTCTGTAACCCTGGGCAGTTCTGTTCTTCTCTGCTTTGCTCTCTTTTCTGTAAAATGGTGACCAAGCCCACTGTTACAAAGCTGTTTGACTCTCTGCTTCCAAAGTGTTAAGCAGTGATAGCAGGCACTAATGTGGCAGAAGCAGRATTTGCCTAGAGAGCAGTTTCAGGGATGCAGTTCTGTGTGCCGAGAGCCGGGGTTTGATGCCCTCTCCCCTTCAAGCYGGCTACGAGTGGCTAAACTTCATGCAGGTTATATGCAGCCCTCCAGCTTCTGGTTTATTGTTGGTGCAGCTCTCTGTAGGACAGCAGTTGTCCATCTGTGCTGTAATGAGCCGGGGTCATTTTGTCTTTAAACCTTGTTGTGCGTTCAGTTGCTGTGAAAATCCAGCAGGCATGAGATCCAAATGCTGCCCGGCGTATCCAGTGGCTCGCGGTGAGCCTGTGCGCTTCCCGGGGCCCGGACACTGTGGCAGGGAGCCAAAGAGCCTGGCTTTAAACCCTGAAGCGGAGCAGTAAATTTGTAGCAATGGACAGGCTTGGATTGTCTGTTATGTAAGGATTTTATTTAATACTCTAGCCACTCATCTACAAGAATATTATTGATTCAAGGCTGGCAGCTGGTCAGGCTGATTTACGTCCTGAATTGTAAAGCTGCTTGATAAACACTGGATGTACAGACTTTTCTGTAATGCCTGGACTGTCTTTGTAGTTTGTGGCTGTTCCAGGTGGAGCTGGATGCAATCAGGCTGGGTAGTGAGGGATTGACCCCAGAGATTTCTTCAGCATCACTCAGGGCTGTCTCCCACCGCTCCACCCGCTCTGAAGTGGCGAGGTAGAGCTGGGAGCTGAACGCTGGCCGGTCCTCTCCTGTCCGTGGCTCCAGGCACCCGCGGCCTTGCTAGCCTGGGAAGAACTGCCCGCTCCGCCAGTCCCRAGTGCCTGCCTTGGAGCTGATGGGGAACACTGGCGCGCAGAGACTGCTGGCGGTACCTGTCCCTCTCTGGCTGGCTGCTTTTAAGTGGGGAGTTCGATGTCTGGCCTCAGTGGATGACACTCGGACAAGTTGCAGTTGATTTAGGGCCTCGACGATGATTTTTTTTCAAAAGCTTTCTACTAAGTCGCATACGTTTATGGATAATTGATTCCTAGAGTGGCTTTAGCTTTGTCTGTATTGTGGCACTGTCAGAATAAGAAACCTGATCTAATTTGGAAGCACAAAACGGAGGCCCAGTCTGCCCTGGGTGCTGAATGCCTCTCCCGGCTCTCCAGATGACTTGCTGTGTGTGATTTTAGGGAAGTTAGTTAATTCACCTTTCCCTGGAACCGCAGTGTAAGAATGGCTAGGCTCTGCGTCAGCCCACATGTCCATTTATACAGTGGACTCAGCGTGTCCCCAGAGTGCTCTTCTGGCCTCCGGCAATGAGCTGCGAGCCTCATTTCATCTTGACTCTTCTGGTCTGACGAGCTACAAAGGACATCTGCTAGGATTTCTGACAAAGGGCATATGTCTGTTCCTGGACCAGCGCTAATAGGGTGAAGGAGCTCTTCTGGTGGGTTGCTCATTCATATCTGATTTAAGGCTGTTCAGGTTGTTACTGTAAGTGTAATAAGACTCAGAGCTTTGCAGAGTTGCTTTTTGACACTTTGGAAAAATCAAAACAGTTAGTTTCGTTTGCTGTTAGAAATCATTCAGCATGGCAAAGCATTAGCAGTAAGTGCTCCTGAAACTGGTGGCCAGGTGTCGGCTGCGTAACCTGTCCTCCACCGTCTTCGACACAGCTTGGTTTGGGCAATAGCCCTTCTCTTCTGCAAGCCTGCCTTGGCTGCTCAAAAACAGGCGCGCAAAAAGGGCAGTAAGCAAGGTACTGAAAATGCCTGGGTCTGCAGCAAGATGTCTGCAACCCCCCAGGAGGTCAGAGGGTGCACTTCACGCAGTAAAGCTCATGTCTGTAACAGAATTAGCCCAGATCAAGTGGCCTGCTAGTAACTCTTTTCTCAGCTATTCAGTCAACCACATCACCTGATTTTTGTTCAGAAAACGTCCTGTGTTCCTTGCTGTTATGTTACTGAGAATGCATGTTTTCATCTAGCTCCTTGGTGCTTAACTTTGAGTTGAGGGGGGAGGCAGCGATTGCCCCCTGTTAGCCTGTGAATTCTGGCTCCGTGAAATGCGTAGCCGCGCTGAGAGCCCTGGCTGTGCTGCGGGCACAAAACAATCCAGGCGCTGAACAATGGTCGTTGCAGCCTCTGTCCCTGGCTCCACCCTCCCCTGTTATTTTTTGGAGCTCCAAATACCTCACGTCATGTTGCAGAAGTGATTGTAGAAGCCTGTAACCCCTCAGTATCACATGAGCACTTCAGCAGAGTCACTTCATTACCAGCCACTGTTAAGATGCAAATAAACCTTCCTAATGAAGTGCAGCAATGCTGGAGTTGCTGCATAAGTCAGCATAACTGTTAACACGGAGCTGAAATTACAGGGCAAACACTCTTTAACTGCAGAGCAGCTGCAATGCCATCCGAGCCAACTAACGCAAAATAAAGATGCCGACACAGCTTGAAGAGGCGCTGGTGCTGTTCCCGTTCATGTAGGGTAGAGCTTGACCTCTTCTGCAAGTCCATGCAGCTGCTAGACCGCTGTTGTGACAAGATGGGTTTGTAGGTGCAATGGAATTAAAGGAAATTCCCATTTGAAGAACTTTGTGTGTTTGGTGGTGAGACTGCCTGTTCACCTCCTGCTCCGCGCCGGCAGCACTTCATCACAGAGAGAGGCTCTGTGCTCTTTAGCAAGAGGCAGCCTGCCAACTTCAGGAGCAGCAGCAGGGCTTTGCAGTGTTGCAAGTTCCCTACCGCAAAGTCCCCAGAGACCCTCAGCCATCCTGCGGTCAAGTGGTGTTCTTCTTTCCCTCCGCCTTAATAGTGAGGGTTTCAGCCTAGATGGGGCTTGCAGCTCTGTTAACGCAATCTTCTTCTACTCGCAGTGATCTGCTAGCGGGGCCGTTCCCTGCTCGTGTAATGCAGGCTCACGTTATCCTTCCCCAAGGAGTGGCTGCTCGCCTATCAGAATGAATGGAAATGGTTAACTAGAGCTGCCAGCCCTTGGGAATTGGTTCAGCAGCACTTCACGCTTCACTAATATCTGCTTCTTTCCTTCTGCATTCTGCCTGTCACTACAGATGGGAAAGGACACTCAGTGGGTAATTGGTTCCTGTTCCCTCCGTCTTCCTCCTTCCCTGTTACTCATACGCATCACTGTTACTGTCTCTTCCATCTTTTGAGTTCAGAGTAAAACTAGGTCTTGGGCTTCTTGCAGGAGTTGGGAGGATTGGGTAAAGTGGACCTTACAGGAGAAGTATAGGTGCTATGGAAAGGTGACAGCCAGGAAAAATGGAGAACACTTCTGTGCTGCTACATTGAATAGTGCACCCCAGGCCTGATTTGGAACTTATCTGACTAATTCTTTGTTAAGTTTTTACTCTCTCTTTCATTTCTGTTTAATTGGTATGTTGTCACTCCTCTCCTCCATTCGCTGTACAGGCAGAGCCAGCTCTGCCCACAGAGGTTTCATGAAGCTGCCCGCTCCTTGGAGCATGCTGTGCTGTGTTACAGCACACATCAGCAGCGCTTGCTCCCAAGCATAGGAGCCAAGACAGCAGTGGACTCCTGCATGCAGACCCCTCCTGCTGAATCAAACTGGGCTTCAGGATGAGTAGGTCAGAGCTTTCTTGCATTGGAAAGACAGCTCCTTTTTGCCATAAAGCAGAGATGATTGGATGCAATCTAGAAATGTAAGGAGGATCATGATAAATTCTCTGGGCCAGTGAGTTTTTCTCTGCCTTGTGGGGGGTGAGAGGTGAAGACTCAAACTCTGAAGACAAACAGCAAATCCAAATCCTACTTTTTCCCCAAGGCTTGACAGCTTGGGAAAATGGAAGACTTGCAAATAGCTTGAGGAGCTCCAATATATCACTTATTCCCTCCCTTGCAGTGAACACATGCAGATACCAGTGTACTGGTTTCTTCGAGGTTGGATTCCTGGCCTGCAGCTTCTTGTGATGAGTGTAGTAGGAAATGGTAGAATAGTTAACATCTGGCTTGATTATGCAGAATTATTCAGTCATTTCCATAATGCCCTTTGTAAAAATGCTTCCTGCTTGATAAACTAGTCTTTCTCCTGCTTCAGACAATGATGTACCAGAAATCCTCCATGCATACAGTAATATCTGGAAATGAATTGGATTCTCAACTTTCTTTATACTGACAGGCAGTAAAGTCCAAAGGAAAAAGTATGAAGTTCATCTCTGAAAGACTATGGATATGGATGAGGTATAATAGTTGCATTTATTACTGCTCAGCGAGCAGTAACAATGCATAAATGGTCTGATATATTCATCTAAAATATGGCTTGGCTTGAGAGCAGCCTGTAGAACAAAACTCTGCTGTGCCAGGCTGTTTCAGTGGGGGAAAACTGACGGTGTAATAAGTCCCATTTTTACAAACTCAATATTAATTGGATTTGCATCTTTTGGCTGGCTTTCTTTGGTCTATCACTGTTCTTTCTTTTGACTTTGGAATCACTCCTATCTGTCATCTCTTAAATAAGCTAAGACAGACAGGGATTTGTGCCCTATTCTGTTGTAGGTTGCAAAAGGATGGGTCTGTATGAAAAAATGGCTGTTGCAGAAGATGAGGGACCGCCTATGAATTTCTGCCATGACCTCAAGTATGGATAGAAAGATGCTCTTTTTTAACAAAAGGCAATTTGCATGTGATTTGTACTCCTCTAATATCTCCTTATGGTTGCTAATATTGCATCAGATGGCTCCTCTGGGTTATAGGAGACAAAGAAATGCTAGGAGATAAAAGGGGGATCTAGAACAACAAAGGAATTTGTCAAATTTTATGGGTTTTCTGGTGGTTAATTATCATCTGGTAAGTCACTGCCTTGCAACTTTGCTGTTCTCAACTCACTGTATCCTTTTCACCTGTGCTTGGAGAGAGAGAAGTTTGAAGCTTGGTGGTATCTCTTGACCAGTGTAAAATGCATTTGCCATGAGATCTCCAAGGAAACAGGTTTGGAGGGCCCAGAACCAAGTTGAATTTCCAGGCGTTTTGTGCAGAGGAATAGGACTGGGGCCTTTCTGCTCTATGCACACACACTGCTGGCAACTTCTGCTTTATGCCAGGCTGTGCATTTTAAAAATATTTTTATTACATCAGCCCATATTTGAATAACATACCTAGAATCAGTTTTAAGTGCTCTTCTAACGTAAACAAAGCCCCCAAACCTCCTGTATACCTTAATCAAATGGAAGATCAAAGCCTTTAATGAGACGAGCTGTGTTGTTCTGACCTGCCAGAACAGGTGACAGTCCCCATGGGACTGCACGTCATCGTCCTGTGTGCGTTTTGCCAGGGCGCGATCTGTGCTCTGCATGTGACAATAAACTGTGCACCAGGCAAAAAATACTGTGGTCTTGTGAACCAAAGTGTAGGACACTGATAAGCCTAGAGATGTCTCTGTAGTGAATAACCCCTGCAGATTTCTGCTTGTTTCCTCCTGCCTATCGGTCATCCATTGAGTGCTTTATAAATATTCACAGGAGCCATGTGCTGCTTGCAAACAGCACTCGTAGTCGGCTTTGGAGCCTGTCCTGAGCACTGGGTTCTCTCAAGCATATAGGACAAGTGGATGTTTAAAAAGTGGGCTTTACCATTGAGAAAACAGTATGGAGATTTTTTAAAGGGAGTTCGCAGTAGGACGGCTTATAGCTGAGCCACAGGATGATCTGGAGGAAGGGCTCCAGAGAGGACATACTGTTTACGAGCATGGAGACAGAGGTTGCATGGGCAGTATACAGTTGGCTATTTCAGTTGCCTCAAATGGTAGCTGTGTAGCTTGGCAGAGATCATTACTGAAGTGTCCTGCTGCACTGTAAGGTCTCTTTGCTATTACGGAGTGGCCCATTAGATCTCAAGCTGGTTTTGTGCCCTATGTGGGAGGATCAACTGTCTTCAGAGGGAAAACAAAGCTCATCTACCTGAGCTTTTGTAATAGCAACCTGGAAGCATGTATCCCTTTCTCTTTCTTCCTGGTTGTTGAAAAGAGCCGCATGTCAAAGGAACATATCCAAGCTGTTTTGTGTTTTTTCCCGTAGTTCATAGCTGTTCCCTAGAAAACAAAAGCTTTCAGGAAGTGAGCGTCCTGTCAGTTTTATTTTCATTCCTTTTCAGTTACCCCACTGGGTTTTTTAGAGCTGCTCAGGACTGCTGGTAGCCAGTATTGTGGGTTGAAGAAAAAGCACTGATGCATGAAACATGAAAAATTGTGCAGAGTTTATCATACAGGTGACAGGTTCAAGACGGGATGAGTTTTTGGTCTTATTAACCTGGAAAAATGCTCCCTTCTCTAATAGGTGTGTGGAGCAGTTCTCCAAATAGTTCTGTTCACAAAGCAACAAAAAAGCCCCTCTGTTCCCTCTGCTTTCCCGTCATAGCATTTCTGTCTGTCCTGTACGTGGCAAGCGAGTGAGACATGTTTGCWGCAGTGCAGTGAGGTGAGCTCTACTCTGGCCATCTGACACTTAGCTTAAATGAACTCGGTCTTTCTCTCCTCTCTCTCCTTCTCTCTTTCAGCTTGGCAGTGACCTTGGCGGGGGCATTGGAGGAAGTCCGGCAGTAAGTGCCATTCCATTTTTTTCCCCAATTTAAAAAGCTGCCCAAAGCTCAAGATTTTTAAATAAAGCTTACCCATTATGTGTTTAAAGATGCTTAAATCTCTGAAAGTGTTTGAACGTGGGCAACTGCAGCTTGAAGTACACAGGTCCCAACGTATGTTGCTTTGAATGAAGTTGCCACTTGGGCGCTCCTGAGAGCTGCAAGGGCCAGAGCTGTTGTCTCTGCTTGGCTCTCTTTTCTCCGAGCTCTTAGCTAGGAAAGGTTTGAGCACAGGTATTCAAGTTGACAATATCCCAGTCCTTGCATAACTGCTTTAGCAGCTGAAAGGCCAATGATGCATGCCTCTTTGCGCATAAAACCTGTTCTGCTACTACAGTAACCCAGTGTCACCACAGGCTTGCTTGAACTGAATGGCTCAAGCCTCTCAAAAGCCATGTAAGGCTCTCCCTGGAAGTCAGGATCCAGTAGAGATACTCTGAGCTTTCATACTACACGTGATCAGCACTAAAATCTGCCCACCACCACCTCCTTTTCTGTGCCTGTGTTCTGTGGCATCACTAGGACCTAGAGCGCTTGCCCAGGAAATGAGATACTTCCAAAGCACCTGTGGCTTCAAATGCATATCACCTTCTTCCAGAGAAGTGCGGGAAAAGGATGCAAGATGACTTGGAGACACAGCAGGCAGGAGGGAGTGTGCCTCCAGCCCATGCTGAGAGCAATGTCCTGTAGAAGGCTCCAGTCCTTCCTCCTAGGGCTGTTTAGCCAGCAACTTAAGGGGAAAAGCATACTCAGTTCTGGAAGAAGGGCCTTTCAGGGACCCTTGCTGTTATGGCTGCTCCTCCTTTCCCTGTGAACCTTGCGCTCCTTTCGAACTTCAGCTTGAGGGTAGAGGAGAACCTGTGTTCCAGTTTACATGTAGCCCCCAGGTAGCACACCGAAGAAGTGGGAGATATTTGCTCTGCAGGGCTCACACCTACAAAGGCAGGTCCTCGTCTTCCCAGGCAAGTGTTAAAACTACCTACAAGTTCTGTAAAACCACCAGTCCCCCCTGTCCAAAGGGTTGGTTAAAGCACCACATCTCAGATAGGTTCCTAAATGCAGAATAGCAGTGAGATTTCAGACCCAGACTTATYAGTGTTTCCTATTGCCTGCCTTAGTCATTCTGCCTGTTTCTGGGCTGCTGACTGTGGTGAATCCTATTCTCAAATACGTAATTCTTCCTGCTCTTAGTAAAGAGAACTTGGGTGCTTAAGTTGAGTGTGACCGTCCTGCCTGGAGCTGGGCATGTAATGATTAATATACCAATGTCTGGTATCATCATTTCAGTCCTAGGGGAAGGGATTGCCCTTCTTGCAGAAAGATTGTCCTCTGGCAGGCAAATAGGACTAGTTCTGCTTCATGTAATGAACCCTTTTGACCATAGTGCTAAGAATATAGAGGTCTGGCCTTGGATAGGAATCCACAATACGGTCATGACTCCCACATTGTTTCTGGATGTGCCAAGTCTTGCCAATTCCCAAAGACTGTCATACTTGGGAGAATATTTGAAGCATCTTGTCTTTTCCCTGGGCTTATGCATGATCGATCCCTAAAGCACATTGTCTTTTTGGGAAGGAAAGATGGAGAAGAAGGACTTCTCCATAATGGGAATAGATAACTGGAACTGTAATCAYGATGTGAAGGCTATTGCATGATTGAGGTGACAGCAGAGTGTAGGGATTAGTTGCCAAGAGCTCTGGAATTCAAATGCATTATTTAGCACTATTGATAATTCAGCGGGGAAGCTGCAAAGAGCTTTAAAATATTCAGGATATTGCCCGAGTTCATGCTTTATTTAATAAGTAGTGTTCTTCATATGTGATGTTAATCAGTGCCTGTTCTTTCTCACTCCTCCAGGTGGGGCAGACCTACATTCCCTCTTCTGTGCCAGCCACCTTTGCCCCTTCACCCACCCCAGCGGTGGTGAGCAGCGGACTCAATGATCTCTTTGAACTCTCATCTGGTATAGGCATGGCCCCAGGAGGATACGTGGCTCCAAAGTCTGTACGTAAGAAAAAGGACAATCTGTCAGTACATTGTGATACTTTAGGCAACAGGGAGTGGGAAATTGCTCGCCTGTCCTCTTTATTGTTGCTCTTTGGTGCTACAGGGATATCCTAGTTCAATTCCATCCAATCAGAGGTGTGCTCTAGGTTTCTCCCAGGCAGAGTAATGGTTTGGTGGAGACAGGGTTAGTTACAGACTTTTGTTTTTCAGCAGTTCCTTCATTTTGCCTGTAACAATATTATTCTACAGAATGGCTTATAGAAGCTGTGAGAATTTCAACTTTGTGGAAGCAGCTTTCCTGGAGACCTAACTTATAGTAAGGTTCCCCAGGAATCTGAGAGCAGGATGTCATTTGCTACAACTTTCATAGACTCCTTCACTGCCATGTTACATTCCTCTGAATAAAGAAAAAATCATGTGATTGAGCATGCTGCAGTGTAATGTGGATAAATGCTCTATTAGTGACAGAGGTGGCAGATGCACTGACTAAAGCATGCTTAGTCTGGAGGGTTCATCAGATACAGAACATGGTTCTGTTAACAGGCTGTGGAGCAGCTGTTGGGTTCAGGGTTAGCCTTTCATACCTGAAAGGGAATAAATCAAAATTTGCTCTCTTATTAAGTAGTCAATGGGTAAATAAACTACAATCATCCTGTGAAATCTAGGATCTCAAGGTACTGCAAAGCATACATGAAGCTTCTTATACKTAGCTGTTTACAAGTAATATACCAAATAAAACCAACTACAAAAGAACCCAGTAATTTTGAGATGAGAAGTACTTCCTTTTGAACCTCTCAAGTCTGAGTCTGGGTTTTTCCACAAAGTTGCTTTGGGAATCCAGAATCCAAACAACTAATAGTATCAGCCCTGTGATTTATTTGGTTCAAATTTTAGCATTGTCCTGCCTCTAATAGCCCAACAAGTCCTTGGAGAAGCCTGTCCATCAGCAGACTTGGTAAGTCTCACATTGGTGTGATGGACACACACTCTGACTGTTTCTTGTGCACACCAGTGTTTAGTATATTTGAGTTCTTACATGAGTGCTGTAAACAAATATGGATTAGGAGCAGCCAGCTTATTCTTGTTGGTGAGCTTGATCCTTTCAACACCCCATGTTGTGTCTTCCCTGTAGTGTTTCTTTTGCATTTGTGGGCTTAATGTGCCAGTGTAGCTGGATTTCCTAACTCAGGACCTTTTCTGTTATTTGGAAAACTATGCTTGTTTGTTATCTTCAGGCCAGATTTCTTACGCTGAATGAGGTCTCTTCTGTTTCAGGTTTGGTTGCCTGCAGTGAAGGCTAAAGGATTGGAGATCTCGGGCACATTCAGTCACAGGCAAGGACACATCTACATGGAGATGAACTTTACCAATAAGGCTTTGCAGCACATGACTGATTTTGCCATTCAGTTTAACAAGAACAGGTAAGAAAACCATATACTTAATCTGCTATGATAAAAAGATCACATGTTCCCATTGAAGAAGTCTATGTCTACGCTGCTAGATATAGAACATTATGAGCAAGCTGGTCTACTGGTGGGGGAGGACCCCAGAGCAAACCTCCTTGCCTTTATCATATCATCCTGCATATTGGTCCCACTCTGGCTAGACTACTGTTTACTGGTCAGGAGAACATAAARGATCATTTGAGGCTTGGCCGGGGAAGGAGAGCAAACAGGGTGGCTCTGGCAAGGAGTTACTTGTACAAACCAGGCAGGCCTTTATGTAGGTGTGTAATTCAGTCAAGAAAACAGCTGCTAGACACAGCCTGCACTCTCCATCAGACCACAGTTTTGTGAAACAGCTGAAAATACAGATTGATAAATTCATGTTGTTTTTCAGTTGTTTGCTCAAACTGCGTCTTTCTTGCTCTAGTGAGGAATCAGGCAGCAGGTGGTCCCCTCTTTCTCCAAACTTGAAGCAACATCTGCCCCGTTTAATCTCTGCAAAGTTTTAAAGCAGCCTCATGAGTTGTTAGGCAGGTTAGTGTTTTTATATGCCCTAAGGAAAGCATAAACAGGCAAGGATCTGAGCTGCAGAAATATCAATCCCTCATGCCTGTACCTCCTGCCTTAGTTGCTGTGCTGCCCCTCAAACTGTCTGGAAGTGCTGGTCTTGTTAATAAAGCCATTTTGACAGTGAAGAATTTTCAAAGTAAGAGCCTGTGGCACATGTTTTCTCTATAGTTGGCAGCAAAATAATTTTGTCAGAAGGAACAGCCCCTTGAATGTCTAGAGCATACAGGTTCTTCTCAGAAACCTGTCTCAGCCAAAAGACATGCCATGGCAGCGCAACCCGAGTGTCATCACATGAATACCCTTCTCGGTCACGGAGCATAAAGTGTGGTTTGCTATAGATTATCTTGAGCAAGTACATCATGGACCAGGCTGGTTCTTGTCGAGACTGTAAAGGAGATGTGACTGAAACATTCCCCTTATTTCTTAAAAGATCCATTCACAGAAAAGGGATTATCCATGCCAGAGATCCACTGAAACTGTCTTTTTAACATCACTGTTAGCTTTGCAAATTTGGGATTTCTTGGGATGAATAATATTTACTTACGAAAGACATTATGCTAAGTAAGTCTTAGTAAATGCTCTCCCTGGACTGCTATATTTTCTGGAGAGTTTTGCAAGGCTGCTGTAGCCAAATTTTTCATGCAAATTGGCCCGGAAAAAAGGCATTTTGCTCTTGATTTTCTCCATACATCAAACTCTGTTCTAGCCACACCTACATGGTGCCTCCCAGGGTTGTAAGAAGTTTGAATATTGTACATTAAAACAGCAGCTTCTCCTTTTCCAGCCTATCAGCAAATATTCCACATATAATCTRCTACTATTTACTATTCAAATTCTGTCTTCCTGTCACCATTTTCCACTGTGGCTTGTGCACTGGAAGGAGCTGCAGAGGGCTGGCTCTTTGGGCTTAAATATTTAAGTCTGTGATTGGGAAGTTTCTATTGCATTTCTCCCTCTCCTGTTGCTAATAATCACATTCACTGCGGTCTTGRGATAAAGCATTTGCGGGGGGAGGGAAGAAAACCCCTAGAGCTCTAGCATGCTCTAATGTCACTGCCACTTAGTAGCAAAATGCAACTTCCTTTGAGCCTAAGGGAAAACAGTAGGGCTTTTTATGTTCCCCAAGGTGAGATGGCTGCAGAAGGCAAATCCCATGGCTAGGCTCTTGCTGAAAATATTCTCATTTCAGCTCCCTAGAGCTGAAAGCTAAGGAAAACCGAGAAAGGGCCATTTGGTTTCAGAAACAGTGGCATATGCAATACACAGGTGTCTAATTTTGTGCAGAGGCAGCATCAGTTTTTTGGTGCATGAAATAAAAATGCAGGCCTACACATCTTTGATACGTTCCTATAAATGCTCTATGCCCTCTGAGTTAACATGAATTCTGCTAAAGAGAAATGTGATCACAGGTAGATACCCAAACTGTCATGCATCTGTACTTCAAACTGCTTTTGAATATAAGACAGTATGTAGTACACAAGTGTTATGTTCAGCGTTAGCTGCCTTTCCYCTTCTCTGCACTAAGTAGAGGTGCCTGTGGAATTAATCCAGCCTCTTGGCTGGACTGGAGAGGCACGTAAACATTCACGTTGCCATGGTGGTATGTGTCCTCAACTGAAGGAGTCTCAAACCAAGCAACAGAACCAGGGTCAAGTCCAGGTGTTGGCATCCAGAACCAGACAGCTGGCTATGTTGACTTGTTTACTCCACAGTGCTGCTGTTACAAACTACATATTCCTCCCTGGTTATGTATGTGTTCTGTATCCGCTTCAGTTCCTTCTTCTGTAGCTCCCAGCACTGTAACAGCTGTGCAATAAAGTGCTCTGCAGTTCCGTAAGAGATTGCCCAGAGGCCTCAGTCTTTCTCCCTGTTTTTCTGAGTCCGTGTGCTGTTCCTTGCTGGGCAGGCTGCTGCTCAGTAAGTAGACCAATGCCATGCAGGACTTAATGGAAGAGTTCCCAGATGCTGGTCCCCTGGGCACAGTGTGCACGTTGTCAGGGAGACTGACCTGATTCAGTGTCCTATGCCTTGTCCTACTTTGAGTAACTGCTGTGGTGCAAATTGTCAGCTGTGTTCATCTCCATGGGGTAACAACAGGGGCAGCTCAGGAGTAATAACAGGAAGCTGAACCAGCTTATGTTTGGCAGAAGGAAGAGGTGTTGGGACAGTATCTCTGGCATCTTCCCCATAGAGTCAGGCCAGGGCTCTCCAGCAATGCAGTGCTGCTGTCATCACCTCTGTTTTTCTCTTGCCCAGCTTTGGGGTCATCCCAAGCACCCCGTTGGCCATTCACACACCTCTGATGCCAAACCAAAGTATTGATGTCTCCCTGCCTCTCAACACCCTGGGACCAGTCATGAAAATGGAGCCTCTGAACAACCTACAGGTAAGGATTGTCTCGTTCCAGGCAGGGAGGGAGACCAGCAGGCGCTCAGCCCAGTATGTTTAGCCCAACACAATGTGGTRAGACGCTTAGCACCAAAAAGCTGTGCATATAGGGTGACTATGCAGAGCCAGAATATCATATGGTGGTGGGTCATGAGTTTGGCCAAAACGTCTTCCTATTCCTTTTTCTGGTGTCTCCCAGGAAGACTGAAGCAGGAACTTCTTGAATTTTGTGACATGCTTTTTCAAACACCTCAAACGCACTGCTTGTCTTCCTGTGTCTGTGCAGATAAGGCGCCTCAATCTGCTCCAGCAATGTGCTTCTTTGAACAGGGCATGAGGTTTGGTTGGGCTTATGAACTAGAGCTGGTCTGACCAGAGAAAGCAAATGCCTGTGGTGGAGCAGGCAGTGAGAGATGTCAGCAAGAACTGAGGGAATTAAAGGAATTGCAGGAAAGATGGCAACTGCTGAGTGATTAATATTTCTCTAGTGCTCTTAACTTCCAGGGTGCTTTACCAAAGACATCTGCACTTCTCTGCCCCAGATAGCTTAATCTAAGGCAAACGAGACATGTTCCAGGAAAAGCAAGGGAGAAATGATGGAAGCAGCAAATGTTTCATTAATGAAGCTGTTCTATGCGTTTTGGGGACAGTAGAGCAATCTGCATTTCCTAGAAGAGGCTTTTTATCAGATTGGGCTGCCTTAGGCAAGACAGATCCTTGGAGGTATTTCCCCCAGTTTGGACTCAAGACTGTCTATGTCAGAACTGGCATGCGTCAAGGGCACTGGTCTTGCCCAGGCTCTTCTAACTGAAGTAATTGTCAGGCAGGCACACTTCCCACCTGGGGAGGTGTTTCCCTTTTGCTGTCCTATGCAGTCACTCTCTGGAGTTCAGCTCAGTAAGTGACTCCTGTCTCTGCTCTGTGTAGCTGGGTCCTCCATGAAGATTTTCCCAGTATCCCAAAGGTGCAGTTAACTAGTACTGTGGCATGTCTTGCTCACCTCATGTCTAGGGGACACGGGAACTAGGTTGGTTTCTTGTAGTGTAGCAGTCCATAGAAGGGAATATATCTCATTTTGAAGAAGCTTTTTAGCTTAAAAGAATGACATGAAAGTTACTATTTATTCTGCCTGAGCAACTATTTTTTTCACTTCTCTTGACTTCCATTCTGGGGCTTATGACTTATTGATGAGTCCTTGGGCAAACAACTCGAAATAGCTTCTCTGGCGCTCAAACGAGCAGTCCTACACTTCGACTCTGAGCTCAGTCGTGTGATCGGGGGAGCATTTGGACAATGAATGAAATACATGTGCTGTCTTTCACAGAGAGCTTTTTGGGCTTGTGGAAAAGCTGAATTCCCTCTGCATCCAGGTCACAAGCACATGGTTACATCACTGCATTTGGGTCAGCTGTTGTAAACTCTACCGCCTTCTCTGAAGGAAGTTTGGAAGTGTAGGAGCTGTGAGTCCTGATCTGCTTCCATAACACTGGAGACTCCCTCAATGAGGCATTCTCAAGTTGCTGCTTCCTTTGATGAGGAAGGAAATGAAGTATTTGGGTTATTAAATCCCTGAAGGAATCAGAACACAGTTTGTTTCTTGGAACATCTTCTGCTAGAACAAAGCAAAGAGAAAACATGTGAGGAAACCTCCAGCTACCTTATACTGAGGCAGCAGAGCATTCATTAGTGCCAGACTTAGTTGCTAATTTGSTAGCTATCTCATTGCCATAGAAGTTGGCTGCCCTTTTACAATTGGGGAAGCTGCCATATGGAGTAATAGTATATTTCTCTGCAAAAAATTGAATCATGATAGCAGATGCCAAGTTAAAAAGAGCACTCCCCTTACTTTCCTGACAGCAGTGGGTTTGATGGAGATCTGTCATTGCCCTGACAGCCAAGGCACTGGTTTTATGTTTTGTGAGTTAGTGTGGAAATCATCTGTCTTGAAACATTCAGAAATCATTTTGGTGACCTACTTAGGGAACAATTTATAGCATAATATAAAAGTAGAGAATACAAATGTCCCTGTATTCATTGAAGAACCAAAATACTCAATTCAAGATGAGTTTGCTTAATGCAATTTTTCTGAGCTTGGAAATATTGAAGTAGAATTCAGAATTGGTTTGAACCGGAGGATCTTGTGTTCATCTCCTAGTCTGTTTTTTTGTTGTTTTAGTAACAGAAAAATAAGTCCCGAGGTAACCAAAGTGATAGCTTTCAACTTTTCATCATGTTAATCAGAAACTTCAAAGGCCAGTAGTACATTCCTTAGGCAACTACGTCAGAAGTAATGAATTCAAGTCTTGTTCAGGTTATATTTTGATTTCTGTTTCTAATCCTTCACTGACTACAGCTGGTTTAATCTTAACATTTGTAATCACAGAAAGAAACTAAAATATTCGACAAGTTAACAAAAAGCCATTTTTACAAAAAGGGGAGGAGGACTGAAATGTTTTCAGAGGCTTACTTAAATGAAATATAACCATGGTGCCCAAATGAACAGACTTCTCTGTTTGCCAGTCGTCTTGCTGCATGTGATAATGACTAGAAGGCTTCTCCTTCCCATCCTAAAGTAGTGATGAAAATGTTTTTGACTTGTTGAGATCAAAGCTCAGTCAGGTTCAACACCCAGTCAAAGGATAAAGCCAAAGTCAGAATAGGCACAGCACTGTAGGCTAAAGAGACTCCAGTCCCTGCTCTCTGGTTCATCTCTTTTACTTCTCCCAGATAAAAAAAGCTGCTGTCAGGATGCCCTCGGAGCATGCCTCTTGCTAAAGAAAATCTGAGGTGGTTGTTGGTGCACTGCTAATTTCTGCTGGGGATGGCAGCTGGGGAACATGTCAGCCTTTTGGAGGCTACCTGGCACTTGTGGGTGCTTCAGTCCACCTGCCCAGAGCTGGCTCTGCAGAGCATGGCAATTACAAGCAATTACAGGCTCTTGCCCAAAAGCGTGTGAGAGGTTGTGTTGACCATCAAAAGTGTTTGGTAGCCTTGGCTTGGTTGCCAGTCAGGCAGGTAGCTCCAGTACTTGCACAGATTTATTTGAGTCCTGTTGTTGCCTTGTCACAGTCGAAGCTGTGAAACACATGTGATGACTTGTAGCCCATCAGGGTCGTCGTTGGAGGGAGAGATGGGTTATTCTTGCCACCACATATATGAGTTCTTGAGCTCTCAAGGAAGAAAATGGATTCTGATTTTTGCATTGTGAAGGATCTTAATTCTTTCCAGACACTTTCTGGGCTTAGAGCCAAATTTGGAGTAAGAAAATGCCTGGGATGGGGGCCTTCCTATGATAAAGAGAGCCACTGTTCCTAATAAATGGCCTTTCAAGGGCTGTGAAATGCTGTGGATTTGGAAAACTCAGTTTTGTTCATTTGTTTTCATAAGAATCGCTCCCCTAATCCTGGAAACGAGTGAAGTGGAGCCAGCCTGCTGAGAAAATTTCAGGCATCGGGCCTGGCCTGTCATGGCACAGATCTGATAGTCTTTACTGTGAGATGGTAACTACTTGCAGGAGCTGATACAATCAAGAACAAGCTAGAGACTCCCGGAGCAGCAGTGCATCTGCCTAAGCCTGGAGCATCAGTGTTCCGGGAAATAAACATTCAAAATTGACAGTCAGTGCGTCCCATTCCCTGGCACTACCTGGGGGGAGCTACTGAGCTCACAGCCCAAAGAAGCATGACTTCAGTTTCCCAGAAGGCCCTTAAAATGATTTGGGCTGGACTGGCGAGCATTGGAAGGGACTGATCTGCCAACTGCATTGCTTCCTGGAAAGTGACACTTGGAAATGCAGACCTCTCCCTTGCCGCTAAAGCTGTCTGAGTTGAAGAATGTTTCTTAGTTGTTTCTTCCAGTGTGTTTGGCAAAACAATATTTTTCCAAAGGCAAATGAGAAAAGGTTGGTCTTGTTAATGCACTAGGTCATACTTGTCCCTCAGTGCTCAGTTCTGCTGCAGCTCATCACCTGTGCTCCTCCTTTCTTCAGTTTCTCACTTGTCATGCAGCAATGCTGGAGGTCTCATTCATGAGAAATGTTGATGTATCTCAGGTCACAAAGGCAGAGCCTTCATAGTTTGAAACAGATTTCACACATTCAACTCAATAAAAACAAGGCTGAGAATTGCCATGAGCAGCAAGTCTAGCCAGTAGATGTTCTGCTTTCAGAGCCTGCTTGATAAATAGCACAATATCTGCATGTGTGAGCTGGGTCAAACTTACTGGACCAACTAGCACGTAACAGACTTCCTGGGTGACTAGAAGCGGAAGGTGTTTGCTTAGTTTTGTTGCCCAGATTTTTTTTTTTTTAACAGCCTCTGCTAGTGAGAAGGTCTTATTCCAGCAAAAAGAGAGCCCACCCTGAAAGGCTCCCTGAAGGAAACACTCAAATCACAGCTTGGAGTCTGCAGCCAGTTCCTAGCTCCTCTGTGGAAAGCTGTTGACTTCCCGATTAAGGACAGGTCTGGCACATGGTAGAGTACATTTGATAAAATGTGCATTTTGAACTTCTAGTACAGCCAGACAAACATGAGAGCAGAGCTCTTCCCCAGTGACTTTCTGTTCCCTGACCGTTGACGTAAATGGCATGCCAGGAGGTGACAGCTGCTGCCAAGGGCGCAGCACCCAGCTCGCATGGTGTGCATGCCACTCCGCTGCCCGAGCTCGAGATTCGTGCCTGTAGGTAGAGCACCCGGCTAGCAGCGGCTGTCAAACGCCTGTAGGATCCCAAGAGCCCGACCTGTCAAACAAAATGAAGTGAAGTAGATAGCACTCCCTGGAGGCATCTGACAGCCAGAGCAGCAGACTGTCACGGAATAAACCACGACCTTGTACTGGCAGAGGTAAAATAGACTCTGCAGAGGAGAGTTCTTCTCGCCTTAGCAGCTTGGCTGTTACCAGACATTAAAGCCAAACCAAACTCTAACTAAATCCTTAATTTAGTGTAGGTGCTAATGGGATTCCAAGTGGGTATGTTGTGTATTTACTGCTGATGGAAAGCATCTGTGTGTGCTTTCAGACCCAGTTTAGAAAGTTAGTTTGTATGCTCGAGTCTGGGATTTAAAGCATCGGAAACCTGCGCTATTGAAGAAAATAGTTTGGCATTGTTATCATGAGGTACCTCCTCCTCAAAATATCACGTGTTGGCCATCAGAGGGTTTCACAGCAGGAAAAGGCATCAGAAGGGTTCTCATGCTGCAAGGTGAGCAAATATGTTCCAGGGTTATTTCTCCAGGCACTGATTCCTCTAGTCAGAGGATCACTAACAGGACRTAAGTGACCCTGTGCCAGTGTTCAGTGGGCTCAGACCTTCTCAGCAGCGAAGCATCACATGAAAATCTGGCACCTTTGAATTTTATCCCTCAGAAGCCTTGTAGTCTGCTGGACTGAATTCACAAGGCAGTAATATTTTTTTCTTCTTTCAAATAAGATTGCAGATGGAAAGCTGTTTTGATATAAAATGTTTCTGTCTCAACTCTCAAATGTTTGAGGCTGAAGGTCTTGTCAAAGATTTAATAGTCCATGTGCAGGTTGGCGGGTTAAAGCTGCAAAGCCATGGGACTAGAGGATTTATTGAGTGCAAGTGGAGGTTCCTTTCAAGCATGTCAAACCTGGAGAGACTTCTCAGCTACTGGTATCATTTTAAATGTCAGTGGTTGTCTCAGACCCACGTTCTCACTTAAGGAGCACTAGATTTTTTTGGAAAGTAGCTACTCAGTTTCTCTCAAGCTCTGGTCCAGATCTGCTTTCTGCCTGAAATTGCTTTTGTAGCCTGTCAGATGGCACTGGATGCTCCTGATGTGGCAGTGAAAAGGTTGAGACACTTGGAAAGGTGTTACGAGCTGGCAGGGCCTCCAAGCCTGCTCTTGGTGTGACTTCTCCTGTTCAGCTAGCTGCAGGCTGCTCTGCATGGACCAGGTCTTGGGGACTGGAGCACCAACAGCTGTGTGCCTGGCTGTTTTGAGGGGGGAAGGATGTGGTGTTGCATGATGGAAGCTGCTCTCAGAAAAACTTACCGGTCTTGTCCCAGTGCTATAGGTAATGGGGGGGGGGACTGTAGCTCTTCCCCTCCCTGTTTGCAAAGTTATTTGTAACAGCTGACTTCTGCATCGTTACAGATACTTGCATGGTGACGCATGATGTCATTACTGAAGCCAGTGATGCAATTTGGTAGGAAGGCTGGAGGGTGGCTTGCTGTGCTTTATTGGGAAGAAACTGCGCTTTGGAGCACATTAATTGCGTAGCTCCCTAGAGTACAGCCAAAGCAGCTTACTCAGGATGTTTCTGCAGAGTTGAGAAGCAGGTCAGCAGATACCTTTTTATAGCATTTTTATAACTGCAGGGACAGGGTTAGCATATTAATTTGGCGTGCGCCTCTAGAGCCTTGACCGGAGAGAAGGCGCTTCTCTCCAGCCCCTCTCCTAAGTAACTGCTGTTGTATGGCAACAACAATTAGCTACAAAAGCTAACTAATCTCTGTTGTTCTAAGGCAAGGCAATTAATGATTAAATCAGAGCTGGAAAAGATCTTAGGTCTTGCAGTGTAGTCCCTGCTATGCTTTGTTGTTTTGCTACAATACACCTTACTGAGAGCATTATCAAGGCTGATTTTAAATACTCCAAGCACTGGAGCTTCTCTCTTCCTCYGGAGAATTTTATGCTGCTTAATAATTTTCACTGTCAAGTTTTCTTGGAGGTTTAGCCTAAATTTTCCTTCTTTCAGTCTGTCTCCATGACTCTTACCTCCAAGCGTAGTGTCTAGAATGATTGCACTGCTTTCCTTTCCAGAACTCTCCCCTCCAAGATTCAGAGGTGCATTTTTGGCTGCTCACCCAGACTCTGTTTAATCACATTTTGCAGACGTGAATCACTTAAGTCCATCCAGCAATCTGCTACTGCCCCTCTGGCTTAGGTGTCTGTAGCAGCAGTAAGATGTTAAAGAGCTGGCTGTAATATTCCATTCTAGCTCTCAGCATTCAAACTCACAAATATGACGCCAACAGTCAAAGCATGTGACAGCTCCCTATTACAGAAGGCCATGTGGATTTTTTTATTTTTTTTAGGTTGCACCATAATCTACATGTTTCTAGCAGGCTTTAAACTAATCCCCTCTTAAAAGCTGGCTTGCACTGTGGGAATTAAATATAAGCCACTACTTTTGACGATGGCTGAGAGTAGAAACCCCACAGACTGTCACATCTACCTTTTTGTTGTTGTTTGCTCTTCTGAGACCTTCCCAATTGCTGGAGGTGTTCTTCGTTTGGGAACCTTGTCTCCTACCACTTGTGCTCTGGCTCRCGTGTATGTCTAACCAGCTGGCTTGTGAATCCTCTGGTTTATTCCCCTTCCGTGTCTATCCACAGCTGTTTCTTACACTTGGGGGTTTCTTTCTAAACCTGCCGCTGTTGGACAGTAGATTTTCTCAGCAAAACACTAATGTATGTAATTATTAATGTGAACAGAGTTTGTCTTGGCATAAGTCTTTGCAGCAGCAAATTTATTTCTTTGGCTCAGCTTTCAGCTTGGTCTGGTTTGTGTTTCAGCTGGGTGACAAATTGGAGAATTTGTCTGGGATTTTTTTCAAAGGAAGCAGGAGCTCAAACAGCCACTGAAATTCAGGGCTCCCCTCACAATCTCGTTTCTAGGTCCCTCTTACAGGCTAAGTTTCCTCCATTGCAAGGAATGGCAGGTGTCTGCTGAACTTTACTCCAGTGACAGTTTATTGCTATGCTGGATGATGGGAGGAGAGCGTGAGTGGCATAGAAAAAAAGCCCACAGCTACGTTTTCTGTGCTATATTATGACAGTGCAGTTTCTCAGACCTCTGGTTTGCTCCTGCTGTACCATCAGCTCTCAGCCTGGGGAAAACTGAATTGAGGTTGCTCTCTACATTAGCAGAGATTAGTCAGGAATGTGGCAAGCATGGGTGAGAAGAAGCAATCCAGTGCATCTCCCCAGCTGGCAGAGTTTAATGACACTGAGGATTAAGTCTTTTGTCAAGTGATCTTTTTTTTACCTGCCCTCATTGCTCTAGAGGCACAGAATAAACACCCACCGTATGTTCTCTATCCGGCTTGCGCGAGGGTGAAGGCAGTAGGCTTGAGAGACTACAGGAGTGTGCAGACAGTGCAGCAGAAGTGGACTGGCTTCCGGCTTTGTAGAAGGCATCCAGGCTGAAATAGAGTTAACCAAGGAATCTGCATGTTCAGAAACGACTGAATTGCTGGGGTAAAACAAGAGATTATGTGGGGTTTTGGAGGTTGGGAATTACAAGGGTGAGGTGACAGAGATGGGAGGTGAAGAAGCTCATGTGCAACAGGAGGACAGACGTGATAGTAGCTGCGTGCAGCCAGAGTAGATGAACATATATAGGAGGTGGAGGACATGAAGGGAGGGAAAGGCTGAACGAGAGTAGAAACGGGCAAGGATGCTGGCTGTGACCCCGCTGGTGCAACCGGCTCTGACGCAGCACGGTGAAATGCTCGCAGGAGACGACTGAGCAGCTTCTGGTGAAAATGGAGCGAGTGCAGTGGACTGAGCCTGATCCTTGTCTGTGAGCTACCCTGCAGCTCAGCAACATATCTCCAGATAGTCCCGTGTTCAGAGTCTGCCTTTGCTTGGAGAGAGCACTCCTGCACTCACAGGCAGGAAACGACCGTGCAAGGCCTTGGGATCCCTTTGAACTTCCAGCCAACAGAGCAGCTTTAACCCGCCCTGTTTCTTCTATAACAGGTGGCTGTGAAAAACAACATTGATGTCTTTTACTTCAGCTGCCTAATTCCTCTCAACGTGCTTTTCGTAGAGGATGGCAAAATGGGTGAGTGTTGCTTAGGTCTGTGGTCAGCCTCCCCAAGCCAGGTTGTACTAGCAGCGCCCAACTGGGTACCAGTTGTCCCATGGCTGAGAATCGCATGTGCTTGGCCGCTATCTTCATGCCAGTGTGTCTCAGCAGCCTCAAGTGGTTAGCAGTGGTGTGATAGCCTACCCCTGTTCTCCTGCAATATCCATAGAGCTGTGCTTCCAGAACCAGTGTCCTCTGCTCTGACCCTCTCTGCTAGACAAAGGGTGGATCTTTTTCCTTTGAGACTGATTTCTGGTTTTGTTGGAGGGGTGGCTCACTTAAATGGATCTGGGATTTGCCCCTATAACCTTTGCATTGCAACTCTTGTGTTCCTGTTCTCATTTATTAAATTGTTCTTTGAACCRGCTGGGAAGTTGCTTGGAAAAGCAGCATCTTTACTTTCACCATAAAATAATCTTGAGTGTGTGGGTCTCCTTCCTTCTTGTCAAATCCCACCCGTTCTTGGTTTGTAAACAGCTCATATGATAAAGACTGTCTTTGCTTTGAGGGTTCTGAAAACCATCAAAGCTTTGCTGCTTTTACAGTAAGACTGAGATTATTGTAGGAGCAAATCCTGGATCTGACCATGGCAGGGCAAAACATGACCGAAAGGTTGGGTTTTTTTGTTTGTTTGTTTTTTTCCTCTACCTTCTATCATTCTGCGGTGATTTAATTAATGCTACAATCCTGCAAGGAGCCAGGAGTGCTGATCATCTTTCTTGTTTGTAGAGCGCCAGGTCTTCCTCGCAACATGGAAAGATATTCCAAATGAAAACGAGCTTCAGTTCCAGATTAAAGACTGCCACCTGAATGCCGGTGAGTAGCTTCGTTCTACCATGCTGAGAGCCTTGAGCAGCACCTGTGATACATGGTCACTAGACATCACCTTATTAATAGCATTGTGTCTGGATAACAGATAGATGAGTATTGCACTTGTGAACAGAATGCCTTGTAAGCTCTGGGTCCTGGGGCTTGTTTTAAATGAAAAACTTTAGCTGAGTCAATGAAAGCATGTCTAAAATCCCAGACCTTAGATTTTACTTCTCTGCTTCTTCCTTTCATTCTGCATCTTGTATTCATGTTTTCTCTTTTATGCTTCATTTCTCTGTAAAGCTGTTCTTAAATAGAGCTGAATACTGTATTTGGGCTGTTCATCAATCCTGTCTTGCTACAGTGGGCATCATGCTGCAGGTATATGATGTGGTAGTTTGTTAATGCACCTTGCCATTACCAGTGTAAAGAGCACTTGTAAACAGGACTAGAAGTCAGGAGATGTGTTCCAGCCCTGACTTTAACCTGCTGCCCAGCTCTGGACCAGTCACTTTGCCTTTCAGCATCTGCTTTCTTCTTTCTGATTTGAAAGAGTAATCTTACATACCACTGCAAAAATGTTTTGATGTCTATGGAGGACAAGCCATGTGAGAGGAGTGTTGGTCTGCTGTTATTAGCTGCTATATTGACATGTTTTGATCATACTCTATCCCGTTCAGCTATGTGTTTAGTCATCTAGTTGCCTCCGTTTGTGAGCATCCTACTTGTACTTATGACCTTATTACTGCTGAAGGGTGAGGGAGTGTAAAAAGTGGAATGTGGCCAGCAGAGCAGCTTTGTTCCTATTCGAGAGGTCTGGACAGGAGCCAAGTGATTCTACCGAAAGCTGCTATGTTTTAGAGGAAAAAATGAGTCCCTATTGATTACAAACCCTGTAACCTTTTTATTCTCTCATGTCTGCTATTACACAGTGAACATCTTCTTGCTTCAATTGTAGACAGAAACCATGGGTCTCTTTGTACTCATAATTATTACTATTTTGGAATATAAAAGATGTAACATGCAAGAGAGGGGAAAAAATAGCAGCTGTTGGACCTTATGACTTGATCTCACTGTGGGGTTTCAAATGAGAACAACCTCTGTGCCTCCCCCAGCTGTCCCTCYGCTCCAGTCCAAGTTTGGCATCGACCTCTCCACCCACACTGCAGTGCTGTCGTTGGTCATGCCCTAACCGCACTGCCTGGAGCTCTTTGCATCTCCAGTTAGAAATGTTGGTAACTTCTCCTAGGTGCTGGTGTGTTGTGGTCCTGGTTAGTGGAGGACATAGCTGGGAGGGAGAGAGGGAGACTGCGTAGCTGCAGAGATGAGCACCTACAGCGTGGTGGTCCGGCGATCCTGCAGACTGGTCAGAGCACCCATCTCCCTTCAGAAGGAGCTCTTATAAAATACGGAGTGACAGGTAATGCTCCCTGCTGGGAGAGCAGGGGTGTTTTGCCGGCCAGAGGCCAGATTTTTTGGCCARCCTTGTTTGGATTGATGATGCTCAGTAACACATAGCTTGCAAGGAGAGTGCAGTAACACAGCGCGGTTTCTCTGCAGTGCTATCTGCAGCCATTGCCAGGGCTCAGCTGGGAAGAAGCTTCTTCCAGTGTTTTAGCAAGAGCTCTGAAAACAGTGTCTCTTGAGCATGATCAGTCACTTGGGAGGCTCCAAAGTATGCAGGATCTGCCAGCCTCTTTGGCTTATGTTCGGGAGAAAGTGGGTCATGTCTGATAAACAGATTTCAAACGCTTCTATCAGATGAAGCTTCTGTTTTTGTATCTCTGTTGCTGACACCTCCTTCTTCTTGCAATTTTATAGGCAGTTTTTTTCCTTGACCACCTGGGCTTTGGCCAAAAGCAGGCCAATAGCTTGCAGGAGGAAAAACTAGGGAAATCTTGTGTGGTTGTCTTTTGCCTCTTGGGTTTTAGCTACCACTTCAGTCCTGATTCAATAGTTCTGCTACTCGCCTTGCTTTAATCTAAGAGTAATCTCCTCTAGTACAGACCATCCTAACAGTGCGAAGCTTGTCTGTACAAGGGCCCAAAACCCAGTGGAGGGCTAGATTTACAACATGCTCAGGATGGAAACGTGGTAAGTGGCTCTGTGTATGTGTGCACCAGGATAGGGGCAAAATAAACTGGGTGAGCTTGGAAGAAGGTTTAATCCATGTTGCTACTAGTTTATACCCAAGCAAGGGTGCATATTGGGTCAGTTGCTGCAATAGGGCAGTAATCTTGCAAGATTTACAATCCTGATCACTGGAAATCCAGTGAAAATAGCCTTATTTTAAGGCACCTCCTTGTTTTGGAGTATAGCAACTTTGTGTTGTATAGAAAATCTTYAGGCACTTGATCCTTGTGGAGGAGGGACTGGTTCGTGTTCAAAAGACTTTCTTTTTGGAGACACCTAAGCAGACTAAAGCTCTTGGCCTGTACTGTTGGTGGTCTGTTGATCATTGATGAAATGCTGCCGCTGTGTAGCTTTCATCCCATTGGCATAAAATAAGGTGAGCAATTGCTGCCTTGGCAAAGCTGTTCAGACCAAAGTCTGCAGATTTTAACAGCTCCTAACTAAAACTCAAAGGTGCTGGGCTTTTTGCAGCCTTTTAACACAGATAAAAAGCTTCTAAGAGCTGCCGGCTTCCCAGAGGTGCACAGGCCTCCGTGTGGATCAATATCCCTCCTATCGCATCCGCTCAGATAACTAATTCGTGCCCAGCCTGAGCCCACCCACTTGGTGGCGAGTTGCCGTTCAGGCGCAGGGACTGGCCGTGCCATTCATGCTTCGGTCTAGCTGATTCCAGCCCAACGACATGGATTTAGCTGCGAGGTAAAAATAGCTCTGCTCCCCAGCTGATGTGCCCTAATCGCAGCACAGCCAGCCGCTCGAATAGAGCAGCGCGGCTGCAGCAGGCRCYGGGTGGACGGAGCAGAGCGAAGCGGGCGGYGCGCAGGCTGCTGCGGGCCAGAGGGCTAATCCGAAGTCACCTGCGTGCCCRGCTCCTCTTCTCCTCGCYGCAAAGAGCCTTCGCTTTCCTGAGYGCTYGGGACCGTCCTGCGTCCGCACCTCGTGAGAAGCGGGGATGAATTTAGGTGCGGACCCTCGGGCCCTGCCGTCCCRCTAAGCRGGGAATGCTGGTTTTCTTCAACAGGGAAGCTGAAATTTTCAGTAACTTTTTCAGAACAAAACTAGAGCAGGCTTGGAACAGGGGTTTAGCGGGTTGGCTTTTATCTGTCAAGAAGGTAGCTTGTGCTTTCTTGTACGTGCAAGGCTGGCTGTCACTGTCGCCTTGCAGCGCCTCCGTGTAAACCGCGGCGTTTCCCCAGGTCGTTTCTTTTGTTCCTTCGCACCGAAAGGAGGTAGAGGCACGCGTGCCGTCAGCAGAGATGCTTCGCGCTCAGCCTGCRCTCTCAGGCCTTTGAAGAGATTCATCGTGCGCCCGCGGGGCAAAGCAGATAGGACTCAGGGCTGGGACTCGAGCTGTGGCGGTTTGCGATGGGGACGGTGGGAAAAGCTCCTGTCCCTGCAGTTCAGCCCGAAGCGGGCGCAGAAGAGCCACGAGGTCTCGGCTGCTGCAGGTAGCGGCCCTGAGCGCCTTGAGCCGAGGTTGCAGGAAGGCACCAGGCGGCGGGTGAGGAGCGGATGGACTGCTGACACCTTAGACGCCCAGAGCCTGCCACCCTGACCCCTGTCTCGAGCATCTTTGTTTCCAAAATAAGCAGGTCCTGAGCCCTTGAAGATATTCCCACTGTTCCCAGTGACTCGGTGAGGGATRCGTGCTTAACCCCAGATTAGGGATTTCTCTCTAGGGCCAGGGCCTATGGCATGGAGGAGCAAGTCTGTCTGGAGCCGTCTTACAGGGCCGAGGTGCACCAACGGTGCAGTGTCCCTTCGGCATTCATTAGAGCTCCGCTTCACGTATCTGCCTCCTTAATAAGCGGTTATGATACTGCTGTGGAGAAAACTGTATTCAGAAATATAGCTTGTAATAAAAACAGAAGGTCATGGGTACACCCCTGCATTCTCATTTCTTGTGAAACAAATGTTAACTTTAAAAAAAAAAAAAAAAATCAGAGTTGGGAGAGCCCAAAGAGCCTGCTGTAGCAGAGTCTGGGAAGGGCTGTAGGGTCGTAAGGTCTTTAACGCTGTTCTTTGGGTATCAGATGAATGATTGCTAAGGATTCCTGCTTATGCCCCAGTGTTCGTGTCATCYGTGCGTGAAAATATTCATAGACCTATGTAGCTCAAATAAGTGGAGTGGGTTTTTTTGACAAGCTGCACCAACTGAGCTTTCCCCCTCAACTAAACATGCACTAAAATTTGCTCGGCCTTGTCTACACTGGTTTTTACCAACATGCTAAGTTTGATTACATTTTAAAGRACCATTAGATTAAGCTAAAATATGCAAATCAGATTAGCTTTTTTTATTATTATTATTTTTAATTCTGCTTACCCAAACCCACTGAGTGAAAGAGCAGCTACAGCAGTGGCACAAGCTGACTTGCACATGCAGATGAATGCYATTAATCAGGATGTAATTTAGTTGCTGTGCTGTTCAGCAATTCTGGTAACTTTGTTTTTGCTGATTTATTACTGGCCCCCAATCTATGGTGTGAAATGACAACTTCATTGTTTTGGGTTGAATGTGGCTTTATTGGTATGCGGTGGTCATTTTGATTTTTCCCATGTAATTTGCTAATGCTAGAACTAAGAAAGAGAAATTGGATTTTCTTGCTGCAACAAATTGGGAAACAATCGTATGCACGTGTCCCTGGTATGTTTTTGTATCTCCACAAATCTATTAGCTTCCCCTTGATCATTAAATAAATTAAAAACCCYGTGCTTATGAAATGTCTTGGAAATGATCAAAGTCCCTCCCTGCTGGATCCAAGTTTGCAGATTTGTTTGGTATTTGAATGCGGTTCTTGGCTGGTTGCTCAGAACCATTCGAGTGTTACTAGAAATGGAGCAGGGATATTTTCAGCTCTCACAGTACAAGACAAAGTGGTGAAGTTTTCCTTCCTCGTTTCCAGTGCTCGCTGCAAATGGCCTTGAGGTGCAAGCTCAGAGCAGGCGTGCTCTCCTTGCTAATCCCATGGATTGTGCATGGCCTTTGGGAAAAACTGCCGTTGTTGCACACTGGGTATCTTGGATGTTGGAGATGTGAATTTCTCACATCTGATGTGTCGAAGACTTGAGCAGGTGCTTAAGAAGGATTGCTTTGTGCGAGGAAGGTGGCCTTGTTCAGCTGCTTGCCCGTCTTTCCACGTGTACTATTTAGCTGGTGCAAAAMACCTGAAAGATGGACTGATGTCGGAGACTTCCCTGGCGCTCGCGATGGGGAAATCTTTCTTAACAGGAGGATAAGCGTTGAGCAAAAAGAAGCAGCCCTGCTTAAAGTCGCTCAGCGAGGGCAGCTGGAGCCGGTGCCGCCTCGCAGCAGGGGCTCGCGCGCTTCTGGCTCGCAGAGTCCCGAGATGGCAGCGGTGGGGAGAGGGCGCYGGCRGCRCGGCWCGGCTCGGCTCGGCTCGGCCGCCCGGGGCTGCCGCTTCCAYGCACGCAGCCCCGTTCACAGCAAGGCTGAGCTCTCTGCTCCCAGCAAATATATATATATTTTTTTAAAGGCTGTGCTGTCACATGGCATTAGCGGTCCTGCCTTCAGCGAGGTGCAGCCTGGCACCGTTGCTTAGCAACTCTGCCCGATCTCCGAAATGCCTCCGAAATGCCGCCCGCCGGCACAGGAGCGATGGGAGCTACTGCCCGCGGAGAGGCGTCAGGAACGACCCTCGGCTCTCGCCACCGGCGGGTGTCAGTCCCGGACCCGCGCTCCCAGCGGGGGCAGGAGTCGGGCGAGCCGAGCCTCGGCGCGCYGGCCCGCGGCCGGGTGGACTTTGGTAGGGTCTCGTGCGCTCCTGGGGGAGCAGCGGAGGTCGGGCAGGGAGGCAGGAGCAGGCTTTCCACGGAGCTGCCCTGCTTCATTTCCCTCCCTGTGCCCCCGTGAGCAGCGTCCCGGGGCAGGAGGAGGGATGGGGACAGCGAAGCAGAGCGCTGCGGCGAAGAGCCCAGGGGAGCCGCGCGYGGTTGCGGGAAGCGCCCGCCGTTAAAGCGCCCCGCGGCCCCGTCCGCCTCGCCGGCCGTGCCCCCGCGGTGCGGGAGCACTCCCCTCCTCCGGCRGCCCACTGCCTCACGGAGTGGCAGCCCCGGGACTGCCAAAACGACAGACTTCCCCCCAAAATGAGAGCTTCCCCCTTGCAGCCTGGCTGCCGACCCAGCACCCACGCTCCCCAGGGGATGCCTCCGCTCCGGCAGCATCTCCAAACAGAGTGGGGAAACAGCTCCCAGCAGGAATAAAGATTCCCGGAGGGCAAAGGCATCGAACCCTTGCCAGGGACTCGCTTCCCGGGTGTTTCCGAAGAGGCTTTAGGGCGGCGGGGTTTAACCACGGCCCGTTGAAACGGGGCAGGCAGAAGGTCACGTCTAGCGCTGAGGCTCCCGTCCCTTGCCAACGCGGACGTGCTCTCCGAGGTGGCACCACGCTCGACACGGGGCTTTCGCCAAGCCCTGGAGGCTGCTGGCRCTGGCAGGGCAGCGGGGTGGCACAGGGAAGCGGGTGCTGGTGGTGTCCCGCTCCCGAGCAGCGAGGCTCCCCCCCGGGCTGCTGCTCCCCGCGAGCAGACGACCGCTCGGTATCGCACGTTTTCCCAAGCTGGATGAGTTTGTTGTACGGAGGAGGAGTAGGGGTGGGAGGAGGAGACGGAGGGAACGAGGGTTTTTAAGCAAAGGATCTCATTAGTTACTTATATCTGCCAGTTTCCATAGTAACTGAGGAAAAGAGGAAACCTAAATCTGACTGTGTCTGGGTAGCTGGATGTTTGAACCCTCCGCAACCCGCAAACAGCTGCTCTGAGGCCTGGGAGCAAACGGGGCAGCGCGGCYGCTGGCCGAGGGGTCCGGGCTCTCCCTGGAGGTGGCCCGCAGCCGAGGGCACCCTGCGGCGCTGGCTACCGAGTCCGCTCGGGGAGAGGAAGCCGGGCCAGGCCTCGGTGTCGGCACAGGGATTGTGGGGTCCTTCCTCTCCTGCTTTTGCCGTTCCCTGGTGCGCAAACAGACGCAGCAAAGCCCCCTCTCTGATCCCGCCGCGCACCGGCACGGACGGGTGTCCGTTCGAGTCCATCACCGATGCTGGCAGCTCTCAGTGTTTGTAAGTGCGGGCGTGAATCAGAGCTGCACAGGCACTTTGTGCTGCTTCTGCCGCTGCAGACTGTGCTGCTGTCTTGCTCCTCGTGCTCCTTGAAATGGATCTCGTGTTCCCAATCTCTTGGCTTTCTGTTCAGATTGTTTTAAGGCCACTTCTCTGCCCCGCTTTCTGTCGAGAGCGCCCGAGCTGCTGATAACGGACCCGCGTCTGACGGGATGTTCCCTCGCGGGGCACGGCGCTGGCCCCGAGAGAGGCAGGGGGGCAGGGGGCTCCCGCCTGCGTTGCCTGCGGGGGGCTTCTGCTGAGCAGACGGGCCGTGGCCCTTCTGAAATGGCCTGCCGCTCTGCTCAGCGTTAGCATGTGCAGTCCGGTCTCGGGGTCAGAGCAAAAGCACTTGGAGCCCGAAAATTAAGTTCCCTCTCCTGCTGGGCATCAAGAATGCCCAGGCTTTAACAGCGACGTTTGGCGGGGGTGGGAATGCTTGCGTCTTGTCCCCGGGCCTCCCTCCCACCCAAGGCGTGCAAGGTGACCTGTTGCTGGCATCGCAAGGCCAAGGCTAGCCCTTCTCTAAGCTGGGCTAAGAAACCCCTCGGCTTCCAGAGGCTTTTGGTACCGGATGCTGGGTTTGATCGTTGTGTTCTGTGTATTTGCTTTTATTCTTGTTTCTCTGCAAGGTTCCTTAGAAATAGCATGTATCATGTTTACATCCATATATTTGTGCAGGTAAAATCACGTGTCTTCTGCAAGTGCTGAGGTCGTTTAGTGTGTTAAAACTATATCACAGCCCTTTACTGTCTGGAGACAGACAGCTGTGGGTTTTTCCCCCTTCGGGTGATTGTCACAGAAAAAGGACTTTTATTACCCTGTGGGACATTGGTTGGCTGGAAGTACCTGTGTATGAGAGCGAGGGAGGCAGGAGGGGGCTCTTCTGGTTGGGACGGGACCTCAGAACCAGGCATCCAAATGAGCCTCAGGCAGGGATCTCTGTTCTTCCCTGCCTTCGTCTTCCGATTTTGGCTGCCTCCAGACTATCCTGCCTGGGTGTTCTGGGGGATTTAAGAGTACAGCAGAGTCCTGTTACTCGCTGAACTGCAGGATCTTGTCTTGATAAAGTCAGTAAATCCTCTGTGATCTGGAGCAGTGAGCAGTAAGTGAAAGCCCTGCAAGAAGGGTGAATATTTACCGGGGGGTCACAGGCTGAAAGGAAAGAGGCTGAGCCCGTGGGAGCAAATTGGAATTTTTCTCCTCCTATCATGTCTGTTCCTGTCCCCAGAGAARACTCAGGGACAGAAGTCAGTGCTTCCTTGTGTGCTTGTATCCTGGGAATGCTCCTCTGGGCTCTCCTTTCTCCAGATATGATGAGTCTGAATTAACAGATGTGGGTTATTTCTTTCTTCCTTCTCTCTGAAGACACTGTCTCCAGCAAACTGCAGAACAACAACGTCTACACCATTGCCAAGAGGAACGTGGAAGGCCAGGACATGCTCTACCAGTCCCTGAAACTCACCAACGGCATCTGGATCTTGGCTGAGCTTCGCATTCAGCCGGGGAACCCGAACTACACGGTGAGACCCGCCGGATGGCAGAGAGCACGTGGGACAGGCTGGGGTCCTTCCAACGGTCCTGGCTTGTCTGGGGCAGATCCTGATAACTTGTCTGGGGACGGGAATTCCCACTGAGCTGGAAAAAGTGAGAAACAACAGAATTGTGTTGCTGTTACCGCTGAGCTGGGATAATGCCCGCTCAGCAACGAGCACTTACTTGCCAAGGTTACCCAGAGATAAAGCCAAGAGACATTAGCGAGAAAGCATTGCCAGGATGCCCTTCCCCCTCTAGTAAACAGGACTAAATTTATGCCCTGCCGTGTTCCTGCGGTGGAGACCGGCTGTCTGGACGTCAGAGGCTCTTTGGCCTTATACTGGTAACAGTCTCTAGCCGGTGGGAAGCTGCTGTCTGTCCTGCATCATGCGCCTATATAACTATTCCCTTTGACCTTCTCCCCTTCCGAGGACCTGTGTGCCTGACTTCCCATCTTAAACAATTTCTCTCCTCTTGGAGGCTCTTCCAGGAGTTTCAAGGGATGTCCATGGTCTGGGGACCCATATGGTGAAAGCAAGCAATGGAAGGTGCTTTAAAATGCTGTTTGTGCAAGGAGTGATGTCACCTCAGTCATCCGGGCCCGATCCTCGCTTTAGAGAGGGGTGAAATCCAAGTTTGCGTCTGTCAGAACCAAACAGCAAAATTCTAGGAGCAAATGTGCTCCCAGACCTACTGCTGCGATTTACAGCCCAAGGACGGGCAGGTCCCTCGCCGCAGGGTCTGGGCAGTGCCCCCTTCCCTCATGCCTACGGAGGTGGCTACGTTGGTTAAGGAATTTGGGAACACCACAGTGGGAGTTTGCTTTTGTGTCCTCCCTCAGCTTAGAGCAAGCTCTGAAGAGGCAGAGCCAGCTCAGTTCAATACCGGTAATGGAGAAAGCGTGCCAGTACCCAGAAGAAATCCCCTGGGTGGCTTTGTCAGCAGCCACGTCCGTGATGCATCCAGCCTACGCTGTAGGTCAGAGATGTGCAGTCGGCTTCGTGGCGACACGAGCGAGTCCCTCCCTTGCTTTGGCAATGCTGGGCCCGGCACCACGATTTGGGAACCTGCTGGAGGGCAAATTAAGCGCCGCCGGACCGCGGTGAACGGGCCCTGAGCAGCCGGCCGGCTTCCCGTCTCACGGAGGTGAATATCCACCGCTTTTCCCCGGTGCCTCACGCGCGCTAACCTCCGCTCTCCCTCTCTCCGCAGCTCTCCCTGAAATGCCGAGCTCCCGAAGTGTCCCAGTACATCTACCAGGCCTACGATGCCATCTTGAAAAACTGACGGGAGCTCCGTCTGTGCCTCACCCTGCGGAAGGAGGAGGGAGCAAGGGGTCCCCGGATCCTCCTTCGCCACGGGCGCGGGGAGAAGCACGCTAACTGGAAGCAGCCGTATTCATGTGTAGGATTTCAGTCAAACGCACTGATTAAACAAGGTAGCAATTAGTATCCACGTGCTAACGATGATAGGGAACAAACCCCTTTGATATTTTTAGCGTCCATGGAAACTTTGTAACCACTGCTTCGACTATTCCCCCCCCGTCCCCCTCGCCCCTCACTCGTTGTCCGTTCTTGTGGGCTTCTCCATTTTGTGCCAATGTTCAGTGTTTTCTAAATGGCTTTAGGCGTAGTTAAGATTTTGTAAAATACTGCTCGTTGGAAAAAGAACAAGCAAAAACCACACGTCTGCTCATTAAAACAAGGCAAAAGTGTCGAAAACATATACTGCACTTTATTTTATATTTTTATACATTTTGAGTTTTTTATTGTAATTGGCTTAAAGGGAAAGCAAACCTAGGGAAGCGGTGGGAGCCCTGCAGGGAAACTGGGCTCTAGCAGGGTGAACACGGCCTCGAAGAACTAGGAACAGAGCCATCAGTTTGGTCCGTGGAGGCGGACGATGTCCTAAAGAGAGGGTTTTTTATTACACTTGCGCTGGCAGCCTCAACTCTGTTTTTGATGGTGTGTTTTCACTCCAACCATCTCTCTGGCCATTAGCTGCCGCTCTGAGAAGCGAGGCTTTTCGTGCTAGGTGCCGCCCTAGACGGGTAACGGGACAGTGGAGGGCGAGACGAGGAGGGAACGAGCCCGCTCTTGGTGAAAGGCTCCTGCCAGCGCGTGAGGTATGGCCCCCGCGTCCGCCCCCGCCCGGAGCCCCTCTGCCTGCTCCTTCCCTGCGCCTGCTGCGGCCAACCTGCCTTTTCGGCTGCGCCGGCTCCTGCTCCCGGCACTGCGTGAACCCCGGGAATCCCCGAGGCTCGCGGCAGTAAATCCGAACGTGGCGGTGCTGCTTTGCCGGCGGGGTGCTGGCAGTGCAGCCAGGGGTGCTGCGGGGCGCTGGGCTGGCTCTCCCTGATCCCGTCCTGTGCACCGAAAGCCAGGCTGCGTGGCGTGATGGGGGCAGCCCGGGCTTGGCGGTGTTTGCGCCCTGCTTCCCCGCGCGCTTCGGTTCTGGGGTGAGCTGCGAGTCGAGCAGACCGTGGAAGCGTTTCTTCCCTTTCCAGCTCCCGGGGCCGGGTCTTGGCTCTCTGTGCCCAGGGGCACGCGCAGACGAGGGYCGTGCAGGCTCCTGCTCCGAGCCCCCTGGCCCCTCGCTCCCTGCCGGTCCCTAGGGCCAGGACTGCTTCCCCTTCCCGTGGCTGTGGCGTTGCAACCGCTAGGCGCTGCAGCGACAGCCAAGCCTCATGCATGCCCCTGCTCCGGCCGTTGCTTGTGCTGCTTAACCCAAGCCGCTGACCACGACAGCTTTGCTCCCCCCGCATGCTTGATTTGACGCCGTCTCCTCCCAGTGAGCAAAGCTCTCAGCCATAGCACCCATGTTGTCTTTTTAGAGGCCATATCCAAGGTCAATAATTTTTTGTTTGTTTGGGGTTGGGGGGATGATGGTTCCTCAGGGCTCTGGCGCTGGCACAGCCAGGGGAGACCCCGTGGGTGCAGACAGAGCCCAAGTGAGGGTTGGGACGGGAGAGGGCAGGACAAGGGCACCTCTGCAGCAAGGCTCTAAGGTTGCAGATAAGCAGCCAGTGCTGGGAAAAGGCCCAAATGCCCCATTTATCCAGCCCTTCTCCTCTGTAAAGAAGGGAGGAGGCTCCAGCAGAGCTGGGAGCTGCAGGGCCCCAAGCCCAAGGAGCCCTTGAGCCCTGCCTGCCCGGGTTGGGAGATGACTTACTCCAAGCCTTGCCAGGAGCACTGCAAAAATCATTATTAGAGCAATTAATAAGGTGCCAGTTCGCACTGGGGGCTGTGGAGGGAGGACAGGGACGGTGCAAGGCTGCGCCAGGAAGCAGGGAGGAGGTGGCAGAGGATCGGAAATGAGCACTGAAGTCCCGCTCTGCTAAGCAGCCAGTGCAGTTCAACCTGGGGGGGATGCAGAGCACCCGCTTCCTTGTCAGACTTGTTCCTGGCCTTGGTTTGGGCGCGTGGGTGTCTCCGAGCTGCAGGTAGGGGAGCTGCGGGGCCAGGCCTGGGCTCCTTCAGGGGCGTTCTGCCCTCCTCGTTTGGTTTTTGCGGCGTGGTTGTGTTGCTCTTCAGGCTTTACCTGGCGTCCGTGTCAATAAACGCATTTCCACGAAGCCGCGGCTGTGGTGTGGCTCTGTCGGGGCTGGGGAGAGGAGTCGCTTTGCCTGCTCGCGGCCCRCCGGAGGGAGCGGGGGCCGAGGGCTGGGTTTGGGAAGCAGGGGACACGATTTGCTCCTCCAGAGCCCTTTCTCCCTCTGTCTTCGCCATCTGCTCTCGCTCGTCTCGGGAGGCGTGAGAAGGGTCTGGGTTGCAGGGGCACCAGCGCCTCGACACGGGCAGCTCCGGGTGGGAGCAGGCGGGGGGTGGAGGTACCGATTTAGTCCCGTCTGGTCCCGGATGGGGGGTGTGCGACGTGACCTGCTTTCCCTGAGAGGAAAGGCTAAGATCATTCGATGGGAGCGTGACGGGTTTGGATTGCTCTGCCCCAACCTTCTCCATCCTGGCGGGCTGGGATCTTCCAAAGGGCTTCGCTGCTGCTGGTCCTTCTCGGGCTGGGCTGGCTGGGCTGCGAAACCTTGGTCCTGGGCCAGAGGGACGATCAGCCAGCCCCAACCCGTAGACAGCAGTGACCAGCAACGGGACAACACAAGAAACGGGATTAAGCAGGGTGACCCCTTCCTTCACCCCGGCCGGCTCTGGACTGGCGATTAGGTGATGCCCCCCAGGCTCCCAGGGCCTGGGGGTGGCAAGTATCAGCACTTCGTGCCCTGCGAGGGGGTGTCTCTGCGTTAGAAACCAATGGATGTGGCCAGTGGCCCCAGTGAGGGATTGGTTCGGGGTCAGCTGTGCTGCCATCGCCTCCCTTCATAGATTCCCAAGGTGTCTGGGCTGGTCCTGGGCGTCCCGTCCCCCTCCTGAGCTCTGCGGCGACTTGCCCCTGCCTGGGGACTTGGGGCTGCACAGCCCTGCATCAGCGCTGCAGCCTCTCCTCCTCCTCCTCCCCTGCTGCAACCAGCTGGGCATTGATGTCCTCGGGTCTCTCCACTGTCACCATCAAATACGGGAGCTGGAAAGTGTCTTTGCATTTTGCCACTTGCTTTAAGAGGGGGAAAACCCCAGCCAGCGGCAGCGCACTGCGCGCTGGAGCTAAAATAACCTCTCGTTCCTCCCGCGTGCCACCGTCCCCTTGGTGTCCTGCGGGCGAGACGAAAGGTTTATCCCTCCTCCTCGCTCCGTCAGGGGCTCCCAAGTGAGAAAYAGGGTTTTTCCCGCTGTTCTGGATTTGGAGGCGCGCTTGCACCCCTATGAACGGGGCCAGGCTCACCCGGGCCATGCTGCACCTTGCAAACTGGCTTTGCTTCCTTGGCATCAGGCCTCGGGGGCTGCAGGCCCAGGGGAGCTGAGTGACCCCGCGGGCTGGGACGGGCCGTCACCGCRGCCTTCCCCAGCCCCTGCTCCCCGCCATGCCCGCGCCGCGGGGCTGGCGCCTTCCCGGGGTTTCGCCTCCTGGGCGGCCTCTCCAAAATCACTGCGGCTCCCGACGGCCTCGTGCACATCCTGATCCGTGTGCATCCCCCGGGGCGGATGCTCRTCCCTATGGCCCCTGCGGGGAGCCCCGGGGCACCAGGAAGGACTGTCACCTCCCGAGCCGGAGCCGTTCCCTGTYGGCAGAGCCCCAGGAGGCAGCGGGGGACCCAGGACCCACCCGGCAGAAGAGGGGAAACGAGAGCACCAAAACAAGGCTCAGGGCCTGCTCCTTCACCCCAGCACCCGGCAGGGCACCGCCAGGGAAGGGGGAAGCGCCGGGTGCCTGTGGCCAGCCCGGGCAAGGCGCCGGGGAGGTGGGTTTGCACCAGCTTCCCCCGGCAGCTGCCGGAGCGAGCGAGTTTCCTGGGCGTTAAGGGACAAAATCAGGTGACAGCAGGTCCCCGAGCCAGGATGCAGCAGGTCCCTTCGGGTGCTTCGCTCCCCGGGAGGGAGAAGCGGAGCAAGGGGAGAGGCAGGGACCTGCCCGGGGGCTGGAGGCTGCGGCAGAGGCAGGTGCCGACGGCAGCTCCCCGGCTCCCGCTGTGCCCTGTCTTTTCCCACCGCTGCCTGCGTGCCAGGACGCAGGAGCTCTTCCACGGCCAATTTTATGTTTGCRGCTGCCTCATCTCGCTGAGGCTGGGATCATCCTTCCAGACACGGGGGACGCGCCACGGTCCAGCGCTGCTCCCTTCCCCCCCCCCCATCATCTATAAAATTTCACAAACAAAACTGCAAGAGCATCTTGGAGGAAACTGCTAAAAATAGCCCAAGGCAGGGCTGGAGCCTGAATTGTGCAGGCAAGTTCACGTGCAGCCGGCATCTCTGCCCTTTCCCAGAAATATTGCAGGTTGCTTTATGGAAATGCTGGGAAATGATGCTAAGGGCTTATGTAAGACCAGCAGCATCTAGGACTGGTCCTAACCCACCGTGAGCTCAGGGCACCTAAATGCTTCCCCAGCAGCGCGCGTCAGGAAGCTCCGCAGGGAAATAAGCCCCAAATCTCGGAAAGTCTGGATGTAATGTGGGACAAAGAGAAAGGGGCTGTAAATCCCTTCTCCTGCCATGGATCTCGGCCCCAGATGTGGTGCAGAGCAGCGCGAAGGCTGCTCTGTGCTTCGTGGGGCCGAGTTCGCCATCCCCTTTCCCCGGGGAAGGAAGAGGCTGGCATGGAAATTTCCGCTGGTTCCCCAGCCTGGGCTCCGGGCATCTCCCACTGGAGCGGCCGATGCCGCTCCCCATCCCTGGGGGAGCTAGGGGGGACGTGCAGCCCCTCAAGCTTGACCAAGACGATGATTTTCCCGGCCAAGGGTGATGACAAGGTTGGGGGGAGCCTGGCCATGCTGTGGCTGGCGTTCGGGCTCTGCCATGTCCAGCGCTTGGTGGCACAAGGGAGACTGTAGGAGAGCATGAGCACAGCCAGGTCACCGGAGATGGGCCRCTCACCCCGGTGCTTCCCGGCATTGCAGCAAGCCGGAGCAGGATTCAGCAGCCTGCTTTGAGGAGCAGGGAGGCACAGGGAATCCTTCGGCAGCCTCTTGTGGGACCCCCCAACCACGCTCCCCGGAGATGTGCCATCAGCTTCTTCCTCAGTGTCTGGCATGCAGGTAAGCGCTTGGTGCTGGGTGCCCCCAAAACACAGGTGCTGCAGCACGAATRTCCCTCCCTTGGCGTGTCCCTCTCCACGTGGACCTGAGAGCATCCCCCCATCGCAATTCTCGTGAAAGCAGGTGCAGGGAAGCCCGCCCCACCAGCTGGACCAGAGCCTGGAGGTCTCCAAGGGCCTCTGTGCTGCGCAGCAGGGAGGTTAAGTGATGTGCCCAAGAGCGAACGGAGCAGCAGTGTCGGGGGGGGGGGGAAAGGCTCTCCGAGGGGGTCCTGCCTTCCTCCCCCAGAGCAGTCAGGGCCCAGAGGGCTCACGCACTGTGTCTGTGAGGATGCAGATGCTGCTGGGCACTGGGGAAAGAAAGGGTGACGGTGTTGCACCCAGCACATTGCAGGGGGGACATGGGAGGACCCTTCCCCATCAGCACCTCTCCAGAGACCCCGAAGAAGCCCGTGGCCCTCCTGCCGTCCTGTCACTCAGCCCGGGCAGCACCCGCATCCCCCTCACCCGGGCAGCGCCTGCTTCCCTCCCCCCAGGCAGTGCCTGCACCCCTCCCCGGGCATTGCCGACACCCCCGGGCATTGCATCCCGCCCTCCCCGGGCACTGCCTGCACCCCTGGGCGCCTTGCCTGCGCCGCCGAGCATTGCCTCCCTCCTCTGCCGGGCACTGCCTGCACCCCTCCCACCCGGGCAGCGCCTCCAGCCCTGCCTGGGCATTGCCCGCACCCCCCACCCCCGGGCCGTGCCTCCCCCCGGGCCGTGCCGCCCCCCGGGCCGTGCCTCCCCCGGCCGAGCCGCCGGAGCGCGGCGGGCTTTGCGACCCAGC